>NC_064645.1:469731995-470058358 GCF_023864345.2 Schistocerca serialis cubense
GTTCCAGACTGTAGCGCCTAGAATCGCTCGGCCACACGGACCGGCAGACATTTTTCAACATAATTCTCTGTTGTCTACATCAAGTGCACACGTTACAATAAGATCTTTGTCACTGAATTATTCCTTTAACTTTTATTTCGAATTTCTGTGTATTTTATTAGTTCGCAATTCTAGCCAGTGCACAGACGATTTGACTGCAGGATCACACCTACAGGTTATTATTTGCAGGTAATTAGACGGAAATTGCGCGTATGGAATGCTGTTTGGAAGAGCAACTACGCTAGCAGCAAACGTTAGGGTCCGTCGCAGAGTGTAGCACGAATGTCTTCCTCAGAGCAGTCGTCAGTCGTCTGTCTACAGAGAAATTTAACTTTGTGTGGACCTGCACGTCTCATCGGTATACAAGCAGCTTCTAAGAATTTGGATCCACATCGGTAACTTTGATCTCACAGCAAATAACTTCTTCCATGAAGAACAGGGGAACACTTTGAAAGATCGCACAAGCTCAGTTGGAGGTAAAGCAAGTGTAAGTTTTCGATTTCGTTGTAAGATACTGTGGAAACCGCAACTTGCCAACGAAAGAAGCAACTTACTGGAATATTACGCAAGTGTGTGTGATCCTTATCTGCTCATACTATTAGAGGACATCTAGCATTAACATAAGAATATGGTGCGTATGGTCCTAGGCTACACTAACCGGAGACAGTCCTTAACTGAAAGGCACTACAAGAAAGACAATGTATCGTGGAAACATGCTCAGAAAACTCGAGCAACCGGATTTCAGGGCGGAAACTGCAAATATTCTTGAGTCTGTCGCTATTGTAGAGGTCGCGAAGATAAAATTAGACAAATAATAGCTGCCACGCAGACATAAAATCGTACTCCCATGCGAGAGTGAAACGAGAAGAATCTTTAATATTATTATGCAACTACTTGTTCGCTGTGCCAAATACTCAGAACATGGAGCTACCACTTCGAATGTCGCGCTACATTTTTAAAAACTCTGATCTGGAAAACAGACCTACCAGTCTCATTAAAATATGGATACGGTGGATTTGGAATAGTTTTGTGTCGCTTTATCCCGGTATACGGTACATTTGGTTTACCCTTAAGAAATGACACCTTAATGAAGCACTGTATGAACGATTTATGAGACGATCTGATTAGCCCTCTTAGATGGTTTCTAGATGATGCTGTCATTTACCGGTTTGCAAAGTCGTCACAAGTTTAAAACTAATCGCAAAGTGATTTAGACAAGATATCTGTAAGGTATGAAAAGAGTCAGCCGACTCTAAATAATGAAAAGTACGAAGTCATTCACATATTACCAAAAACGATTCCTTTAAGTTAGGGTTGGACGATAAATCACACAAATCTAAAGGCTATGTATTCAACTAAATACGCAGGAATTACACTTACGAACAACTTAACCTGCAACAAACACACACATAGCTTTATGGAAAAGCCAAACCAAAGACTGCATTTTACTGGCAGAACATTTAAAAGATGCAGCACGTCTACTATTCTGGAATATTGCTGTGGGGTATGGAATACTTCCCAGCCGGAGGACATCGAAAAAGTTCAAGAAAAGGCACGTAGTTTTGTGTTACCGTGAAACAAGGGAAACACGCATATGTTACGCGAATTGGGGTGGCAAAACGAAGGCGTTTTCCGTTGCGGTGAGATGTTTTCAGGAAATTCCAAACACCAACTTTCTCCTCCGAATGCGAAAATATTTTGTTGGCGCTCACTTGGATAGGGAGAAATGACCATCGTAACAAAATAAGAGAAACCAGAGCACGCACGGGAAGATTTAAATGTTCGCTTTCCGAGCGCCGTTAGAAAGGTAGAGAAATAGTGTAAACGCGGGTCGACGAACCCTCTGCCATGCACTAATTGCAGAGCAGTTATGTAGATTGAATGTATTATTGTTTTACTTATTATCTGAACCATAAAACTCTTTATATATAATTCTAAAAAGAAAAGTCTGGCGGAACTGCGGATAGACTTAATTTCAGATTTCGTAGTTGGATGCTGGAAACGGGAGTCCCATTGTTAAGCGAACTCATAGTGTGGTAGGGTTGGATAAAACATTAGTGGTAATGTTCTAAGAACATAGTTAAATTAGTTAAATTCTTTTTTATAACAATGACGAATGAACAATTATTGAAATTAGTTTCTTCGTGCTGAACAGGCTTCATTTCTTCGGATACGATTTAATAACCAGCAGAAACTGCATTTAAACGACACGCGGATATGTAAAAAAGAAAATTGTAGATTCGAGTATGAAATACTTCATTTGGGACATGAGTGTAATTTTCTGTAGGAGAAGGAGCTATGATTACAAATGTCTTTCATCTTAAGAACCTAAACTCCAAGCTTACATATGAACTCCATTGTGAAACTTATCACACGAATCAGCACTGAACAAGAGCAGAAATGTTCGAAATTTGAATCAAAAGCCAAACAAAAGAATGAGGTGTCTAGTTGTGAGAGGAGACACGTGCAATAAAAGCGAATAGCTTATTTCTGGCCCCTGTAGCTGCCAGAGAATATAGAGAGAACCGTCCGCTGTGTTATATTGCCGAAGAATGCCAAATGGCACCCAGGCGGTCATTTCAGAACCCTGTCAAAACAAAGAGCCTTTCCCGGAAATCCGTTAATGGCACCATATTGTTAAGTAAGTTTAGAGCGTTCCAGCCAGTTGAAATTACAGGTTTTACGCTTCGTAGCAAAACCACCACTGCCTGTTCTACGAGGAGAAACAATGAACACCTGCCATTATGACAAAACGTGTAATTCCAGAAATAACTACGTAGTTACCATCATCTTTGCGATAAGAAACCAACACCAGACGAGTGGCCTAGTCGCCTCTATTCTTTGCAGAGGAGAAACTTACCACTCTTCACAACGTGCAGGTGGCTATTTTGTTACTCCGATGCGATTACGGATTCAAAGGAGATATAGATACGTATTCACAAAAGACACATCAACGCTGATATCCTCGCATATTACTTTCGCATCACTTCAGAAGTTTTAGATAATAAATTACGAATTTTGAAATTCCTTTCATAGCAGAGATTTTGAAATTCCTTGCATAGCATAAAATTCTTGCTCTGAAGCTCCCAGATGACGGGTGGAACGGCCATCAGAGTGCATTAGTATGCGGTGTGGTTTATGTTTAGTGTCATTTGCAGGCCTGGTAAGGTATATAAGTGACGTCAGTAGCGCCAGAAGGCGAGTGATCACTGTGAAGGACACGCAAGATGCTGCGTACTCGCGCGAGACAGTGTTATCAGCATATGACAGGGTTTGGAAGAGGTCTAATTACGGGTTTTCGTTTTGACGCTTGGTCGGATCGTCCAATATCCAGACTTGTGGGACACTCATAGGTGACAATGGTCCAATGTCGGACTGCATGGGAACGTGGGGGCAGATATAATCGTTGTTAAGGTTCTGGCCAACCACGTCTGACCACGTCAAGGGAGGACCGCCGCACTATGCACAAAAACATCGAAACACTTTCACATCTACGCCTAAGGTGCGACTACAAGACCCTGCGCAACATTCTGTGCATCCCACACCATTGGATCGAAGACTGGCATCACCCGGACCGGGCCATATTATCGTCCCATGCGTAGGCTGCTGTTAACGCCACAATTTGCAGTGGTGCTGTGACTGGCAAATATGGAATGCTGACAAATGGCATGGCGTTGTTTTCAGTGGCGAATCATGGTTCTGCGCTATCCTGGATGACTATCGTTGGCGATAATGGCGGTAATCCGGGCAGAAGTCCGTTTCTTCCAGTGTGCTGGTGAGGCGCAGCGGTGTAACTCCTGATGTCGTGATGTGGGGAGCCATCGGGTATGACGTCATGTCACGGCTGATGGCGCAACGGCACGTAACGGACATCCTGCATCCTCGCGCGTTACCCCGCATGCGACAATACTGTGGTGCCATTTTTCAGCAGGACAATGCTTGTTCACACACGGCACATGTCTGTATGAACCGTCTGCGTGGTGTTGAAGTACTCCCGTGACCAGTAAGATGCACAGATCTGCCACTGATGAAACCAGCGGGACCAGGTTGAACGTCAACTCCATCTTAGTACCATTGTCCAAGATATCAAGGACCGGTTAGAACAGCTGTGCGCCATCTTGCCTGACGAGAGGATACAACGACTTTATGAAATCCTTCCAAACCGAATTATTGCATGCACCCGGTCAGAGAGAGTATTATGTGATATTGCTAAGTGGGTTCATACAGTCAAGTTCTTCGTAAATTTGACTCGATTTTGTAATCAGTGGATTAACGTCTCATACCCTCTCAAACCGCGAAGCATCATTTCCTTTCCTCCTCCCCTCCTGGATGCTTTTTTTTTATTTTTGTTTATAAGACGGTGTACTTCAACTTAACACGTCGATTGTTTTTAAAAATAATCAGTCTTCCCACTCAATTCGTACCGGTTTCTGCCTTGTGCTATTACTTTTCTCTGCGTATAACAACTGCCTTACGTGCAGTATCCCATATAATATGTATTGCATACTTTTTTTCTCCAATGTTCCCATTGTACTGCTCTTTCGAGCCCCAACTGTACTATTCCCGAACGTTGTAGCTGTTCATATAAACTATCCCTATACTTTCATGCGTTTCCCACTGGTGTATTTTCTCTGTATTCTGTACAACATTCGTTTCTTACCTACATTATCTTCCGACTTAATAGCTTACCTCAATAGTATCACATTTAATATGCTTTCAGTTTTTTTCATTTCTGGATTTCCCATGGTCCACGATTTACTTGTATTCTATGATGTGCTTCACATGGACGCACTTTCAGGCACTTCTCTCTCATTTGCATATCAATATCTGATACCAATAGCGCGCTGAGTAAATCTACTTCTGATTCATCCATCCTTTTGTAATTTTACTTCCTGGAAAGGCGCGTTTCTCCAGCTCGTGGTCGTGCGGTAGCGTTCTCGCTTCCCACGCCCGGGTTCCCGGGTTCGATTCCCGGCGGGGTCAGGGATTTTCTCTGTCTCGTGATGACTGGGTGTTGTGTGCTGTTCTTAGGGTCGGTAGGTTTAAGTAGTTCTAAGTTTTAGGGGACTGATGACCATAGATGTTAAGTCCCATAGTGCTCAGAGCCATTTGAACCATTTTGAACCTTTCTCCATATTTACATTGCACTCTCATTTTCAGGCTGGTTTGATTTTAAGCAAGTCACTGTTGCCCTAAGCAGAGTTTCGAAGGTCGTAGTTTTGTTTCTAATTTTATGCAAAGAATGTTTCGTAGTGTAGTAAGTATGTGTTCTGTGTCTTCCTTACTTTTCGTCAGAATGTCTTTGTCGTCTTTGAACTTTAGCATTCGTATCTTTTGCTATGCATTTTGGTCCTCATATAAACTTTTCTTTGCCGGCCGGAGTGGCCGTGCGGTTCTAGGCGCTAAAGTCTGGAGCCGCGTGACCGCTACGGTCGCAGGTTCGAATCCTGCCTCGGGCATGGATGTGTGCGATGTCCTTAGGTTAGTTAGGTTTAAGTGATTCTAAGTTCTAGGGGACTGATGACCACAGCAGTTAAGTCCCATAGTAAAAAAAGAAAAAAAAAACTTTTCTTCCAATTTCTTCACAGCCCACTTTCGCTTGCAAGTGAAACACCCATGTCGTGACAAGTCGTATTTCTGCCTTATGCCCTCCCTGAAAGCCAAATGGTCTCTCCTGATTTCAACTTTTATTTCTCTCATTACGTCTTTCTAGATATAGATTACTTGTCTGTCTCTGTATTTTGCCCTACTTATTTCTAGACTGCTAGCATGTTATTCCATCTTTTACTGTCATATTATACCTTTTGTATACAAATGCTAGGAAAATATCATAATTTACTGTTATTCTTTTGTGCAAAGCCATAACTCGGGAACCTTCCTCTTCTCTTAAGAGAAACTAATCTTCGTCCAACACCTCTTCAGTTTTTTCTTTCCGTTCATCTGTGTATAGTTACGTTGTAACCAAAATTAAATCCAAATAAAAAATAAGGGCCATCAACGAAGTACAGCACTTAGAAATGAAAACAAGTTTATTAAGGACACCAACGTACAGACACAACTGCCTCCTTGACGGAAAAGCTGCTATTTACACAAACATCAAAAATATCAAAAAAAATGGTTCAAATGGCTCTGAGCACTATGGGACTCAACTGCTGAGGTCATTAGTCCCCTAGAACTTAGAACTAGTTAAACCTAACTAACCTAAGGACATAACAAACATCCATGCCCGAGGCAGGATTCGAACCTGCGACCGTAGCGGTCTTGCGGTTCCAGACTGCAGCGCCTTTAACCGCACGGCCACTTCGGCCGGCTCAAAAATATCAGACTATTAAAATTTAGAGAACCTCCTAAAAAATATAAATAATACGTAACAACTGTTTACTCGTGATCATGTTCGAACCGACGCCCCACAGCATGCCAATCAACGATGCTGTTACACCGTAGTGCAAAGCACGCCGCAATATCACAGTCGCTGGTTTAGAAGGATGACACGCCATGTGACCGTCCGATAGTTTTTACATTGGTCAGCCTTTTTCGAGAATGCAATGATAACGTTTTTCTGGAAATCTGATAATAATTCATCCGTTTCACAGATTTTTAACAACTCAAATAAATTTCTAGCTCCAGCGTCGCCCATATATTTCAGTAGCACTGAAGGTAAGTCAGCAACTTGTGCCGTAGATTTGAGATCAGATGTTTCAGTGCACCTTCGAACTCCTGCCGTAATTACTGAATCGCTTATTTCCTTTGCGTCAGGTTTCTTCTCAGAAATTTGCATTCATTTTCTCCATAGTGCTCATGGGAGTGTAAGTGAAAAACTGCTGTAGTTTAGCCTAAACCGTTCTTAAAGCGAAACTGACTGTTCTTCAAGAGTACCATCGTACAATAAGACACAAAAATCGAGGAGCTTCAGGAGAGCTATAGCACGGCTGAAATTTAGTCATTGAAAGTTCAACAGACACCTCCATCAGCTCAACTTAAGCGCCACCCCTCTGTGTGTTCGCCGAGACGAAGAAGATCCAAACCACATGTTCCTACAACGTCCTCAGAACACGTATCGTATAAACATTCTTGAAAGTTATCTTCGGGCTCTTATTCATCGGTTCCCAAGCAGCCTCCAAACCTTGTTAGCATCCAGTGATATACCAACGTATAAAATACTGTACGAGTTCACCAACAATGCCAACATCCCGATGTAGCTCCCTGCCCTGCTAATCTGATGCTCCTGGTAATTAGAGTGTCAGGGGAAGACCCTGGCACAATTAACTGACTATATTCCCACGTCCTACTCAGAAGGATATGAAACCCTCAGTCTATAAACGTATGTATGTCAGTATGTACCTTCCATATGTGTGTGTATAAATATTGGTGTATCTATGCACATGGTTGTAATTCCCGAATCTGGTTGTTCTGTCTAGAAGGTACTTATAGCTGCGCACAAACATTCAACTCCTTCTCTCCGCAGCTTTTGAAACAATTCTTACAGGACATGCAAAAGAACATTTTAGTGCTAATTTAGATACATAGTCATTAATATTGATTGCATTGGGAATATCTCAGATTTATACCAAAGGCGATTTGTCATTTCTTATTCTGTTATCAGCGTGATCTTTTTTCCCATACTACCTCTGCTTATCCCATGTTACGTTTCCATCTCGTTGACTCATTTCAGTACAATGCGGATGTGAAATTCGTTTTATGTCGGAATCTGTTATTCGTTAAGCCTATGTACGAGGGCTATTCGTTCATTAACGACCGATCGGCCGTGAAATGGAAACGACAATGAAAATTCGATGAAGCTTTCCACACATGTCTAGGGCAGTGTGTGTAGTATTCCCGGCAATTGCTCACGCCGTTCTTTTCAGTCCTGAGCGCACAGTGAGCACGTAAAGATGCCTCGAAAATAGTGTCTCCCGCCAAGTAAGAGTGCCAATGAGAGATTTCGCCTGATTTCATGCAACCCACACAACATAACTGTCATGCATTTCCTTTTTTATCCCAGCTGCACTCTCCATGGGCAATGAGAACGCTCCTGCAGCGTTTTCGACGGGAAGTGTTTGATAAACCTCCGTACTGTCCAGACTTGGCTCCCTCCGATTTTCATCTCTACTCACATGGACCGCTGGCTACGAAGACAACATTTCGGCACAGACAACAAGCTGCAGATCAGCATGTGGAATTGGCAGAAAGCACAGACAACTCTCTTCTATGGCAATGGTACTTGAAAGATGGTACATCGCTATGACAGATGTCTAAGAGCGGTGTCTATGTAGAGCAACAGCAGAGAGCTGCAGTGAGTGTTTCAAATAAAACACTTCCGATTTTCACACCATTTTGCAGCGGATCGGACCTTAATAAACGAATAGCCCTCGTACCCCAGCACGACTTTTGCTATTGTATACTCTGAACTGCCAAATCAAATTTAAACTAATGTATACTCTGAATTGTCAGAACAAACTTTAGTGTAACATTTTCAGTATTGAGATGGTTGCATGGGCACATTCTGAAAGCCAATAATAAAAAAAAGTGTGCCAGCGCCACACTAACCAGTAACCGCGGCTTCATTACCTTGCCATTCTAATATCTTCTTCTTTCACAAACAAGATGGAGTATTACGCGCGTTATTCGTGGCTCTTTTGTAGACTGCTTAGTGTAGCTGTTGTACGGTTAGCTGGGCATGGGCACCAGAGTATTACAGCGGAACATCGGGATACTTCTGATGTGAGCTGTATGCGTATCATTGTCCCCCTTACTAGGAGCAAGTAGTTGTTTGCTGTACATGCAGTTAAGTGTAATTGATGTTGGTAAGGACTTAGGGGTCGAATATTAATGTGATACAATAAACAGTGTGTACAGCATCGTGTCGTCATCAATGGTACCCCATTATGTAGCTCCAACTCCCGTTGACTAGCAAATCTGATGCGACTTAGTCCACCATGACCACTGTTGATCTCACAACTTGAGCTAAGGCATGCCATTGCAAAGTGCAACAGATGGAAAATAAAGGCACAGATTAAGAACATATTGAGAGCAGACGCAAAGCAGTCGAAATAAATCAAACTAGTCCTAGTCGTTCAGCTGATGTGCGAAGCAGCCATCGTCCGTTCATGAAGCCGTCATCAGCTTCGTTGTTAGTATGGAAATGAGAACAATTAAAAATGAAAAAAAATTTTTTTAAATATGTAAGGCAAGCTTACTGAATATCTCAAATTCTTTTCAACTGAGAAAATCGTAGACATTAGAATGAAAATTTAGAAGAATACCGACCATCACCAATTAAGCTGGGATGAAGGATACAGAGTGTTAAAACAAACTGCCAGACATTCGTGTATGATTTTGCTGTACCGTGCAGCATCCAGCAGAAGTCAGTTTCATGGACCCGATAGCCAGCAAAGAAATTTTAAGAATATGTGCGGAGAAAAATGAATGTTTTATTGACATAAAACACTCAAATCTGAATCCAGCAAAATAGTCAGGGTAGGAAAGGTATAGTATCTCAGAGAGATATTTCAACAAAATGACTTGAAAAACTGTCATAGATGATGTGATATACAAAATGGAAAGAACCCCAAGAAATAAGTATGAATAACCACGATGAAAAGTGCCTATCGAGAAATGTAAAAATTTCGCATTATAGCCTGGCAGTGTGACACAGGTACCTCTATAAAAGGGAATACATAGCGATCAGTGAAACATTACGCAAACTAGAAACGTAAGTCAGGATACTAGGTATTTATGGTAAAATGTATGAAAACATTTTCAAAAAACCATAGATATAAGGAAAGAGGCAGTTTTTATACATCTTTGCAAAATGAATGGCTAGAGGCGAACACAAGAGGTTTCCAAGTGTCTCTGAGAAAAGAATTAATAAACAAAATGAATCAGAGAAGCCAAAAAAATTTAGAAATACACAACATAAAAGAAGCACAAGCAGCTGAAAAGTGTTAAAAATTAAAAGCATTACCAGCTAGAAGTGGCAAGAGAATAGCTGCAAAATTTAAAGCATTTTGGAAAAGGAAACCAACTGGGGAGGAATTGAAATTTACATGTTGTCTGTAGCTAATGCTAACGGAAAAAAGTTAAATACCAAATTCTTGACAAATGTTAGAATATTTTGCTTGTCTGAGCTACCAGTTCATTGACTGCACGCAAACACGGTCACATCATTGCCCGAAAAAAAGAAAAGTATTATGACATCTGGTTCGAGAAGAATAAAAGATGATAGTTCTGCTTCAAAAGATACTAACGAAACTGATGCATTTTTATCTTTATTCGACTGGACATACAGTTTCTCCTCTGAATAGAAGCACAGTGCGTTAATACCTTCATTTTGCTCATCAGTACGTGGCAGGGACGCGTTAAAGTAAAGCAGTCGTTAACCCGAAGATTATTTTGAATATCACAGTGCCCTATTAGGCATGGTCCTGTTGGAGGTGGTAATGCCGTTGCCTTCCTGAACCTTTCGGCTTATTTAGATAGCCAGGTTTTAGAGCGACCTATAGTTTAACGTGCATTTCGAATCAGTGTGCAGCTCGGCATTTTTCACATTAACAAGCGTTGCCAGAGGCGAAAGAAATGATGAATGAAAGAGAAGAATCCTAGGACTGACGGTATCAAACCCGAGACCTGTGGGTTTGTGGTTTTCACGTTTAGCACTGAGCCACAGAGCCACACCAAGCTACATCTACATCTACAAGATCTACACAAGCTATATGGAAATCATGTCACGTAGTAAGCTGCATAGAATGTTGTTTTAATTTAAAACTAAAACTATCATCCACAAGCCAAGTCGCCAATGGACGCTGTTACGAAGAGTTCGAGCCACAGGTAGCAGGTTCTAAACCTGATGGCAGAACGCTTTTTTACTACCAGTATTTGGTCGCAATGGTAGGAGAGGTGGCGGTGGACAGTTTCAGATCAGTCGTGGATTAAACGCGAAACTGTTCCACAATGTCTCCAGAATTGATGGAAGGATGGCAGATTAATGTTTAACTTGCCGTCGACGAAGTCCGTGTCATTTTCGTGGGAACCATCCCAGCATTCACCTTAATCGATTTAGACCTAGTCCTGCAGAATGTGTACCTAGTGGCATTAGCACTGCAGGACCTCGCTTGGTTCCTTGAGTGAAAGCCATTAACCCGACGGTGAGGACTGAGGGAGCTTTCTTGTCGCCTGGACACAGTAGAGAGGAGTGAGCTATGCACTGGAACGGGGTTCCGCAGTCTCCCTTCCTTTCAACTTCATTCCAGTCCAAAACAACACAGACACAGCGTCACACTGTGCTAGTACTGAAAGTCATTTGTTCGTGAGCATTAAATTGTTTGCCTGCTTCTTACTCAAAACCAAATGTACAGTCCTCTGTTATAAAAAGGTTGAACTGAAATTTCTATTGTGAACAGCGTGTCTCCGTGCACACATTATATAAAGCCAAAACTAATTGGCGTTCACTGTTAGGAAATTGAATCAAAATTATTACTCAAAAACTGCTACCAAAATCAAACCTTGCACAGCCCAAAATAATTGAAACACTGAGAAACACACACTGTTCACTGGTCCATTAAGAATCGGAAATACAAAGAAAATGCTTAGAATTTGCGCAGTGGAAACGTGAGATGAGAAACAAAAGAACCAACAAAATACGAAAAGAATCTCACCCGAAAATTACTGCGTAATAAGCAGCAGCAGCACAGCATGAAGAAAACGCACCACCTACGATATGCTAAAGTAAAACTAAACTACTGAGAGAAAGACTGAGATGATTTTCTCATACTAAAAAATAAATAAACAAATAAATTCTTACTTGAAATGAAAATATTAATCTGTTCATTGTAATGACAATGCTGAATAATAACTCTTATTTCACAAAAAGATAAAACTCAAAGAATACCATAAACTTTACTTTCTTTACAAAAGTCTTATAATTATGCAAATTGTAATAAATTAAACAGAAATGAACTAAACTGATGTGGGGAGGTGGAGTTGTTCTGTTGCAAGAATTGTTAACATTATCAGTGCGTGCCAGCAAAACAATTATTGCCTTAAAAACATATCCATAATGCAAATCCATTCTCTTTGTTTCATAAATGCTGCGTCTGTTAAGTCCTTCCATCAGATTAATAATTCCTAACAACTGTCTTCAGCAAAATCCTCCTCCAGTATGCACTACAACAAAAGTTCTGCCAGCTTACTCCATCTCCAGCACTGACTACTCTTCGTTCTACAACTGACCCAAAGATACACAAGTTCGGAGATACTACTGCCACTGCCCTAAGTCGGTTATTCCACAGATGTTACACGCAACTTCTTCGCTCTCGTAACATGAAATTTCCACACATTCTCAAACTGTCCATAAATAAATGTCCAGTTGAGCTATATACGCCCACCTTCAGTACTAACTACAATCATTCACGCAGCACAGCACAAAGAAGAAACATCAGCTGATCGTTCAGCCCAAAGGCTCATCCACACACACAATTGTTTTTCTGTGCAGATATCTGCGCAAATGTCTGTGGATGCAATAAATCGCTACAAATGTTAGTTCCAATCTACTCCTCGGGTGCCATCTGCGGCTCTAGGGAAGAAATTTCAGCGGCAAGCGAGTAGAACATGATTGTTAGAGATTTTTGTTTTGTTTTGGGCCGTACTGTCACCTCGCAAAATATGGGAAGCGAAGACCTTGCAGTATAAGATATTTCTTTCACAGTATCTAAGATGAAGAAGTGCCCATAGCTTTTAGGGGATGCATTTTGGAGCCCGTGTTTACATAACTTTTTTGCTTCGAATTATCGTTCCTGTCTTATCAATGAATAACTGACCATGCCCCTCGCTCACTCTGTGTATTTCGTGGTCCTCGGCGCCACTTTGAATAGATATCGTTACTTTACTTAGCGCTTTGCGGCAAACAGTCCTTAACGAATTTGTTTTCTTTCTTTTCTTTTTACCATTTCCCTGCTTGCCCTAGGGTCAACGGCCCGTTATTTCTCCGTTAAGGAGTTATAAGTAGCCGACTTATCTCGATCGTTGTGTTCCTCGTTTTAATTTTCCACAAACATGACTCTTACACATTTCAACAAATTCAGCAGTGCAGTCTCAAGAACACTGGCGTGCATCGGCCATTTCAAAATACACTGTGCACGCACAAATAGCTGACTCAGTCGTATTTCGCGCTCCAGATTCGCAGCCAAACGCTACAATTTCGTCTGTGCCAATGTGGTTGGTGCCCTCAGATTTGGGCATTTTGCTCCAAGCGCCAACTCCGTCCTGCAGGCTTGCGTATGTCTCATGTCTGCGCAAATGTCCTGATCAGACGCAATGAACTGTCTGCGCAGACCTGATGTGCGCAGACGATTCCTCAGACAGGCCGTTGCGCGTGGACACGCCATAACGCACAGTGCAATATCGTGTGATGGAAGCAAGCTAGACCCGGATCGATCCTGGGCACGTCCTAACCCCCGCTGCCCTATGTACACTCGTCTATGTGCTACAGTACCACATGCAGAACAGCTACATAACAGGAAGAGGCCTCAGTTGCAGAGAGAAAACTGCAAAGAAACTATACAACAGTATGAGCGGCAACCCACACAAGAAAACCAAAGAGTTAAAATTTCCACAGTACGTCTGGAACATCGTACGGGAAAATGTCTCGGGGCGTTTCTTACCAACAGAAGCCCACAGTATGTGGTGGTAGATCGTAAAGCGGGCGATGCCAACGACTGAAGAACCGGCAGACATGCACCTGACCAAGACAGACGACTACGACAGGGGCAGCGAACTGGACTTTCTGGAGAACAAGATCTTGTGTCGAGCAGTCGCAGCCGTTTGGAAAGTACCAAACATATGTTTAGCCTGATCAGCTGAAACGCGCCGAAATTTTTGTAGCAGCAACAATCACGGCATCCAACTTCAAGCCAATCCCTGCATGCCACTCCAGAAATAGTTCCCTACAAGGCGCGCGCCATCTTACACCTGAGAGACAATGAGAAGTTACAGTTTCTAACTTAATGTACGGGACGAACATAAAAAAAGAAGAAAAACACCAAACATGAAGAAATCATTAGGAATTCCCTGAGACGCAGCTGAGCTCGTGCGTTTCTGGCGCCAGTTTCCATCGATCGTCATTTTGATCTTTGAGTCGACTTCGATGCTTATTTGTCTGCTGCTCATCTTTGACGACGCGGATTTAACGGCAGCGAGTGCGCTCTGCTGGGGAGGTGTGTCGCGATCGGCGGTGAGCGAGTCACGTGGGACTGTGTACGTAGGCAGGACGGCAAGAGGACGAGTTGGACAACGAAGGAGCGAGGCCAGCGGCTACGGCGTGTTGAGTCGTGAGGGCAGATCCGCCGCCCATGGTGATTTGGTTTTCCTGGAGGTCGAGAGGACAAGCTCCTTCGAGTAAGTTATAAGCTACGCCGGCCGATTGAATTGGAGTCGCCGAGTTGCTTCGGTGGGTTGCGTGCAGCTTAATTGAGTATGCCAGTGTACTAAAAATCCTTTGGAATTGTTTTAGTTGTTTATCACTTACCTCGGTGTCGTGAGTAACTATCTTGACGGCAGTTGAGGAAGTGTGGCTAGGCCCAACCAACCGACATGAAGCGTGGTTAAAGACGTAGCTAGAAGTGCCACGAGTAGTGAGTAAGTCCGGCTCTGGCGTTTCAAGACACGCCGAGGTACGTCCTCTATTCTACCTTGTAGTTCATTTGGTAGTTTGGCGTGTAAATGTGCGCTGAGGTAATTCTTGTCATCTTAACTTTAGGGCATGATTTTTAGCGAACTTATTGGCCAAAGTTTAAGGGCTGGCACTGGCCAAGTAACTCACGGAGCCTAAATTTGTTTCTATTCAGTTGTATTGTGCACCTGTTCTTTAGATAAGATTGTGTAGCTTATGTCTCAGAATGTTGTCTGCCGTTGATGTGTGTTGTCTTACAGATAATTGGCAGCGGTCGACGCGAGCGTACTGGAAGCAGAGCACCACGGAGGCAGAGAGATATTTAAGGCCCTGCCCTCTCCTTTACATCTTGGGTTATGTTGTCACTGTTGTGTGATTCCATCTTTCCGGTGGAGAATTATAGCATCTGACGTTCAATTGCAGTGCAAAGTTGAGTACATTTCTATGTCATTTCCTGTCTCGTGGATCTCTCGTATTGATTTGAATCCTTGGTCTGCTCGCGTCTATCGCTAATTCACACGCAGTATTGAAACAACCTCATTTTAGGGGTATTGTCATATGGTCATGTTCTAGTTGTAATCGTTCTAAGAATATTGTTGATTAACCAACTGAGTAAGTAAATTTGATGATTGGTTTGGGTCAAAATTAAAGCACCTCCTTAATTGTTTTAGTCATTTGTATATAGTTTTGTTTAAGAAAGTTGGCTAGCCGAACCTTAAAAGATCTGTGTTCTTACCCTTAATCTGTTCCTCAGTTGATTGGAAGTAATGAGAGTTCTGATTGGAACCGTATGGAAATTCGTACTATTTAAGTAAAGCTTTACCTGAGTATATTTACCTAGTCATATTCAAATTTCAAGTTTTATGGGTCTTGTTCCGATTAAATAAATTTATTTGTTATTTGTCCAAGTGACCTGGCCTTGTAAGGCAGTCTCCTGTATTATTGTGTTGGTGATTTTATAATGCTTTTGATTGTAATAAAATATGTAGCAACTACAACGGATTACTACTGTGATTTTGGTGTGTCACTACCATTACACAAATCAACAGCGTTTTAAAAAAAGTGACTAATGTCAGCCACCACGCCGGCCAAAAACTGCTCATCAGTATCGCCAAGCCGACGGGCTCCTGCCAACATCAGTACGCAGCAACACAGAGTGTCAAACACTGGAAGGAAAGGAAACTGCATCAGCTGGACGAACAAGACGTCCTTGTACACGGATGGAACACCCAGACACAACGAATCTGCAGCGCAAACGCCACAGGTGCACAGTGGTCGTGAATATAAACTCTTAAAAGACTTCTCATGAGTGAAAATGGAATAATTGTTCCTCGCGAATTACTAATTTTATGGCTGTTTTCTATGGTCTTCATCATTATTCCTTTTATGTTGTTACGTTATCAAAACATTTGCATTGCACAAATTTGGAATATTAAATTAACTATATTTAATTCATGAGGTTACAACAAAAATTACTTAAAAAACCAGGGAAGACAAAAAATGCTGGTGTGGTGAACTGGGTAGCGCGAGTAGTACACATTTTAGGCGGTTTTTAACTCTCGTTTAGCAAAATACTGGACTGGTCACTGATCTCCAACTCAGAAAACACTACACACAAACAACTGAAGTACGATAACAAAACAGAGTTTACACGATTCACAGACAGATGGCTACATACGTCTTCCCTTAGTTTGGTTACCTTGACGACTGCTCAAGAGGCAAGGCATTTGATCACAAAGTTAAAATAAAATAAATTTGCCAAATCATTATGCATCCCACAAACGCCCACGCATGTGGACTTCAAAGTTTGATTTGGAACAGTGTGTACGAGAAACCGACCAGTGCAGTGCACTGTTTATTCCTTGCAGGCGTAGCGAATTTCGGAGTTACACTTTTACCCTCCGCTGATCTAAGACTGTTACTACCGTTAGTGAACGAAAGAAATAAACATTTTGAAATATATGTGGGTTTCATTTCTGGCTTACGTAACTAACGGCTAGCCATTAATATTCAGACGAAACTGTAATAGAATAACAAATTAATTGCGAGGAAAACCTTTAAAAATGCGGTGTTTCCTTTACGATATTGAAGCAAGAGAGGGCCATACCTTTTGCAATTCTAATGGTGGTAATTTACATACGCAGTCACTTAAAGCTTCATGATATTCAATGAGTTTACGTCGTAAAGGAATTCTCCTGCACTAACGCAACAATTCCACAGTGCTATTTAACTCCCGCTTTGTCTCTCTCATTATTTTCGTTTGTTATTAATAGGGCACTAGAACTCCATTGCATTTCGTTACAGCTAGCGTTTACAAACTGCTAGATGACAATTTGGAGTAACAATATTAAATGAAGTACAGTTTAATGGTTGTATATTGTCGGCTTAGAATGAAAACCTAGTATCTCATAAATAAAACAGAACAATATTTATTGCATTATCAGGTAGTAAAATCTCGTATCTCAACTGTTGGTAAGCCAATGAGAGGTAATGACCTCTGTGCTGCGCTCTACTGAGGAGAAAAAGAAAACACGTATATTGCCAGGCAGCACTATTAAGCGAGAAAACTACGCTTAAATTTTCTGAGATAGGAGGTTTTCATTGTAAGCCGACAATATGCAACAGATAGGGGTTACTTACTGTTATAGCTTAGGGCGCAGGGCGCTGGCTTGCGAGACTGGGAGGTGTGTCAAATCCGGACCGAATCCCCACACTGGAGCAACCACCGTTAGCTCGTACACGGACGAACCTGAGTTTGGTTTAAGCGGTTTTCACTTTCATTCAGAAAAATTCTCGGCTGCTTCCCAGTACACATCTCAGAGCGCTGCTGTGCAATACGAGCCAAGTAAAGTAACGTAAACCATCAACTACTTTGTGAAAGTGAATGGAAGTGCCGGAGCAAGCTACCAGATGTTCCAGTCGCTGACAGAAACCTGGACGTCACATGGCGTGAGGTCATGGTGACCATTCGACACGTAAGTCGCCGAAGTGGCGTCACATCAAAATACTTGCACCAGGTGACAGGTCTACCCGATGGGGGGCCCTAGCCACACGACATTTCATTTCATCGTGACCATATCGCCAAATGGGGCTGGCCCTGCAACACGAGGCAGTTCAAGGAACGGGAAAAGACAGTGCTTTTTAGAGAAAAAATGGTTCAAATGGCTCTGAGCACTATGGGACTTAACTGCTGAGGTCATCAGTCCCCTAGAACTCAGAACTACTTAAACCTAAATAACCTAAGGACATCACACACATCCATGCCCGAGGCAGGATTCGAACCTGCGACCGTAGCGGCCGCGCGGTTCCAGACTGTAACGCCTAGAACCGCTAGGTCACTCCGGCCGGCCTTGTTAGAGAGCAGTTACGGTGCACCTCCATGGTCTTCATTACAACGTGGCTCGGAGACTACGTTTGAAAGACTCCAAAAGTTTGAATGTCTTCGCATCAGGAAACTAGAAAAAGAAAGGAAGGACGATTAGTGTTTAACGTCCCATCGACATCGAGGCCATTCGAGACTGAGCACAAGCTCGGATTGTGTCAAAGATGAGGAAGGAAGACGTCTGTGCCATTTTGCAAGGAACGATCCTGGAATTTGCCTGAAACGATTGAGAAAAATTACAGAAAACCTAAATCTAGATGGCCTGACGTGGGTTTGATTCGTCACCCTAACTAGAACAAGGACGAAGTGTGACGAGTGTAGCCCAGGAATTTGGCACCACGTCAGCCAGCGCGTGCAAATGCAACCACGGTTAACGGGAAGGCACACAATCTCATGCTCCACAGTGGAGCCCCGACTGCATGGCGGTGGTCTCTTTTCCTGACGACCAGAACGTTTTGTTCCGTTGAGATCCAAACATCGGCAGCATCATTAGCTAAGGTGCCAAGAGCATAGGGACTGGACCAAAGACGAGTGGGGCCGCGTGTCGTTTTTGAATGAGAGCAGATTCAGTGTGACTGTGACGGTATTTAATGGTTACTGTTGGCGTAGTTTATCTTCCAAACACCATACTAGCAAACCATTTGCGTCTTTACATGTGGTTACTCGTACCTTAGATACATGGGCTATACACTGCTTTGTTTAAAAAGAATAGCTCGATGTAGTCACAGAGTCGAGCAGCACACGTCTGCTTGCATGCCTCGCACCTAATTCACTGCAAACAATAACCTGCAGTCAAAGAGTCTATGCATTCATTAGAATAGCGACTTAATAAAATCCACAGAAACACTAAATAAAATAAATTACTGTGATCCAAAAGAAATAAAAGTTAATTGAATAAGTTAATAACAAGGTTTGTATTCTGACGTCTGTAATTTATATAGGCAACATTATATAGGCGAATTATGTCGAATAATGTTTACTCAAGAAAGGACATCTCAAATAAACGGGAAATGGTCCTACAATATTTAGTGAAAATACAGAAGAAAATACCCTTATCAAATGCAGTACAGTTACATTGAGCGCATTACGAGAATGGCAGGAAAATCCCCAAGCTAAATTGTGATCAAAGATACGCAAAAACCAAGTCCGTTTCGTAATGACAATACACGAAATATTCATTAGCTCAAAATAGTTCAGAGTGGAACATGATGATTCGCAACAGACCACACACGATACAAAGAGTAGTAACTCATACTCTGTCTATGCTCAGTTCTGTGATACCTATACAAGTGGAGAGAGTTAAACCCCTACTCTGTAGCACATTCAAACTTCTCGTAACATAAAGTCCCTTCAGAAGATAAAGCATGGTGTCGCCGTTCATCACCCAGGATAAAAAAAAGATTCCAAGATCGAATCCCAGTCGTTACCACAGGCAGGTCTGCCTCCTTCCAGAATTCGTGTAAAAGCGCCTAGAACTGCTCCCTTGAGCTCTTAGCTCGAAAAGTTGCAGTCTCCCCTTGACTCCCGTAGTGTTCCACTACTACCTGCTTTTCCATTGGCTGAAGGCCGTCCCCACCAGAAGTCCATCGTTCTTAAGCTCTACAGACTTGATTTGAGTCAATATGACCACTTTCTGACGTAAACTAATATATTACAACAATATTTAAATAAAGAAATGTTACAAACGTTCAGTCACTCTCGTACTGTTCACAATAAATAAAAATGTAGTGCTGTTCATAAATAAATAAGCCACTATTCTTGTGCAAATGCACTCACGATAAATGGCAACAGATTGTCGTTAAATATGGTTTAACCAATTATTGGGGCCTGCTAACACATGCAATTGACCAATTCTTAAATTACTATAAATTTGTATCATCAATTGCAATTAATATTTACATAAAGAAAGTTGTTAGCCAAATAGTAAACTATTCATTAAATAAATATAGAAGCCTGACAAAATGTGAGGTATTCATTTGGAGCGTACAATGTTCTGAAAAACATTTGCATAATGAAAAAGATATAAAAAACGTAATAAATCAGGAAACAAATAGATACAGATAGTGTAACGCCTACATCTGAAATATCGTATGTCGAAATTGCAAGAGGCATTTAAAAGTTGTTAATTTAGACGTTCATTGTGGAAATATCTATTCGCTGTGAAATGTTAACTTCTGTTTTAAAGACATTGAAAGATTATTGTATCATTGGATGGACCTCATTTTTCTGACGTCGCACATGTTATAGGATTTGCTTTAAAACTTGACTGTGCAATATTACAGATTCTTCAATAACTGTATGAAGCCATCTTTCAGCTTGTCTGACACCCCGCCGTTTCTTGGAGCACTGTTTGTCCTCTTAAGCGTCAGAATTCCCCATACCAGGATTTACCCACTTCCGGCGATGCTGCTCGTCTTTTTACCTGTATTCGCCCGTACCGATCACCTAGCTAGATCAGCTGTGGCGCGCCTTGAGACCTGGGCCCAATAACGTGCAGCCATACAACAACTATTTCGCCTCATACCATCTCCAGGTGGCTAAATCGCTCGCCAACAACTAGTGATTCTGAACGTACCGTAATATGGTCAGAGGTCGGAGCACACATGCTTCCTGGAACATCATCAGACATTATCGTTTTGGTGGTCCAGGTGTTAATGGTGCGGGGAGTCTTAATGTTGCATGGTTGTACTGATCTCCAAATCTTTCAACGTGGAACACTCACTGGTCAACGTTATTGTGACACGTAAGTGCTTCAGTGTGTAACATCTTTTGACGGCTGCTTTGGACCCTGACTTCGTTTTTATAGATGACAATCCACAACCATATCGAACAGCACAGGTTGATGAGCTCTTGGAACGAGAGGGTGTTAGGCGAATCGACTGGCCTGCCTGTTCCCTCAACTAATATGCCATTGAGCATGTGAGGAATTCGTTGGGGAGATGTATTGCAGTGTGTCCACGTGCACCAACGACTATCCAGCAGTCGTCAATCGCGCTAGTGGTGAAATGGAACACCAGTAGTGGGACTACCTTCATACGGCCCCACCCTGATTCTTAATAGAGTGTACGACCACCATGGACAGCAGAGCATGCTCTGACATGAGGTCCCATGCTGGTCCTAATGTTGGTAGGGAAATTTTGGAGCAAGGTGTTAGCTGTGGGTCAACCTTCATATGGCCCCACTCTGCATTGCTGCCAAATGTAATCAAGATGGCGCATCCAAGGTGGCAGCAGTATATGTGGCAATGTCGCAATGATGTCATGGCAGGAAGTTCAAATTTTGGTGGGAAAATAGGTCAACTGGGCTACCTCGGCTAACCTAAAGCCCTCCCCTCGCCCTCTTCCCCAGAAAATGGTGGGAAGTTCAAATTTTGGTAGGAAAAAGGTCACTTGGACTACCTCCACTAACCTAAGAAAATGGCGGAAAAATAGGTCACTTGGGCTACCTCCACTAACCTAAGTCATCTGACTGCGACCTCTTCCTTGGAATTGGTGGGGAAAGGACAGCCTGTGTCCAGCTCCTGGGGAGAGAAAAGAGTATATGTTATTTATTTTCATTGTTTATTTAAACAATTTGAGTTGTCACAGGCAGTAGCTCCATCCAGTGTGTTCACCATGAGGTCCAAAGTCCAACTGACCTAGTACACAGTACTGCCACCAGAGGGTGCTGTAGTCCTATGGTGGTCTGGGGGGAAGATTGAGGGAAAAGGACTCAGCCTCCGCTGGGCTGCTAGAGAGGAAGGACTGTAATTTATTTATTTTGGAACAATTTATTTAGGGACAGATTTCACGTAGTTTATTTATTACACTGATACAAAACACTTGCTCTGACGTGCTTGGGGTCACAATACACAGCCTACAGACCTGAAAACTACTCGTAAATTATCGACATAATGCAGTGCACTGATGCACAGACACGCAAACAACTAGCAAATTACCACCTAAACACACGCGATCACGAAGGCTGTCCAACACATAGTGAGTACTAGTTCGCTATTCAGCCAGCTAGATGACGACACGGTTAGGTAACGTACATTCCTGCATCCCAACAGGCCTTTCATTCGGACAGCTCCTGCTGTTAGCCAAAAACGTGAATCAAGCCACTGTCACCCTCGCGCCATGCACTCCTAGACAGAATCGTCCTAGGAAACTGGCTACATATATACATTATCACTGTACTTACAATTAAATATTACGATTGTGGTCTCAATTGACGACATTCGATAATGAGTGAAGTATCATTCACACATCCAGATGACGGCTGTGGCTCTGGAAATAGAAAAATCCGCACCATTCTTATTACTTGACATACTTTTTCCTTTGCTACCACAGTATTCCACATCAAATTCATACCTTCCTTATGATTGGACATAGTCATTTTCTTTGCACATTTCGGAACACACACGCATACTTTATAAGCCCAATGCTCAAGGCGAACCTATCACGCATCCCCTACAACTAAGCATACTGCTTCGCCAATAACTGATTGCTGGCGATACGAAACAATACTGAGCGAAAATCAGCAATGGGTGGACATGTCTCATTAGTTTTTCTTGTGAGTGGCGCCACTATGCGTTAGAAAGAGAGGTGTAATCGTCTTACAAGCCGTCACATGTATAAAAAAAAAAACACGATCGCAATGACCATGTTACTGTCACAAGCGGTCTTGGTTCTACAGGTGCTCGCAAATATTCATGTTAAAAGCTATACTGGCTTTATAAATCGAGGTATTGTATTACCTCCAAACGAAGTGGTTTTTCCAGACAAATACCACGACACTGAACACAGACGGTGATCGCCAGAGTGTATGTCAACAGACCGAAAGTGCGGTTACATGTCGCTGATGGAATAAGCTCGTAATAAAATCACCAAATTTAGAAAGTGATTTGGCTAAGGAATGTGGTATGAAACCGGTACTGGCAGCTCCCTCATGCTGCCACTAGATATTCCTCCAGTATTTGTAATGCATTCTGTCTCGATGCCACGTCGGAGGTTCTGCGATATATCCAGTGAGTTATAGGCGATGGTTGATTGAGAATGATCACAAACAGCAGGTGGTGTGTTGATTGAGGTCGTAAGAAATGTATAAGGCTTTTTAGATCGCTAGTGCTACGCTTTCTGGTAGTGATGCTGTCTGCGATTTGGAATCAAGTCTTTCCATTTAACTACATACCTGTGTTGGATCCTATGGAAAAGTTCTTTAGTGATTACAGCCACTAGTGAATCATATTTCTGGCACTCTCATATCTCGAAACGAGTCACCCTTTTCGAACCTACCTGCTGCAATAAAATTTTAGATAGTCCCTATGCCTCTTGCAATTGCTGCCATTTCTGCGGCTTTGCACATGTGATTTTTCCAGTTTAAGTCGGAACTGAGCAGAAGTCAGAGAGAGCTATATCTACCACCTTCTGCAACCCGTGTAGAAACAGTGACCTGAGTTAGTGTGACTGGACAGTATTTCGACCATTCGGTGGAAATGGGAACATGTTGTCGTAGCTCCACCAACAGTGTACAATGTGAAAGGTCGGCACCAAACGAAGCTTGCTCATGCAACACGAAGTAGCATAAAAGACAGTGCGGGAACTGAGAGAAAGACGAGGATTTTGCTACTGCATTGTGATGTGTCCCCAAGTACAGGTACTGCAGTCCGAAGCAAATCCGTGTCCCTCAGGTCTCATTCACGTCTATCATCGTTATTTGTACCATCCAACAGAGAAAATTTACGAACTATAAAAGCTGCACTAACTTCGCCCAATAGAGAACTCGATAAGACCTTTACCGCATCTCTCTCCTCCCATATATCGAAAACAAATACCGTCTGCGTGCTGGCATCAAGCACATGTGATGATCCTATTAGATATGACAGAAAGTGGATGGAATGATCGGTTGAGATGGAGGTGTAACGAGGCACGATTTAATGTCAGACTGATGATGCAATGTAGAGAGCGAGGGAGATGTTGCTGCAGGTCATTTGACCGTTTTTTACGTTGTGCTGTCAGGATGCCTCAGTTGTGTGACATAGCCTGCGTTCTACTCGTATACAACCACGTGTTCTGTGTGTGACTTAGAGCACTGTCTACTAGGGATCATTAACAGCAAACCTCTCAGTCGTTAGAGGACCTCCATCTCAGGTTTGATGAAACGTGACCATCCTGTTTCGAGACATTCGTCAACACGAACGAAGATTTATGTGACGTACTCCATTCCCCTGCCGCATCTCGGGTATAAAATCGAGATTCAGTTTCATAATTAAGGTGATTCTAAGTTAGCGACAGGTGTTTGTAAGCTACTGCAATCCCTGTGTATACATCCACTAGACAAATGTCCTGTTTATAGAGTTAGTGGCTACATGACATATAATTTTACATGTCAAACACCTGTGCTATGCATTTATCTATTTCCTTGTAACAGATATTCTCCATTACTAACGACTGAAGGACTGATACGAGCATAGTATAATTTCTGAACCGTGATCGTATGTGAACTGTGGACGCTATACATCTCTGAAAAACTAAATTGTGCATGTATCACATAGAATCGATATTTTAAGGAAGTAGTTTTTTTCATTTTACAATTTGTTACGATAGTTTATCGTAGAGAAACCTGCAAGAAGGATGTACGTCATGTGCTGGAAATATATTTCGTACATTGGAATATTAACAGCTTTGCATTCCACATGACTAACATAGGTTGGAAACTGAAGTGATCTAACATTACAGCCTGTTTTAAGTGCAGAACCGTGTAGCCTTAGGAGTACATGTGTTTATGTTCTCTCTTACCAATACCCTCCTGGTACTGATCCCAGATACTAGAGCGATACTTTAAAATTGATACCGTAGTTGATTTACGTAAAATGCCTCGCACTCCATCCGCATGGAGCTCCATCATGCATAAAAAGCACCCATTTCTTTTTCTTCTTAATTATCTGCTATTACATCCCAACACCCTCAAATTTACTACTGTACACCGATAAGGGGTGCTAACCTCACCGACATAGGCGCATCTGGAGAAATCTTGTGCACTTGGATGGGTACGGACTGCGCAAGCTCCATTCATTCACGAGATGTTGAATGTAGCGGTGTACTTCTGGTCAGCCGCAGATTGAATCATTAATGGTGCTGCAGGACAAATTGGTCAAAGATAGTGCGAATGGATCTTTCGGTCACCAACTCTACTGGATCTCGTATTCATGCTGTAAGTTTGGACTTTAGAAACTGGTGGAATGAACATATTATCATTAATGTAACACCATGAAAAATCAAAGGGAATTACACCGAACCGCCAAAGTAACTGGTATAGGCATGCATATTCAAATACAAAGATATGTAAACAGGCAGAATACGGCGCAGCGGTCGGCAACCCCTGTATAAGACAACAAGTGTCAGGCGCAGTTGTTAGATCGATTACTGCTGCTGCAATGGCAGGTTATCAAGATTTCAGGGAGTTTGAACGTGGTGTTATAATCGCCACACGAGTGATGGGACACAGCATCTCCAAGGCAGTGATGAAGTGGGGATATTCCCATACGACCATTTCACCAGTGTACTGTTAACATCAGGAATCCAGTAAAACATCAAATCTCCGACATCGCTTGAGGCCGCAAAACGATCCTGCAAGAATGGGACCAATGACGACTCAAGAGAATCATTCAATGTGACAGAAGTGCAAGCCTTCCGCATACTGCTGGAGATTTCAGTGCTGAGCCATCAACAAGTGTCAGCGTGGGAACCATTCAATGACACATCATCGATATAGGCTTTTGGAGAAGTCCCACTCGTGCACCCCTTATGACTGCACGATACAAAGCTTTACACCTAGCCTGGGCCTGTCAACACTGACATTGGACAGTTGATACTAGAAACATGTTTCCTGGTCGGACGAGTCTCGTTTCAAACTGTATGGAGTGGATGGACGTGTGCGGGTATGGAGACACCTCATGAATCCATGGACCCTGCATGTTAGCAGGGGACTGTACAAGCTGGTGGAGGCTCTGTAACGGTGTGGGGCATGTGTAATTGGAGTGAAATGGGACCCCTGATGCGTCTAGATACGACTCTGACAGGTGACACGCACGTAAGCATCCTTTCTGATCACTTGCATCCATTCATGTCGATTGTGCATTCCGACGGACTTGGGCAATTCCAGCAGAACAACACGACACTCCATACGCCCAGAACTGTTACAGAGTGGCTCCAGAAACACTGTTCTTAGTTTAAACACTTCCGCTGGCCACCAGACTCCCCAGTCATGAACATTATTGAGCTCATATGTGATGCCTTGCAACGTGCTGTTCAGAACAAGCCTCCACCCCTTCGTACCCTTACGGATTTATGGATAGCCCTGCAGGATTCGTAGTGTGAATTCCCTCCAGCACTGTTTCAGGCATTAGCCGAGCCCATGCCACGTCGTGTTGCGGCTCTTCTGCATGCTCGCGGGGGCCCTACACGACATTAGGCAGGTGTACCAGTTCTTTGACTCTTCGGTGTATCTTTGGTAGGCATTAAGTTGGAGTGTCTCTATCAACCCATTTGTCCAGGAAGCTCTGATCAAAGAAGAGGAGAATAAACAGCTCCCAGTGTGGAAGTGCACCATCTTGTTGAAACATTTCTTATGGTTGAAATTCCTGTAACTGAGGTGGAACATAAAAATGCAACATGTCCAGTTAAACTTTTGTCGTAATGGTAGCGTCAGTGAAAAAGAACATTTCAATAATTATGTATTAACCACACCACACATTCACTTTGAGGCTGTCCCTTATCTGCTGTACCATGAGATGTGGATTCACCGTCCACCACATCTGGACATCATGCCTGTTCACTTTCCCGGAGATGTTAAAGTCGCTTCAGTGGAAAAACAAACTTTATTAAAGTAGTCATTGTCCGCATCGATTCGTTCAAACATGTATCTAGCAAACTCAGCGCGTCTGCAGCTATCTGAGCCGTTGCTGTAACCACTATAGCTATCGATCTAAGAGGGGACTTACGGCTAGCGCTGTGACAGACGAGCAGCCTGTTACACCAGCGGATAAGTTACGGAATGCACACCGAGCTGGAGGAAGGGAAGGTCAGCAGAGGGCCAACAAAGAAGCAACCTGCGGAGTAGGAAGACGGGCTGTTAGTGCCGTGGTGGCTACCATACAACCCTCCTTGTTTTCTCTCCCTCTCTCTCTCTCTCTCTGTCTACGGCTGTGTACCGAAGACAGTGCGGTGCCGCGAGCGATGTCAGTTACTTTCGATAAGATCCATGTGGGACAGACATTTGCAGCTAGCTGGGGTGGCTGCTGGTTCAAGAAGACTTAGCTTAGCTGCTAGCGGAGGCCAGCGTGAACTTCCTAGCAAGCAAACAGCTCTGTAGACTCCGAATCTTGTTGAAGGCCATTTGAGATGGTTTCCCATTTGCTGTAGCGAGGCGCAGGAGAGTGTTGAAGCAGTTTTTAGATGGCGTTGTATTGCAGATGTTTTCGTCTTGTCACAATGCTGAGTTTTTTAGCTGCGGTCCCGACCCATGTTTCTTGTTGATGCATATGGCAATCGGTTGTGTCCTAGAATGGAATATTACGTCATACCTCTTAATTGCGTTTCTGTTTAGCATAAGTTCAAGATTCTCATGTTGGCTAAGAGTAACAGGTTCTGCCCTGTTCTGGTTGTTGCCAAGTGGCATTAAGACTTTAATAATTGGATACTACATATATTTGAGTATACAATGTAATGTAGTGCATAGTTTTATTGAAAGTGGCCACATATAATTTTTGTCCTTTTCTTCATGTTGTTTTAAGAACAGAATTTCCCCATTTGTCGAGAATGCCAGATCACCGATGGCCAATGAAAATTTTTGAATGGAATGCACATGGCAGACGCAAAACGGGAGGCCATGACGTTATTGGAATGACCACATCAACGGAATAATGGAGCATGGCTGGCTCTGAGCACTATGGGACCTAACATCTGAGGTCATCAGTCCCCTAGAACTTAGAACTACTTAAACCTAACTAACCTAAGGACATCATACACATCCATGCCCGAGGCAGGATTCGAACCTGCGACCGTAGCAGCAGCGCGGTTCCGGACTGCAGCGCCTAGAAGGAGGATCGCGGGATGCGCAAGGAGGAGGCACTGAATAAAGAGGCTTGGCGGAAGATAACAAGAATATAACAAAATGTTGTTATTAATTGATTCTGTATTACTTAATCCTGTAATAATAATAATAATAATAATAAGTTCGCTTTGTGACAGGATAACTGATGTCTAGTAGTACGAATAGAACTTGAAGAACTTCGAGTATGCACTGAAGAGTATATTATAGAGAGATATATGTTTTGAGCAAGATTAATGGCATTGTTATTTTGAGTGATTAATTACTCTGGCTGTTAACTTGTGCTTCTTGAGTATTGTAAAGGGACTCATGGAGCAAATGTGAAAGTTTATAATTTTCTTATTTAAGAAATTTTGACAAGTGTTGCTTGTCCAGACTAACTGCAGCACATTCCACATCTCATAGCCATGCTCACTACCATCTCAGTGTCATATGGCTACAGAGGTTGCAGGAGCTGCACTTCGTATACATGTAAAGCCAGCAATTAGTGTGAAACCTTCACCATAGTGGTCTGAGGTGTGCCTGTTTCTCTGGAAACACGACGTGTCGCCTTCCGCGGACTGCATTGAAATGCTGTACGCTGTAAGCAGTGTCGCCGCTCACTCTAGATCTAGGCTACCGCTTATTGCCTTGTCACTAACATGGCCAATCTCTTTAATCTTTTCATACAATTATTTGATGCTCCTCATATCTTCCGGATCTGGACGACAGGAAATGTCGCTGAACTGTAATAGGCGACCCTGTTTCTTGAAACCACAAAACACAATGCGTTTTCTGCCGCATAAACGCCATTGTGATAACAGCACTCCTAAATTACGCTACCTGCAGCAAGAGAGAAAGAAAAAAAAATAAAGAAACCAGATGCTCTCATAGTACATATACACTCCTGGAAATTGAAATAAGAACACCGTGAATTCATTGTCCCAGGAAGGGGAAACTTTATTGACACATTCCTGGGGTCCGATACATCACATGATCACACTGACAGAACCACAGGCACATAGACACAGGCAACAGAGCATGCACAATGTCGGCACTAGTACAGTGTATATCCACCTTTCGCAGCAATGCAGGCTGCTATTCTCCCATGGAGACGATCGTAGAGATGCTGGATGTAGTCCTGTGGAACGGCTTGCCATGCCATTTCCACCTGGCGCCTCAGTTGGACCAGCGTTCGTGCTGGACGTGCAGACCGCGTGAGACGACGCTTCATCCAGTCCCAAACATGCTCAATGGGGGACAGATCCGGAGATCTTGCTGGCCAGGGTAGTTGACTTACACCTTCTAGAGCACGTTGGGTGGCACGGGATACATGCCGACGTGCATTGTCCTGTTGGAACAGCAAGTTCCCTTGCCGGTCTAGGAATGGTAGAACGATGGGTTCGATGACGGTTTGGATGTACCGTGCACTATTCAGTGTCCCCTCGACGATCACCAGTGGTGTACGGCCAGTGTAGGAGATCGCTCCCCACACCATGATGCCAGGTGTTGGCCCTGTGTGCCTCGGTCGTATGCAGTCCTGATTGTGGCGCTCACCTGCACGGCGCCAAACACGCATACGACCATCATTGGCACCAAGGCAGAAGCGACTCTCATCACTGAAGACGACACGTCTCCATTCGTCCCTCCATTCACACCTGTCGCGACACCACTGGAGGCGGGCTGCACGATGTTGGGGCGTGAGCGGAAGATGACCTAACGGTGTGCGGGACCGTAGCCCAGCTTCATGGAGACGGTTGCGAATGGTCCTCGCCGATACCCCAGGAGCAACAGTGTCCCAAATTTGCTGGGAAGTGGCGGTGCGGTCCCCTACGGCACTGCGTAGGATCCTACGGTCTTGGCGTGCATCCGTGCGTCGCTGCGGTCCGGTCCCAGGTCGACGGGCACGTGCACCTTCCGCCGACCACTGGCGACAACATCGATGTACTGTGGAGACCTCACGCCCCACGTGTTGAGCAATTCGGCGGTACGTCCACCCGGCCTCCCGCATGCCCACTATACGCCCTCGCTCAAAGTCCGTCAACTGCACATACGGTTCACGTCCACGCTGTCGCGGCATGCTACCAGTGTTAAAGACTGCGATGGAGCTCCGTATGCCACGGCAAACTGGCTGACACTGACGGCGGCGGTGCACAAATGCTGCGCAGCTAGCGCCATTCGACGGCCAACACCGCGGTTCCTGGTGTGTCCGCTGTGCCGTGCGTGTGATCATTGCTTGTACAGCCCTCTCGCAGTGTCCGGAGCAAGTATGGTGGGTCTGACACACCGGTGTCAATGTGTTCTTTTTTCCATTTCCAGGAGTGTAGAAATGTATCCATAAAAACTCATGAGTTAAACAGCCATTTTCAATAAACTGCGTAGGCATGTGGAATGCAATGAAAATTGTAAGAGTCTAAGCTACCATTTGCAACAACCCAAATAGAACATTTCCTTATAAATGCATTTTTGTTATCAGGAAAAATCTTTATTTTCCCCATGTATATTTAAAGGGGAAGAGAACAGCGTACCTACACAAGTAGGAAACATTAGAAAGTATTTTTCGTGTTGTGGTCGCATTTCAATTAAACGAACGTACAATGAGTGTATGAAGAGTGCAACAGAAACGAAATCGATGATTTTATTGTGGTTACGTTCTTTGTGTTTCGGCGATGATGCATTTTATCTGCGCTGACGCACTTCCATTTAAATGGTACTCGTGCTTCTAAATTTTCCGAATTTTGTGTACGGATCTCTTGACGAATGTCTTGTGAAGGGCTCCGGACTTTGAGAGATTGCTCTGTCGTCAAAGAGTCATGCCCATGCGGATCACGTCTTCCCTTGAGAGAGATGTATGCGGTGCTGGCACAGTCCCTCGTTCTCACGTTCACACTACGAGGACAAAAAGCAGCGTTTCCCTTGGCTAATGCCCACTGTTCGTAGCCCATCAGAGGATACATAGTGTGTGTGGGTGTGTGTGTGTGAAGGACAAGCGTCTGCGCAATGAGGGCAGGGTCTTAGAGGCAAGGGCAAGGGCCCTCTCGATTTGAGTATGTAAATCTAAGGGCAGAGAACACTGTACAGCAATTCACAATTTTTTGTTCGGATAACACTCAAATACGTATCTTGATTCACGCTTGGAATAAAATGCTCTCTTCCGTATGAAGTTTAAACACCAAGCTATCTCGTTACAATTTCTTAAAGGAATAGAATAGGAGAAGGACAGGAATAGCTTACTTTGCATAACGTAGCAATAATGGGTGTAAACGAATGCCCGACTGAATTCTACGAGTGGCGGTCCATAAGTAATGCATCACATTCTCTTTTTCTCGGCCAATTTCGGTTGAAAAAATTCGGAATTCTTTGTGGGATATTGTGGAATATTCGCTCTGCATCTCCTATAGTGTTAGGAAATTCCGATGGGTGGTGAGCTATAAGTAGCCTTCAAAATGGCGTCTGTAGCGGTGTTGAGTTCCAAGCAGAGATTTCATTGACTTCCTTTGGCGGAAAACCAGAGCATCGCAGATATTCATAGGCGCTTACAGAATAACTACGGAGACCTGGAGGTGAACGAAAGCACGGTGAATCGTTGGGCCAGGCGTCTGACGTCATCGCAACAAGGTCGCGCAAACCTGTCCGACCTCTGCGTGCCGACCGGCCGCACACAGCTGTGACTGCTGCAGTGTTGGAACGTGCGGACACTCTCATTCGAGGTGATCGGCGGATCTCAATCGAACACTTCGCTTCTCAACTGGACGTCTCTATTCGTAGCGCTGACACACTCGCCCAACTGTTGGGGTACTCAAAGATGCGTGCCCCCTGGATTCCTCGCTGCTTGGCAGATTACCATAAAGAGCAACGACGGACCATCTGTTTGGCCCAATGAATAATGCACTCCGCGGGAAGTAGTACGTGGGTGATCGGGAGGTTATTGATGTAGCAAGACGATGGCTCCCACGTCAACCGGTAAAGTGGTAACACGTGGGCATACAGGCCCTCCCTGTAAGGTGGTGTAAGGCCGTCGCATTGAACGGAGAGTATGTTGAAAAACAGAGTTTTGTAGCCAAAAGAGTGGGCAATAATATGGTGTATTGTAATCCTGGATAAAAACAACCTGCTTTCAGAAAAAATGTGTTACATTACTTATTGAACGCCCCACGTACGAGCACACCGATTTTGTAATGTGTGTTTTCCCTGGAATCAATAGAGTGTAGCTAACCTAGTTTGCAGTCAAGTCACGTGCAGTGAGTATGCTCGGCCCTACCTGTAAGCCTAGCTTTTCTATTTATAAATTTTAAATTCAAACAGACGAAGTAATCAGGTCGTATGTAAAATAATGAACTGTTAGTTCCTTGCCGGCCGCTGTGACCGAGTGGCTCTAGGCGCTTCAGTCCGGAACCGCGCTGCTGCTACGGTCGCAGCTTCGAATCCTGTGTGTGATGTCCTTAGGTTAGTTAGGTTTAAGTAGTTCTAAGTCTAGGGGACTGATGACATAAGATGTTAAGTCCCATAGTGCTTAGAGCCATTTGAACCATTTTTTGTTAGTTCCTTCTCCCTGTAACTCCAACCTCTGATTTACCTTCTGGTCTGCAAAACATGCAAATAAACAGAAGAAACGTACCATAGATTGTAGGTTTTTTTTAGAAACACATATGCTGACTGTAATGACGGTTAAGGAAACTTGTTGTCTCTGATGAAGGCAGGAAACCCACAACATTACTTGGGATTACTCGCTCTTGATAGCAATGGTACACAGTTGTAGCGATATTAGAATTTTAAAGCAGTGGCAAAGGATCACGAATAAACTTTAGAATCCTTAATCAAGAAAATATAATTGCATTTAAAGAACGATTGTGGCCACTATGACACATAAAACATCCGAGCGTATTGCACGTGAAGGCAGGAAATCATCACGAGTGAAAGATTTAAACAAAAAGAATTCCACATGCGTTACAGAGTACTGGAAAAGGCTCACCTAATGAGGATGTGATGAGTCCAACTACAGTAGTATTCGGATGGACTAATTTAAAACCGAGCGAGGTGGCGCTGTGGTTAGCACACTGGACTCGCATTCGAGAGGACGACGGTTTAGTCCCGCGTCCGGCCATCCTAATTTAGGTTTTCCGCGATTTCCCTAAATCTCTCCAGGCAGATTCCGGGATGGTTCCTTTGAAACTCCACGGTCGACTTCCTTCCTCCATCCTTCCCTAATCGACGAGACCGATGGTCTCGCTGTTTGGTCTCTTCCCCCAAACAACCCAACCCAACCCAACTAATTTCAACCAGATTCTGTATCCTGATTCGAAAACTGCCCCTCTTACCAAACAAAAAACGTAACTCTTGAACACAGATAAGTGCTCGTTAAAGAGCTGGAAATGCTGAAAACAGCATTACACCAACTCTTGCAATAGTATTCAGAACCTAGCCAAACATTTGTAGCAACAGATCTGAGAATGAACAACGGAAACTGACTTCAGTTCCATTTAATATCTTACTCAACCATCGCGCTCGATCCTGACTGGTCGTCATAACCACTCGCCAGAGTGTTTCCTCGTGTACTTCTGTTAAATGTGTCAAAAGCAATCATGCTTTCATAAATCGCTTGCTCGATGCAGAAACATCTTGTCAGAGTGCCTGTGACTTAGAACACGCGAAAGGAAAACCAGTACTGAAAATTTCGATTGTTGCAGACGCTTGACGTTGCACAGTGACACTCCACACGAGATACTGTCATAACCACTCGCCAGAGTGTTTCCTCGTGTACTTCTGTTAAATGTGTCAAAAGCAATCATGCTTTCATAAATCGCTTGCTCGATGCAGAAACATCTTGTCAGAGTGCCTGTGACTTAGAACACGCGAAAGGAAAACCAGTACTGAAAATTTCGATTGTTGCAGACGCTTGACGTTGCACAGTGACACTCCACACGAGATACTGTCATAACCACGCGCCAGAGTGTTTCCTCGTGTACTTCTGTTAAATGTGTCAAAAGCAATCATGCTTTCATAAATCGCTTGCTCGATGCAGAAACATCTTCTCAGAGTGCCTGTGACTTAGAACACGCGAAAGGAAAACCAGTACTGAAAATTTCGATTGTTGCAGACGCTTGACGTTGCACAGTGACACTCCACACGAGATACTGCCATTCCCTTTACTCAGTCACATGAGAGACTTCAGACAGGTGGTAGTTAGTCGCTTACCGCCAGTCGAGTGTCTCACAGTTTGTGACCCTTTGCGCCCAATTTCGGTGCAGATTGGAGTAGTATCAGTAAACGTGTGAGCCGTTATGTGAAACTCGCCTTTTCAGAGTAGCAGCTTATTTCCGCACCGATAACCACATACACTACTGTTTCTGAAAACGGCAACACTAATAAAGAGACATGTGATTACAATGAAATTTACAATACACTGCGCTTCGAGTTAACAGAACTGTACGTGCAATTCGACCGTGAGAATTCAGTACGGTATGAAGCCGCCGCATTTTACAGGGCGTGCCCATAAAGCATCGACAGTAGTTACAAGAGCACCATAACGAACAAGTCGCCGACCGACCATACCCCAAGCATCTTCGGTGGACGATATGTCAGGCTAATGTGCAGTTCGGGAAAGTAGAGATACCAGTAGTTCTTCGAGGTACGTTTGAATATTCCTTTACGATTTGACCTCGCGTTGACCTGCTGAAATATGAAATGTGAAGCTGCTTGCATAGGGGTCAATATCTCGGGCTCTAAAACCTGTATGATACAGTGGTTGCTGTTGACATTGCCCTCATAACGTAGGAGTTGAGACCGCATGTTGTACGCAGTGGCGCCCCAAACCATGTCAAGAGGCGTTTGTCCGCTATGCCACCCAACAATGCAGTATGCCTGACTCCATCCACCACGTAGCGTCTTTCATGTACACAGCCGTCAACGACCGTCAGTTTAGGACAAGATGAAGCGGGCCTCATCCGTTAACACTACGTTTTTACCACTTAGCACGCCATTATCGGTGTTCAGGAGCCCATTGCAGTGTGAGGCGTTGGCTGATCTGGTCAACTAAACACGGCGCATTGGCATGCGCGCCACAACTACAGCCCTCTCCAGACGGCGTCGTAACGGCGACGTATAGAAGTTCACACCCATTCCTGTGCTCCAACGTCGAGCCAACTCTATGAATGATGCTCTTCTGCCGTTTACGACCATGCAGACGAGAGGCATGCCATCCAGTGTTGTGGTCGCAGTGCGTGATCCAGTAACCATTGGTGGCTGTGTACGAACACTGCTCAGTCCACTGGCGCCACATGGGCACCGCTGCGGCAGCAGAGTGCCCTGTACGAGTCGCAGTACCAGAATGCGACAAACCTGCTTCCTGAAGACCAATCGTTCTGCCACGAGAATAGTAAACGGTTCTGAAAATGCACTTGACCTCTTAGCAACAAATAATCCTGAGTTAATAACTAGCATCAAAACGGATACTAGGATTAGTGAACACAGGGTTGTCGTAGCGAGACTGAATATCGTAATCCCCAAATCCACCAAAAATAAGCGAAAAATATACCTATTCAAAAAAGCAGATAAAAATCCACTTGACGCCTTCCTGAGAGACAACTCCACTCATTCCAAATTAATAATATAAGTGCAGATCAGATGTGACTTGAATTCAAAGAAACAGTATCACCAGCAATTGAGAGATTATTACCAAATAAATTAACAAACGACGATCCTCTTTACTACACGAAACGGGTCAGAACACTGTTGCAGAAACAACGAAAAAAAGATGCCAAATTTAAACAGATGCAAAATCTTCAAGATTGGCGATCTTTTATAGAAGCTCGAGCATTGCGAGATGCTCATAATAATTCCTGCATCGAAACTTTGTCTCGAAACCTGACAGAAAATCCAAAGAGATTCTGGTCATATGTGATGTATTTTAGCGGCAAGAAACAATCAATGCCTTCTCTGCGCGATAGCAATGGAGATACTATCGAAGACAGCGCTACCAAAGCAGAGTTACTAAACATAGCCTTCCGAAATGCCTTCACAAAAGAAGACGAAGTAAACATTCCAGAATTCGAATCAAGAACAGCTGCCAACATGAATAATGTGGAAGTAAATATCCTCGGAGTAATGAAGCAACTTAAATTACTTAATAAAAGCAAGCCTTCTGGTCCAGACTGTATACCAGTTAGGTTCCTTTCAGAGTATGCTGATGCAATAGCTCCATACTTAACAACCATATACAACCGTTTGCTCGACGACGGATCCGAACACAACGACTGGAAAGTTGCACAAATCACACCAATATTCAAGAAAGGTAGTAGGAGTAATCCACTAAATTACAAGCCCATATCGTTAACGTCGATATGCAGCAGGATATTGTGTTCGAACATACGAATTGCCTGGAAGAAAGCGGTCCATTGATACACAGTCAACACGGATTTAGAAAACATCGTTCTTGTGAAACACAACTAGCTCTTTACTCGCACGAAGTGCTGAGTGCTATAGACAACGGATTTCAAATTGATTCCGTATGTATGGATTTCCGGAAGGCTTTTAACACTGTACTACACAAGTGGCTTGTAGTGAAATTGCGTACTTAGGTTGTTTGCAGATGACGCTGTCGTTTATCGACTAATAAAGTCATCAGAAGATCAAAATAAATTGCAAAACGATTTAGAAATGATACATGAATGGTGCGAAAGTTGGCAGTTGACCCTAAATAACGAAAAGTGTGAGGAGGTCATCTACATGAGTGCTAAAAGGAATTCGTTAAACTTCGGTTACACGATAAATCAGTCTAATCTAAAAGCTGTAAATTCAACTAAATACCTAGGTATCACAATTACGATCAACTTAAATTGGAAGGAACACATAGTAAATGTTGTGGCGAAGGCTAACCAAAAACTGCTTTCTATTGGCAAAACACTTGGAAAATGTAACAGATGTACTAAGGAGACTGCCTACACTACACTTGTCCGCCCTCTTTTAGAATACTGCTACGCGGTGTGGGATCCTTACCAGATAGGGCTGACGGAGTACATCGAAAAAGTTCAAAGAAAGGCAGCACGTTTTGTATTATCGCGAAATACGGGAGAGAGTGTCAGTGAAAAGATACAGGATTTAGGCTGGACATCATTAAAAGAAAGGCGTTTTTTGTTGCGACGGAATCTTCTCACTAAATTCCAATCACCAACTTTCTCCTTAGAATGCGAAACTATTTTGTTGACACCGACCTACATGTGGAGAAACGATCACTACGATAAAATAAGGGAAATCAGAGGTCGTACGGAAATATATAGGTGTTCGTTCTTTCCGCGCGCTGTACGAGATTGAAATAATAGAGAATTGTGAAGGTGGTTCGATGAACCCTCTGCCAGGCACTTAAGTGTGATTTTCAGAGTATCCAGGTAGATGTAGATGTAGAAGTAGAACTCACTCTCATGCTGATGACGCGCTCTTTGACGTCGGTGAGGCACCCTCCTCTTGCTCGCACATTTCCACTTCGTTTAACGGGTCTGAAGCGACTCAGCGTGGCGTAACATTGACCTCTCTGGTCACACAAAGCAGGGCGCTACGGTGCCTACGTGCACGCTGTCTAGCCACTTGCTGTGATGGCACTGTTCTACACGACCATTCCTTCTGTGTGTTGCAGTTTTCACGAAAGGTAGTTTATTTCTCAAACTTGATGTGAGCCACGACTTCAGCGGCGACTAACACATCCATCGGCTGAATTGTGATTTGTTTTTGGTATTCATGGAACCAAATGGCGACTGACGGACGTGGGACGTGACTCACTAGTCATTACGACACATCAGTTGGTGTCTCGTCACATTACAGCGTGGTAATACAACTCATGGCAGACTTGGTAACGATGTTCTTCTTAGAGAGAGGGAAGTATCAATAAAAAATTAACGTGAAATATAAGTAACTGCACATATTTATAAAATAACATGTACAATAATAGATTAATGATTACCTCTTTGTTGAAACAACAGGAACAAGAGGTGGAGCCTCAAGCGAGGAGCATAAAATGAGGATCTTCTTATAAGAGGGAGATCCTGGCTTTCAGTGTGGTATTGCTGAAGAAATCATTGTTCCTCAAGCCTCTGAATCAAACACCTTCTGTCACTACCACAGTAAAAAAATTGAGCGTCGAACTGGTTCAAATGTCATACGACTATGACTGCCCTTGGAACAACCAAGAAAAAGTCACAAGGACTCTACACATTCTGACATACTACCTTGGCAGCCGACTAGGCATGTGCCAACCACAAACCGCACGCCTCCGGCAAAGAAAACATGAACAGTCTTAACACTGACTATTGCTAACCATAATCCTGCATACATCGGAATTGCTCCACATCCTTGAATTGTGAATCGATCCAGGCCAGTTTAGACTAACGCTTTTTTTATTCATTTTCCTGACTAGTTTGATGCAGCCCGTCACGAACTCTCCTCCTGTGCAAATCTTTTCATCTCAGAGTAGCACTTGCGACCTGCGGTCTCAATTATTTCCTGGGTGCATTCCAGTCTCTGTCTTACTCTACAGTTTTAGCCTCTACAACTCCCTCTTCTATCATGGAAGTTATTCCTACCATCATGTCCTTTCTTGTCAGTGCTTTCCGTATGTTCCCTTCCTCGCCGATTCTGCGGAGAATCGCCTCATTCCTTATCTTATCAGTCCACCTAATTTTCAGCATTCTTCTGTAGCACCACATCTCAAATGCTTCGATTCTCCTCTGTACCGGTTTCCCCACAGTTCATGTTTCACTACCCTACAGTGCTGCGCTCCAAACGTACATTCTCATAAATTTATTCCTCGAATTAAGGCCTATGTTTGATACTTGTAGACTTCTCTTGGCCAGGAATGCCCTTTTTGCCAGCGCTAGTCTGCTTTTGATGTTCTCCTTGCACCATCCGTCATGGGTTTCTTCACTGCCTAGGTAGCAGATTTCCTAAACTACATCTACTTCGTAATCACCAATTCTGATGTTAAGTCTCTCAGTATTCTGATTTATAATACTTCTCGATATATTCGTCTTTCTTCGATTTACTGTCAGCCCATATTCTGTACTCATTAGACTGTTCATTCCATTCAGCAGATCACATAATTCTTCTTCACTTTCACTGAGGATAGCAACGTTATCAGCGAACCTTTCACTAGGAATATAATCTCACTTTCGAACCTTTGTTTTATTTTCGTCAGTGCTTCTTCGTTGTACAGATCGAACAGTAGGGGCGAAAGACTACATCCCTGCCTTATACCCTTATTAATCCGAGCTCTTCGTTCTTGGTTTTCCAATCTTATTGTTCTTTTCGTTTTTTTTTTTACATATTGTATACCACCCGTCTTCCCCCATAGCTTAACCCTATTTTTCTCAGCATTTCGAACATCTTGTACCATTTTACATTTTCCAGCGCTTTTTCGAGCTAGACAACTCCCATTAACGCTTCTAGATTTTTCTTCAGTCTTGCTTCCATAACCAACCGCAACGTCAGAACTGCCTCTCTGGTACCATTATCTTTTCTTAAACCAATCTGATCGTCGTCTAACAAATCCCCAATTTTCTTTTCCATGCTCCTGTATAATATTCTTATCAGCATCTTGAATGCATGAACTGTGCGACTGTGCGGTAATTCTCACACTTGTCGACTCTTGCTTTCTGTGCAATAGCGAACGACTTTGCAGCATGATATACAATATTCGAACAGCTCCTCATTTCTGTAATCACTGTAAAGAGCGACGCCTCTGGAAACGATTGACTCGGAGTTCAGTTTCAGAGGGGCGTAAAGGATTTATTGATGGCTAACTCTTTCTACTCCATCGATGAATTTCTTAGAGCAACCAAACGACGTGTGTATGTTGCTAAAAACGTCAACTAGTGCGAGTATTACGTACAATCTGACTTCTGTACAAATTCAGTGCAGCAATGTAACCATTGTAAATACGAGCTGTATAATGATTTTTCTATTTGATGGTGCATGCCTAAGTTAGCGTAAGAATAATCATATGTAGCTCATTGTACTGAAGATGTACATGTTTTGTGACAAGTCTGCTATTACTTTTTAAATGAAAATATGTTAATTCTGTTTATCTATGCGTCTTCCAAGAGGACAGTTTCACTTAGCATTTGTGTAAGTTACTCGAGCATATTTATTTTCCTTTGTAAATGCCTATTACGAATCGTTATTTTTTGACACGTTCTACATCCTGCAGGATCTCCTCACGAAAAATGCATCTCCTCTAATCATCATGACAATTCACCCTGTCATAAAGGAACAACTGTGAGGCAATTGTTCGTGCACAACACTCCTGACTTGGACTGGCCCAATCAGAACGCTATGGAACGTCTTTGGGATGAATTAGAACGGCGGATACGCTCCGTACTCCATCGTCCAACATCACCACCTTCTCTGGTTTCGACTCTTTAGGAAGAATGGGTTGCCATCGCTCCACAGACATTCAGACACTTCATTGAAAATGTCCCAGCAGTTTTCAAGCCGGCGTCAAGGTGAAGGGTGGACACCTCCCGTATGTATGTCCACTAACAGGTGTCCAGGTACTTTTTCTCAGGTAGTTCAGAAGCCATACCTTCACCCAAGTTATCATCCCCGTCCTCAATTTGTACAGCGTTGTAACATTATTACCTCGACTCGTCCGACAATCAATCAGTAGCAGTCGTTTGAGTCTGTACACCGAGGCTAGTGATTTCTGATCCAGACGTCGGAGCCTCTAATAAAACAACTGAAAGCTCCATATTTCCCCTGATCCCAGTTTATTCCTTGCAAGTTTCTGACAGGAGTGTGCCCCGGATTGACCTACGGTTCTTGGTTTCCACGGACGTTGAATCCAGAGTACGCTACCCTAAAGTGCAAGACATTTCATCTGTGTAACAATCTTGAGGACGAGCCAATCAAAACTGACCGCTGTCCCCTATCTATTCTCAGTGGAACTGTCTGGCGGGAGGACGGATCAGAGAGGAAATATCGTCAAATCGATGTTTTGACTCGGCTAGTGAGACATCGCGTGCTCGTCTTGTGCATGAATTAGAATTTCATTAAAATATTTCTGGGTGTACTGCCGCGTAATCATATAAAGTACCAAGTGAAGTATTTCCGTGTTTTCCACCTGGAAAACACCACTTTACAAGAATGTTATCAATTTGCTGAGGGCTAATAATTATAAGCCAGCTTTTTAATCCACCATTAGTCTCTCATATATACCGTTCCTCTGTTCTACGACCGACCAGTGGCATTTGAGAGCCAATAGAAGTTTATGAAATTGACGTCAGTGTTTTATGACACCTCTGAAAATGCAATGCGTTGCAATATATGTCACCAGTGAAAACTTAGACGTGTCGTCCCACACACAGACCAGTCTGCAACAAGAGTGGCGCCTTGTCAGAAGTAGAGCTGTTGATAAAATATCGATAATTCTTCAAAACATGTTGATATATATTTGTGATATTTTTCCGGATATATCGGTACATGGATATCGAAATGTCAATATCGAGGCCGATATTTTTATTTTATATTTATTTCGCAACTTTCTGAACATAAATGAAATTGTTCATTTGAAATTGAAGTAAAACTTAATTTTACTTTCACTGGGTGAAAGAGTCTTACCACTTTTTGAGCTCCCATCACGTTCAGGCTTTCTCTTTGACGGTGTGAAGCAAGTAGATGGTTCAAATGGCTCTGAGCACTATGGGACTTAACATCGGAGGTCATCAGTCCCGTAGAACTTAGAACTATTTAAACCTAACTAACCTAAGGACATTACACACATCCATGCCCGAGGCAGGATTCGAACCTGCGACCGTAGCGGTCGCGCGGTTCCAGACTAAAGCGCCTAGAACCGCTCGGCCACAACGGCTGGCGAAGCAAGTAGAGGCGGCACAAAGAAGAAGTCGGATTGTACTGGGGATGTGGCGGTGTGAAAATTGTTTTAAAACAATTTTTAATGCATCTAGTGTGCTATTTTTTCACATCGGCATTCTCCAGAAACAGTTCCTGAAAAAGATGACCATAATCTAAATGATAAGACTGGTTTTTGTTGCGAGCGGAGACGCGTGAGGGGATATGCTGACGTAATCAGCGCTCGGCACTACCAACAGACATTGAAACGTTTAACTTCACCACGCAATTCTGATACTACAGCTGGTAGGTCGCTGGAGTTTGGTGAAATGGGAAAACAGGGAAGTCGGCATGAAGCGTCCCAGACAAACTAGAAATGTGACGAAACCGAACGGAGGACCAATCGGACACCTTTTATTGTAGTATTTACACGCAGTTACCATTGTTAGCAAAGCGATTATCGCCAAGCGTGTACGTGCATCGTTTTTGTTTCAGTTCTTGCTCTAAGGGGGATAAGCAGGCAGCTAGCTTGTTGATATACAGAACATCTAATAACAAATCAATTCTTATATCTACACATCTAAAATCCGCAGTATATTTACAATGTGCAACCGATATCTTATAGACAGGTGCGTCGATATTTTTTTCGTCGATATATCGATACATCTTTTCGTTGTATCGAGGACCGATAATGATATTCTTTTACATATCATATATCGGATTCCCGATATTTTTAAAAATATCAACATTCTTTTACGTATCATATATCGGATTACCGATATTTTTAAAAATATCAACAGTCCTAGTGTTCTGGGTTTCATGCAGACACACTTCTGCTGCGGTACGGACAGCAGCAGCATCAGAGTGGGGGAATGAAGTGGCGCTTCTGCTAGGAACGTGCTCCAAATTTTAAGTACCCGTGACAGTACGATTCCTGCGGGCAAATGCCGAAATTGGAAACAGATTCACCGTGAAATTCTGGCGGTAAATCGACCAAATGCAACGTCGCTTCCGAGCGCAGTGAGAAAGGTGCCAGCAGTTTGATCAAGGCTGCACAGACGTGGGCGACGCTCATCGGGGAGCCCGGATCTCGCACCACACGATTTCCATATTTCCAGAAAGTTGAAAGAACACATGTAGCGAAAGAGATTGACCAACGATGAAGAAGTTGACTCACTGGTTCTCGAGTAGCTCCGTGGCCAAAGAGTGGATTTCTATCGTCAGGCACTGAACGATTCGTAGAACGTTCTGGCGGTAGTTTACGGAGACTTAATGCCCGTGTTGAAAAATAGTGTCATGTATTAGTGTTACTTTGAAGTGTAGTGCAGCATTCAATAGTAGTTACTTGGCCTGCCGTAACAACGTGTAAATTATCTTTTAAAGCCCCCTCGTACAAAGTACTATGGCGTTTATTGACGTCATAATTTGGACTCTGATGAAATTTTCAAACGTGAATAGCGCATTTATTAGATGTATATTACCTGTTTCGGCAAGACTATGTTGCCATCTTCGGCTCTGCTGTAGGATAGAACCGAAACTGACAGGACAAGCAATTAACTAGCATGATATGTCACTGTACACAAATATTTCAGTTTATTAGAATATATGGAACAACAGCATACTTCCATTTGGTTGTGAGCATCAGTTTATTAGAATATATTGAACAACAACATACTTCCATTTGGTTCCGAGCAAAGAAATTAGATATAATCTTCTTGTAGAAATAAACAGCCAATCATTTGCAACATGAAACGTTTATTAAAACCTATTTACCATAGTTTCAACGTTTATAAAAAGGTCTTCTTCAGAAGGAAATATTGACAACTGGATTACATGTTTTGGCAGAGGTACGCTGAAATATATCCGAAAGGCATCAGTCAAATATCAAATTCCACGTCCACAATAATTAAAATATGCAGAACACGGATATTGTAATTTGTATTTTCTCATCAACGTACAGCTAGTGCACTAACTAAATATTTAGTATATTCCGTATATTCTCCATCATTTTTCATTCTATCGTGCACTTACTCTTCAGCAGCCTTCCGAAATGCTCGATTCTCTTCCTAACTGATTTTCTGTAGTTGTCGCTTCACTTCTACACAATGCTGTTCTTTAGGCATACATTCTCAGGAATTTCTTTTTCTTAAATTAAGACTTATTTCTGCTACTAGTAATCTTCTTTTGACGAGGACTGCTCTCTCTACCTTTCCTAGTTTGTTTCTTATATCCTCCTTGCTCCATACGTGGAAGTTTGCTTCCATACCTTCAGAATTACTGCATCTCATCTACTACTTCGTTAGTAAGTTTGATATTACGTCTAGTGCTAATGTCATTTGTATTGATCCACAGTAGTTACTTTTATGACCAGACGAAGCTACAGTGGTCCGGCCATGACTGTGGGAGACGGCTCATTGGAACTACTACGTGTAAAATATTAGTTCACTTTAACACAGGGTGACAATCATTGAACTATATGAAATAAAAGCGTCATAACGTCTGAACTGTTTGCGTTAGGACGTTCAATCTGCACGGTTGGACACGGGGCATGATGGGAATTAGTACGCACATGCTTTGGTTTGGCCCACTTTCATTTGGATAAATTCGTCAAGAAGCAAAATTGGCTCATTTCGCGATCGAGGAGTTTCTTCACCCTCAACGCGTGGCTGTGTGGTGTGGAATGTCGAGTCATTGAATAATCGGTGCGATATTCCTTAATGACACGGTGACCACCGAAAGGTACGTGAAGGCTTTGGAAGATGACTTCATCCCCATTATCCAAAGTGACCCTGATGTGATTCATGCAAGACAGAGCTCGACGCCATTGAAGTAAGGCAGTGTTTGATGTTCTGGAGCAGCAATTTGGGGACCGCATTCTGGCTACGGGGTACCCAGAGGCCACTGTCATGGGCCTCGATCGGCCGCCATATTCTCCGGATCTGATCATATGCGACTTCTTTTTGTGAGGCAATATTAAAGACAAGGTGTACAGCACTAACCCCAAAACCATTGCTGAGCTGAAGACAGCCATTTAGGATGTCATCGACAGCATCGATGTTCTCACACTTCGTCTGGTCATGCAAAATTTCGCTATTCGTCTGCGCCACATCATCGCCAATGGTGGCAGGCATATTGAACATGTCACAACCTAAACCCGAATATACGTAGTGACGTTTACACGTTGAATAAAGTGTGTGCACGCCGTAGTTTGTGACTAATTTACGTTTTTCTCATATAGTTCAATAATTGTCACCCCGTACATGAGTGACAAAAAGGTTTCGTCAGCTTGGCACAATCCTTTGTGCCGCGCGGGGTAGCCGAGCGGTCTTGGCAACCTTGTCACGGTTCGCGCGGCTCTCCCCGTCGGAACTTCGAGTCCTCCCTCGGGCATGGGTGTCTATGTTTTCCTTAGCGTAAATTAGTTTACGTTAGATTAAGTAGTGTGTAAGCTTAGGAACCGATGACCTCAGCAGTTTGATCCCGTAAGACCTTACCACAAATTTCCAATTTCTACAGTCCTTTGTCACGTGAATGCTTGATAATTTACAACCGTCATTGGCAATTAAAGCATCACTTGATGCACTAATTAACAAACAGTGCTCTTGAAATACACTTCCATCTGAGACTTTAATAACTCTACAGCCGTACTCCTTATTCTGAATCCATGTTCTGTGCTCAGTAGACTGTTTGTCACATTCAACACGTCCTGTTAATCTTCCTCGTTTTCACAGAGAAGAGAAAGGTCAATACACAGGGTGATTCCGTGATGGTGTTGTAGACTTTCAGGGATGATAGAGAAGTCTAACTGTATCAATCTGAGGTAAGGGACCCAGGTCAGGAAACGACAGAGTCGAAAGTTATTATCGAAAATCGTTCTGATACCTCTGACAGTGATTCTCTCCTACTGCAAGCTGTTCGCTTTCGATGTTTTGAGGAGATGTACCATGGACCACAACAAGAAAATAGTCCAGTAGATATGGGCTCTAAAATGTACACCTTAAGAGCCACAAGCACTTGTTAATCTTTGGTACTGTGAAACATAGCTATTCCACTGAGCAAGTGCTGATAGTTCTTAAAGCATGCATTTTAGAGCCCATGTTTACTGTTTTTAGTTTTGGTTCATACTACCTCCTCCCGAAATATGGAAAACATAGAGCTCGCAGTAGGGGAGATCTGTTTCACAGCATCGAAAAAATTCTCGTAGCTCTTAGGGTATGCATTTTAGAGCCCATGTGTACTGGATGTTTTTGCTACCAATTAGCGTTCCTGTCATATCCGTGAACATTGACCATTCCTCCTCGGATACCCTGCATATATAACTTATCTTTCCACACAGCGCGTACCTACTCTTTTTAAGATTTCAGACTTCTTGCACCACTTTACATTGTGTAAGGTGTCAGGCAAATCCAACACTTTCCATGAAAACCCTGACATGATAAGCAAATCCAGTAGTATGTCACATAGCTCCGAATAAATCGTGGCATTAAATTAACCAAAGTAATACGAGTAACGAGTGAGCAAATGGAATACCACAGACTAACACAAGAATGCCTAAATGCATGTCATACCTTCCCACCGTGAGACAGACGCAGTTCCGAGGGGAGAAGCGAAAACATAAGCCGAGAGCAGAACCGTGTTAAGCGAGAAGGCCCTACGATAAGGGACGGACACCCACGTCGCCAGCAAACCGCTACGACCACACCACCAGCAAGTTTTTAGCGTGAGACTTTTTCGCGTCTCTGTTACGTTAGGACCACCCCCCAGCCCATGTTAAAAGCTAGAGCCCTCCAGAAGAACAGTATAGATATTACGATAACACAAAAAGGGCCACACCACCTGCAAGTTTTAGCGTGAGACTTTTTCGCGTCTCTGTTACATCAGGACCACCCCCCAGCCCATGTTAAAAGATAGAGCCCGCCAGAAGAACAGTATAGATCTTACGATAACGCTAAAAGGACCACACCAGCTGCAAATTTTAGCGTGAGACTTTTTTGCGTCTCTGTTACATTGCAAACTTTAAAAACATTGCCCCACCACGAAAAGTATAACGTTTCTCATTGGATAGACAGAATTTTTGTAGGCAGAGCTTAAGGTTAACATTGAGACCCTGATTGGTCAGATGGAAACACAGCCAGATAGTTTTTTTTAAACCAACTTCGGTAAATTGTAGTAAGGAGAAGTTAGAAGAGAGTTGCTTCCGAGACCGTGAGGTGAGCGGAGCTGTGCCGCATTTTTGAGCGCATAAGGCTTCACTCAGAGCTGCAGAAGTCTCATCTGTTACATCCCCTTTTTACGTAATACTAGTGTCGATCGGAAATTAAAGCTCATGGTGTTCACATTTGCCACTTGAAGTAAAAATCTGAAACGCAATGATTTTTCTGTTATATAGTTATTGAGATTTTTCTGTTATATAGTTATTGAGAAGCCACATCAGCCACTGTGATTTACGACAAGTTAGATAAGTAATTAAAGATAATTGAGGGTCACTGTAGACCATTTTGATAGTTTTCTCTTTTGTGAAACTTAATTTAAACCTAGATTATAGATGTCATATGGCTTAGGTCATCCTTCGATCCATTGTAGAACTTGGAAACCCATTCAGGGAATATTCGTTCACATTTTTGTTGAACGCAGTTGGTTTTTACCATCCTGTATTAAAACATTTCCTTTTATCAATAGTGCAATTTATAAACGATGTTTTGTGAGTAGAATAAAATTTCCAATGCTAAACATAACTGCTTTTTCGACGTTATTTTACCAGCTAACTAAAAATAGGAAAGCCTTGAACCCCTTCCACTAAATTTAGTTAGTATTGAGTTCTTTTACAGAGAGTGCCGTGGAGCTGACGCTGAAATCATTAAGTATTTGGTTATATCATCTCTAGTTCACTGAACTCTTCTGAATTCTACATGTCATGTGTGGTCTGGCGTCTCCTTACCAGCAACAGGTCCCAGGTTCAAACTAGTCATTCCCTAAATGCCACGCTCAGAGTGTCGTTGCGCGAAAGTGGTAGGGAGACACGATATAGAACAAACAGACACCATGCAGAATGTTTAGAAAATGGCGACCCTGCCAGGATGGTAAAATACCATGATTGAAGGTCGACCACATGCCTAACTAGGTCAGAAAAATATCCTGTTGAAAAATTGTCGTAAAAAAAAAATGTTTTGAACGTTATAAATAGTCGAAAACCGTAGCTGCAGCGATAGATAGTAATAAAGTATTGAATAGAGACATTCTAGCAAAGACAATAGCATAATTAAGTTATGAATTTTAAAAATTGATAGAATTAAGTTTTCTCTCCAATGCAAGCGCACAGGTGGCGGATACATCGTTGACGAGTTGGTTCTGACCCAACAAGTAAGTGAATGGATTGTCAGTCTTGGTAGTGTCACATCGTGTGAATAAAAAGTCTATGAAACGCGTGAAATCGTACGTTGACTCGAAGTAAGGCGCGTGAATTGCTTTTAAAACAGAAAATAAGGGATTCGGAAAGATTAGCAATGGCAGATCGAGACCTTGACCGAATTGAGGTAGAGACCCAGCATGAAAATGGCCAGAGAATAGAGGACAGTACAACAGACGATGCAGTATCGCGAGAAATAGGACATATAACGCACCATAACGAGGATAATGTACGTCAAGGCACAGAAAACCTAGGTCAGCATACGACAGAGGAGCAGGAAAGTAGAGAGACAGTCGATGAGGATTCTAACTTGCGTCTTGAATACGTAGAACCCATAGTACAAATAATCAGAGCTCCCTCACCACAGAGTACAAGGAATGCGAGCAGAAACGTGTCACAGCACAGTTCAATGCAATCGGTTGCGAACCAACACTTGGGCGAAAACACAGAGCGTAGGACGTCGGAAGAAAACGCAATAGGACCCACCAATCTGGCAGAATTATTACAATTAATGATGGAAACCATGACAAGACAAAATAAAGAAATTGCGAAACAAATTAATATTCAGAATGCAGAAATGACGAAACAAAATGTAGAAACGACGAAACAAATTGCAGAAAACACGAGACAAATGCGTGAGATTAAAGAACAAAACAAAAAAATTCAGTTACACCTAAGTCATATTGAAGACGAGGCAAAATAATCTCGAGAAGTGATAGGAAACTTAATAACAGGTCACAATCAATTGAGAACAGACATTGACAAGGTACAAGCGGACGTACAAACATTGCGTAATGACACTCAGGACGAGATCAAAACATTACGTAACAACACCCAGGGAGAAGTCAAGAAACTAGAGAAACAGATAAACGAAATTACTAGACAAGCAGCAGGTAGAGCTCGTGAAATTGTTGAAAACAGTGTGTTACACAAACGTATCACGAAAGCAGTGCTGAAAAGATATGATAACCGCATAGTCAAAATAAAAGCGCAAACGAAGCGACAGTTTCAGAAATTGCGAACAGAGTTGTTGCAAATCTAATGGTTCTAATGGCTCTGAGCACTATGGGACTCAACTGCTGTGGTCATAAGTCCCCTAGAACTTAGAACTACTTAAACCAAACTAACCTAAGGACAGCACACAACACCCAGCCATCACGAGGCAGAGAAAATCCCTGACCCCGCCGGGAATCGAACCCGGGAACCCGGGCGTGGGAAGCGAGAACGCTACCGCACGACCACGAGATGCGGGCTGTTGCAAATCATTGAAGAGCGTAGTGAACAGGATCGAACAAGCACAGAGTCTGCAACCACATCCGTATCTGTAACAGCACCGGAAAAACAAGCAATTAACGAAGATATTACACATTTGCGATTCCAATCACAAGCGGAAAGTCACATACGCGAAATCAGACAGCCTGCACAACAACAAACACGTTTCGAAATTCTTGATGAACAAACGTCATCACAAACACATGCGGAATCACAAATGTATGTTTAAAGACAGTTTGGATCGTGCAATGAAGCAGCAAGGTTAGCCAGACAAGTTACCGAACCAATACCTGATAATGGAAAGCCAGGTCGCGAAGAGTACAGTGCAATGCATTCAGCTACACGTTCACAACCGATGGAAGAAAATTATTGCGTACCACTCCAACGATACTACGCAAGGGTAGGCGAAAGTTACAGTGGACAATATCCAATGGATCTACCACAACCGGACAGAACGGCGGGAGAAATGATCAGAAACAAAAGTGGCGTAGAATCGCGAATTTCATATGGAACTATGACAAAGTACGACAACGATCATTTCCTCACAGTCAGAAAATATCAACACTTTCGAGAAGGAAAGTCATTACATCCATGAACTTTTATTGATCAATTCCGAGTAGGATTACCAGAACACTGGACGCTAGCACACAAATTAGACTTTATATGTGCACACATGTCAGGAACAGTCGCAGAAACCATGCAGAATGTTGCAGCGACATGCCGATCGTACGAAGATTTGAGAGAGAAATTTCTCTCACGATATTGGTCCAGTGAAGCACAGAACAGAGTGAAGTACGAATTATTACAGAACCCATATTTTGAAAATTCAGGAGAGAAGAGTCCCGTGAAATTTTTCGAATTAATGGCAAAGAAAATCAATGCTTAGATGTACCATACAGTGATGGAGAGTTGATTAAATTATGCGCGATGAAGTTACCATTGAAATACCAGCAATCATTAGTAGGTCGCGGAGGCAATGACGTCGAAGCATTTAAAGGTATTCTAAGGGAACTAGAGTTCATATTTTCGGAAGATGACGCAAGAAAAAGACGAAGCGCACGTGAAAACGAAATCAAAAAGCAGTGGAATCCACAAGACACAGTACGAAGAACCAATAATTACGAAACATGTGATAACTTCGCACCAAGAAACGACAATAGATTTCAACAAAGAACCGGTTATGGATTTAGAAGAGAATATGGCAATAACTATAATTCACCCAGGAACGGAAACAACTATTACAGAGGGAATAACGACAACCGGAACGGGTACTGGAGAACCAATAGACCGACAAATTATCAACAAAGAAAACACTATCAACAAGCTGAACAAGAAAAAAGAATAAAGATAGAAGAGGTGGAGGTAAGACCACCAAACCCCGATAAACGTTCGAAATGACAGCTGTAGCGGGACTTTGAATTTCGCCGCGCTACACTCGTTCCCTCAGATAAAAAATATCCCGTCGCAGCGGTATGAGCGCTCGACGGCAGAGAAACTACTAAAATTGTAACTTTTTTTTGTTTTCTATTCGTTCGTTAATTGTCTCTTGATAGCCGAAGCAGAAGGCAGGCGTGATCTGATGAAGACGTTAAAAAAAACTTATTAGCTAGTCTTGATCTGATTTTAATGTGTAGACATATTGTGGAAGTTGTTAAGAAATTCGGAGGATGGAAGTAGCAAAGTAAATTAAATTGCATACAGTATCAAGATGATTTTAATTGGTATAAATTAGTGATTCCTGGACGATTGCAAGATTTCGGAGCAGACTTTTCACGCAGAATTGAAGGAGATTTTTGAAGACCTGGACGCCGCACGAAAGAAGACATGTTAACCTGGTAAAGAATGAACTCAAAGCTACGCCATTTCCCCCTGTCAGTTGCATTTTGTTCTTCTCTGTTCTTTTTCAATACTTTTTGTAGTGGAAATTGGTTTAACATTTGCTCAAAAACGCCACAAGGACCACCCCAACTATAGCTTTTCTGTAATACGAAGTCCGATTTGCTTTTCATTCTTTCCCTTTTTCACGGTCATTTACGATTTTAAAACCCCATTTTTATTCACGATTTCTTCCACATTTTCAACATCTTTTCTTCTCTCTTATTTTTCTTCTCTTTTTTATTAACTACTACAACTGGCTCCCGCGACAGGACGCAATTTTCGGATGTGTCGTTTTTGAGCAAATTTGAAACTTTGATTTGTATTTTTTTCGCAACAGAGAATAACCAAAAATCCTGAAGTTTAAAGGGTAACGAAAACACCAACGTAAAATGCGTTTTAGACAGGTACGTGCCGAGTAAAACCGTGAGGGACGGGAAAAACCCACCGTGGTACAACAACAAAGTTAGGAAACTACTGCGAAAGCAAAGAGAGCTCCACTCCAAGTTTAAACGCAGCCAAAACCTCTCAGACAAACAGAACCTAAACGATGTCAAAGTTAGCGTAAGGAGGGCTATGCGTGAAGCGTTCAGTGAATTCGAAAGTAAAATTCTATGTACCGACTTGACAGAAAATCCTAGAAAGTTGTGGTCTTACGTTAAATCAGTAAGTGGCTCGAAACAGCATATCCAGACACTACGGGATGATGATGGCATTGAAACAGAGGATGACACGCGTAAAGCTGAAATACTAAACACCTTTTTCCAAAGCTGTTTCACAGAGGAAGACCGCACTGCAGTTCCTTCTCTAAATCCTCGCACAAACGAAACAATGGCTGACATCGAAATAAGTGTCCAAGGAATAGAAAAGCAACTGGAATCACTCAATAGAGGAAAGTCCACTGGACCTGACGGGATACCAATTCGATTCTACACAGAGTACGCGAAAGAACTTGCCCCCCTTCTAACAGCCGTGTACCGCAAGTCTCTAGAGGAACGGAGGGTTCCAAATGATTGGAAAAGAGCACAGATAGTCCCAGTCTTCAAGAAGGGTCGTCGAGCAGATGCGCAAAACTATAGACCTATATCTCTGACGTCGATCTGTTGTAGAATTTTAGAACATGTTTTTTGCTCGAGTATCATGTCGTTTTTGGAAACCCAGAATCTACTATGTAGGAATCAACATGGATTCCGGAAACAGCGATCGTGTGAGACCCAACTCGCTTTATTTGTTCATGAGACCCAGAAAATATTAGATACAGGCTCCCAGGTAGATGCTATTTTTCTTGACTTCCGGAAGGCGTTCGATACAGTTCCGCACTGTCGCCTGATAAAGAAATTAAGAGCCTACGGAATATCAGACCAGCTGTGTGGCTGGATTGAAGAGTTTTTAGCAAACAGAACACAGCATGTTGTTATCAATGGAGAGACGTCTACAGACGTTAAAGTAACCTCTGGCGTGCCACAGGGGAGTGTTATGGGACCATTGCTTTTCACAATATATATAAATGACCTAGTAGATAGCGTCGGAAGTTCCATGCGGCTTTTCGCGGATGATGCTGTAGTATACAGAGAAGTTGCAGCATTAGAAAATTGTAGCGAAATGCAGGAAGATCTGCAGCGGATAGGCACTTGGTGCAGGGAGTGGCAACTGACCCTTAACATAGAGAAATGTAATGTATTGCGAATACATAGAAAGAAGGATCCTTTATTGTATGATTATATGATAGCGGAACAAACACTGGCAGCAGTTACTTCTGTAAAATATCTGGGAGTATGCGTGCGGAACGATTTGAAGTGGAATGATCATATAAAATTAATTGTTGGTAAGGCGGGTACCAGGTTGAGATTCATTGGGAGAGTGCTTAGAAAATGTAGTCCATCAACAAAGGAGGTGGCTTACAAAACACTCGTTCGACCTATACTTGAGTATTGCTCATCAGTGTGGGATCCGTACCAGATCGGTCTGACGGAGGAGATAGAGAAGATCCAAAGAAGAGCGGCGCGTTTCGTCACAGGGTTATTTGGTAACCGTGATTGCGTTACGGAGATGTTTAATAAACTCAAGTGGCAGACTCTGCAAGAGAGGCGCTCTGCATCGCGGTGTAGCTTGCTCGCCAGGTTTCGAGAGGGTGCGTTTCTGGATGAGGTATCGAATATATTGCTTCCCCCTACTTATACCTCCCGAGGAGATCACGAATGTAAAATTAGAGAGATTAGAGCGCGCACGGAGGCTTTCAGACAGTCGTTCTTCCCACGAACCATACGTGACTGGAACAGGAAAGGGAGGTAATGACAGTGGCACGTAAAGTGCCCTCCGCCACACACCGTTGGGTGGCTTGCGGAGTATAAATGTAGATGTAGATGTAGATTGTACCTAATCATATGATTATACAACAATATTGTAAAGAATTTTTGTAACTAATTGAATCTGTTTTTCTTTTCATGGCATATATTGATGCAAAACTGTTATTTTGAGAGCTTTTGGTGATTATCCGATGGAGATGTATTAAGAAAATCCATATTTTGACGAATACGATTTACGCAGAAGTGATTGACCAGCCGCTGCAGGACAGAAAATTTAATCGTGAGTCACACAATTATGTTTCATTCAAGCATTCAATAGCCAACTGCAGAATCCATTTTTCCCTTTCCACACATCCTGTAGTTTTCTTCTAGATTTTTCCAAAATTATCTGTCTCTATTGTAGTTTGTGGTAATTATAGTATTGTTGTAGCTGCATATGAAGATCGTGAATTTGACCGCCAAACAGTCATTTGTTACGAAAAATATTGTCCGCCCTGCTGCATCTTTCTCAACCATTGTTTGCAATAGAGCAATCATTTACATTGACGAGAAAATATTTCAACCTAAATTTGAGTCAAATATTTATTAATCAGACTCATATTATTCCCTTTTGACTTACGATTATACATCCTATTACAATGGAACGTGGTAAGGTAGAGATAGTTTCGGCAGATGAGTTAAGTGAACTAGATTCATCGTGCAACCAACAAGAAAGTCCGCGTTTCCCTCCATGGACGAGTTCACAGATCAATGCAATGATTTTGCCTCAAACTCGCAACATTTGTGATAATACACAGATGGCGACTTTAATGACGAGATGTGGAATGGACTAGACCGTCAGCGCCATTGTTAACATCAATGTCAGAACCGAATAGGAGACAAATTCAGCAATGTGACACAAATCGGACACAGGAAACTGACAAACTGGACCGACTATTAGAGTTATTTGCAGACGTGAAACGAGACGTTAGTCAGAAAATTGATATATTAAACCATACTATGACGGAAAATTTTGAACGGACGACAAAACAGATGACAGAATTAAATAACACCATTCAACAGCTCAGCCAGCGATTTGAGACATTGTCCTATCGAGTCACTAAACAGGAAGAAACTTTGGTTACATTCACACATGAAACAAAAAACAATATCACCCAATGTGAGAATCAGTTAACTCAAATAGTTAATGTGCAGCAGGAAGTGAACACTCGTGTGGAAGAGTAAGCTCAGGCCCACACTTCAGCTAGCTCCACCCAAGAAAAGCTGACTGAAGAAGTGGGAAATATTACCCAACAGCTCACAATGGTAGTTCTCGAACAAACCCACCTGAAAGAAAAGATAGAAAAATTAGAAGATCGAGCGGACCTCGCGTCACTAAACAACGACACCAACATGGCCGAAAGAATCGTACATGAATGTAAATTGTGTGACGACTATCTGGACAAAAAACTTGAAACAATTACACACGATATACTTTCAAAAGCAAAGACACATGTTAAAGACGAGACAAAACACATAGAAGACGAAGTGAGAAAATTACGAGACAATGTTGTGCCGTGTTTGGTGATTGGTGAAAACGCATTGTCAGGGAACGACAAAACAGCTAAAACCATGGCTAATGACACAGACAGAACACCTATTGTGGAATCACCTATTTCCAATCAAAATTACAATGTGCCGCTTTCTTTTGCACCAAACGAACAATATTACGGTACGATACCTAGAGTAGCAAGTGACACAAACTACGTCAATACAGTTACGCCAACCGCCATGGCCGATGACACGTTTGTAAGACATGGGCATTTCCAGACATTTTCCAGTGAGGACAAGCACAAAGTCCACCCTATTGTGTTTATTAGATCATTTGACGGTGTTTTTCCACGTAGTTGGTCAGAAGTCGATAAAATCAGATACGTCACCAATCTCATGAGAGGACGAGCAGCTAAGTGGGGTGCCGCTATGAAACGGCGGTGCCTTACGTTTGAACAGTTCGAACAAGCCTTCTTGGACGAATTCTGGTCCGAGAATGAGCAACAGAGTCTAAAGAGAGAAGTGTGCAACCCCGAGACCTATGACCCTAAAAAAGAGACATTAAGACAATACTTTGAGAGGTACCTAGACAAGACACTGTACTGGTCCAAACCAGCCGACTTGCCAGCGATAATTGACACTTTAAAGAGCCACTTACCCTTTCCATACCGAGACAGGTTAATAGGAGTACCGGAGAATGACGTCAAGAGTTTTTTAAACTTCTTAGATCAAATGGACGTAGTTTACAGAGGCGATTCATGCCATTCAAATTTTACTCATATTAGTAACCAAAATCAGCACCCACCCCAAAGGAACCGTAGTGACGGTGGATGGTGGAACCATCCCTCCGCGCCGCGACACAGTACGATGCCTGCGCGCGAAACATATTCATATGGAAACGTGTATGACGGTAGGAACAACCGCAGAAATTCGTGGAATAATAATAATAACAATAATTATCACCCATATCAAAATGGTAGCTACAAGCAAAATGAAAATTACAGACAGTACAACAACAACAACAGGAGACGTGAGAATAACTGGTACAACCCGGGCTACTTTGACAGGAACATGCCATATAACAGACATAATTACCACCAAAACAACAGCAATCCCAACAATCACCGACAGAATATGTGGAACACACAAAATTCGCGCATGACAAATCATAACCCTCCACGGAAACCGCCGCCGTTTCCCAATACAGCTATGCACTCGCCACCACAAAGTAGCAATAACAATTGCGGCGCGCCATCAGCTGACGCGTGGGCGCCAACCGGCCGGAATGTAAACATAGTGGAGCTGGTCAATGAACCCGGCCAAACACAGCAGACGACGGAAAACAGTCGACGACCGAGCTAAGCGCTCGTGCTTCGGTCGTGAGGTGTTGTAAGAGCGCAACGGCTGAGACGATTTGTTTCCTCAGGTACGACGACAAAATGACAGCAGAACAGGAATTAACAAACCTATCAGGTTGATGACCTTGTTCTTTTGCGTTCACATCCCATGTCTACAAAATTAAAACAACTGAACAGAAAATGGCAGCTATTATATTCAGGTCCTTTCAGAATAGCAAGTATACCTCACCCAGGTTGTTACTCCTTAGAATACCCGTTATCTCACAAGCCGAGGGGGCTGCATCCCCACAGACATTTGAAACCCTTTGTGCACTAAAACAACATAACATAATGATAACTAAGTTGAACATGAGCAAGTTGCTGTGAAAACGAGAGCGTAAATATTTGTATTGAATACACGAACATTAAGATATACAGCCAAAGAGCACAAACGTTAATTTATGGAAATTATATACTGCAGTTACACTTGTACACATAATTATGAAGAGAATGTAAACTCAGGTGAGTACACTTACTGAATGAGAAAAGATATTCATATAGGAATGAGGTCTAGTCAGGTTACATTGGTTGTTAATTGTAAATTATAAGGTGAATCAACAACTAGTTAGTTATTTCAAGGCACTATAATGAGAGGAAATAATAGCTATTGAGATCAGTAATGATGTAGGTATGTAGCAGAATGAATGAGAATGTAAGAATGAATGATCAGTATGAATGAGTTAATATTTAGGTTAATATAAGAAAGTAAGTTACTGTGAAGTAGTTGATAGAGACAAGAGATTGTTTGAGGAAAATATTATTGGAAGTTTATGAGAATGGAAGTGCCTCACGTATGTGATATGTTAATGTTTGATGAGGAATATGTTTAATGTATAAGGATATATATATATTATGATGAATATGTGAGTAAGGAATGAGTGAGAATGTTTGGTAATATTGTGCTACATAGAGAAGTGAGTAAACAGTCTACATCTTTAAGATTACATAAGAATTTCAGTTTGAGAGAAAACATTTGTGATGAGTTAAAACACGTGAGTACAAGGCGTTAAAGAAGATTCTATTTACAGTGCCCTTGAAAATGAACGAATGCAAGAAAAGCTGAGTGAACATAATGATGATTCCAGCTGTGGAAAGAAGTGTAATAAGAATGTAACTTGGAAACACATTAGCCTTAATTTATTTCAGAAGTGTAACTTAGTAACCTTTCGTTAAGTTTTGTTAAACCGTTGTGTGGAAAAAAACATTTATATTTCGTGTTCAGATATGAGAATGATATTTTAAGGAACTTAAGTTGAAATATAGTTTTTACACAGCCCTCATCTGAATACATTTGTATAATTTTTTTTTTTTACAAAAGTGAAATTAGTGCCATGTTAGCCTTTATTATACTTATACTTACATATGACAGAAAACCCTGAGGAAGCAAAAGATGGGAGAGTTATTAAGGCTGTTTTTGCGACTCGTACAACACCTCCACTTAAGCGAACAGATGACAAAATTACATCTATGTTGAAGACAACATTTGACTTTTCAGGCTATGCAAGGTAAGTGCAAAGGAGAAGTGACCACCCGTGCAGCCGACGTCGAGCAACGTACACTGAGAAAGAGACATTTTACTGTCAATTATAAGACTACGTTCTTTATTTATGTTTTATAGAAAGAAATGATATATATATATATATATATATATATATATATATATATATATATATATATATACTCCTGGAAATGGAAAAAAGAACACATTGACACCGGTGTGTCAGACCCACCATACTTGCTCCGGACACTGCGAGAGGGCTGTACAAGCAATGATCACACGCACGGCACAGCGGACACACCAGGAACCGCAGTGTTGGCCGTCGAATGGCGCTAGCTGCGCAGCATTTGTGCACCGCCGCCGTCAGTGTCAGCCAGTTTGCCGTGGCATACGGAGCTCCATCGCAGTCTTTAACACTGGTAGCATGCCGCGACAGCGTGGACGTGAACCGTATGTGCAGTTGACGGACTTTGAGCGAGGGCGTATAGTGGGCATGCGGGAGGCCGGGTGGACGTACCGCCGAATTGCTCAACACGTGGGGCGTGAGGTCTCCACAGTACATCGATGTTGTCGCCAGTGGTCGGCGGAAGGTGCACGTGCCCGTCGACCTGGGACCGGACCGCAGCAACGCACGGATGCACGCCAAGACCGTAGGATCCTACGCAGTGCCGTAGGGGACCGCACCGCCACTTCCCAGCAAATTAGGGACACTGTTGCTCCTGGGGTATCGGCGAGGACCATTCGCAACCGTCTCCATGAAGCTGGGCTACGGTCCCGCACACCGTTAGGCCGTCTTCCGCTCACGCCCCAACATCGTGCAGCCCGCCTCCAGTGGTGTCGCGACAGGCGTGAATGGAGGAACGAATGGAGACGCGTCGTCTTCAGCGATGAGAGTCGCTTCTGCCTTGGTGCCAATGATGGTCGTATGCGTGTTTGGCGCCGTGCAGGTGAGCGCCACAATCAGGACTGCATACGCCCGAGGCACACAGGGCCAACACCCGGCATCATGGTGTGGGGAGCGATCTCCTACACTGGCCGTACACCACTGGTGATCGTCGAGGGGACACTGAATAGTGCACGGTACATCCAAACCGTCATCGAACCCATCGTTCTACCATTCCTAGACCGGCAAGGGAACTTGCTGTTCCAACAGGACAATGCACGTCCGCATGTATCCCGTGCCACCCAACGTGCTCTAGAAGGTGTAAGTCAACTACCCTGGCCAGCAAGATCTCCGGATCTGTCCCCCATTGAGCATATTTGGGACTGGATGAAGCGTCGTCTCACGCGGTCTGCACGTCCAGCACGAACGCTGGTCCAACTGAGGCGCCAGGTGGAAATGGCATGGCAAGCCGTTCCACAGGACTACATCCAGCATTTCTACGATCGTCTCCATGGAAGAATAGCAGTCTGCATTGCTGCGAAAGGTGGATATACACTGTACTAGTGCCGACATTGTGCATGCTCTGTTGCCTGTGTCTATGTGCCTGTGGTTCTGTCAGTGTGATCATGTGATGTATCGGACCCCAGGAATGTGTCAATAAAGTTTCCTTTATTAAAGTGGGAGGACGAGTGGCTGGACGTGACTGACAATAAGCTCCGTCTAGTCAAGCCCACAACGCGTGTGTGGTGTACTTCCTTTCAGCCCCATCGACGGGACGAGGTTCTCCTCACTCGGCTTCGAATAGGCCACAGCCCTATGACGCATGGCTTCCTGCTCCGGCGGGAGGACCCTCCACTGTGTGGTGCTTGCGGCGTCCAGGTCACTGTGCGCCACGTTTTATTGGATTGCGTTTTATTTTCTGACCAGCGGGCCGCGGCTGCCTTGCCAGCGGACCTGCCAACTCTTTTAGGCAACACTCGGACGAATGTGGTTAAAGTTTTAAAGTTCTGTGCCATGTCGAATGTTTTTACAAAGATTTTAGGGAGGGGATTTTAACTTGTTTCCTGTGTGACAAGCTCGCCCATATTTTATGTAAGTGGCCAGACACTGACGGTTTCCTATGTCATTCTTGTCGCTATGTTATCCCTTACCTTAGGTTTTACCTTCTCAGGTCGTATTTTCCCTCTTTTCCTGCTTTGAGTGTGTTTTTCAGTTTTATTAGGTCTCTCCACATTCGTTCCTTTTACTGTGTGTCAGGGCGCTGATGACCTCGATGTTGAGCGCCCATAAACCCCAACACACACACACACAATAAAGTTTCCTCTTCCTGGGACAATGAATTCACGGTGTTCTTATTTCAATTTCCAGGAGTATATATATATATATATATATATATATATATATATATATATATATATATATATACAACATACATAATGTTTAACCTTCATTAAAGTAGAAGAAAGTTCATGGTTGAACTCTTGAGAGGAAATTTGATATGTCATTATATAATACACATTATGAGAGAGACAATCTCTGAGATACATTTTCCATTTGTATAGACGGTATCCACAAGAAGTGGAGATATTGAGGAAGTACTGAGCAGATATGCGATTCACTCAAGCAAGGATATGTTAAGGTATGATACACTAAGTCATATGAACAATCACAACACAAACAGAGAATCTGTCATGATGTTACACTACACAGACTTGACTTAAGGACACTTACATTTACCCATGATTTGGTAAATTATAAGCACCTCCTTTCAAACACCCCTTGAAGGTGATGCAAACGTTATAATGTATTATGTTCTCTTTTTTCATGTATTAGCTGTAGGATTTGGTAGTTTTTAAGTAGTGAATAGTTTCTTCCAGTCTATCTTTCTTTCTTTCTCCATTATCCTACCACCTCCTGCAGCTGGGTATTGTTTGTTTATGGAATGTAAGAATATATTGTGTGACATTAAACTTTCAGGTATGAATAAAAAAGACATGAAGAAAACTGAGTATGGCATTACAAGCCTGGTCAACCACTAGCCAAGATATGGAATCAAAAGAAAGAGATAAATAATAAATGAAGGAAAGCCCATGCTTTAAATATTAAGCTTGATATCCCTTGGCGCGCCCAAACCTGAATAAAAAAATAATACCCCAATAAAAGAAAGCCAATGGGACTTAGTATAATTTTTTAGTGTAAACATTTCACGTGCAGATACTTGTAAATTTATATGTATTTGCATATGTATTAAAACTTTGCATATTGTCAACATATTTTCAAATGTGACAACGAAATGGAAGCTTTCATAATTAACTATGTAAACATGCTTGGACAAAGTGAACTTTGTTAAAATGTAAATATGGCAAAAAAGTGTTGCAAACTGTGTTGAACAGTGAACGTTATAAACGACGAACTTTGTGTTATTTGTGAAACTTATGGTGCATAAACCAAATAACTGTTTGTAAATCGATATAAACTGCAATTTACTTCGACGGTAATGAGGATTTTCACACTGCAAATGAACGTTTGTTGGCAAGTGTAAACAATGTGGTGAAACACCTACCTTTGCGAACATCGACGCCGTTGTTCCTGGCCGGCCTTCAGATGCTTTGGAGACAATAAACTCAGCACCTGTCGTAGGCGATGTGGAGGCTAAAAACTACATCGACCATATATGCCCCGGGAACAATAGTAATGAAAACGCGCAAGGACCTGGAGTGTTGTGTCGTAACAGAAGACATGGACGTTGCTTCAGATCACGCACACGCTCAGTCTTATGGTATCATCGGACTTAACACACCATTTATGCTGGAATAACAACTTGTAATGAACACTATGTGAAAGTGAATACTGTTCAAGACTGTCATAACACAGCGATTTTGAAACTGCCGCACGCGAAATTCAGTGATGCTACTGCGCATGCGCAAAGACTACGTGCTGCCAGAGGTGCATTGGGAAACCAACGCTGGGAGCACACAACATTAACTGCACTGGCGAGCAGTTTTTTCAAACTGTATGTAAATATATATATTAATTGTGTGCAAAGGATCCAAACTGTAGTAATTGTATTTAGTATATAGGTTTAGAAAGTAAGTGTTGGGAAAGATTATCCCCTATGGATGCACGTGGCCTTTCCAATGAAAATATGCACATATTGACTTTTAGGTTTGCTAGCCTGCCACGCCAAATGTTTTAGCGTGACAGTCGAGGGGGCGATGTAGCGGGACTTTGAATTTCGCCGCGCTACACTCGTTCCCTCAGATAAAAAATATCCCGTCGCAGCGGTATGAGCGCTCGACGGCAGAGAAACTACTAAAATTGTAACTTTTTTTTGTTTTCTATTCGTTTCTTAATTGTCTCTTGATAGCCGAAGCTGAAGGCAGACGTGATCTAATGAAGACGTTAAAAAAAACTTATTAGCTAGTTTTGATCTGATTTTAATGTGTAGACATATTGTGGAAGTTGTTAAGAAATTCGGAGGATGGAAGTAGCAAAGTAAATTAAATTGCATACAGTATCAAGATGATTTTAATTGGTATAAATTAGTGATTCCTGGACGATTGCAAGATTTCGGAGCAGACTTTTCACGCAGAATTGAAGGAGATTTTTGAAGACCTGGACGCCGCACGAAAGAAGACATGTTAACCTGGTAAAGAATGAACTCAAAGCTACGCCATTTCCCCCTGTCAGTTGCATTTTGTTCTTCTCTGTTCTTTTTCAATATTTTTTGTAGTGGAAATTGGTTTAACATTTGCTCAAAAACGCCACAAGGACCACCGCAACTATGGCTTTTCTGTAATACGAAGTCCGATTTGCTTTTCATTCTTTCCCTTTTTCACAGTCATTTACGATTTTAAAACCCCTTTTTTATTCACCATTTTTCTCACATTTTCAACCTTTTTCTTTTCTTCTCTCTTTTCTTTTTTTATTAACCACTACACAGCTAAGCGCCCATGCCAAAGGGAATGACGCACTGACCCAGGACAATTGCAGCACCTTGAACAGAGAAGTCAATACCTTATCACGAGAAGAGAAGAAGGAAGAAACAAATCCGCAGGGACCAGATGAAATCGAAGACAAGAAAATAACAATATCGTTTTGGGACGAAATTAATTGGGAGAATACTGGCAAGGAAGATGAATTACCAGAGGCATGCACAACAAATGTAGGAGGAAAGGACGAAGTAATGAGTATTGCAGAGCTATTTGAGATGGAAACCAGGGAAAGCGAATTCAATGATGATAATGAGCAGTCGACAGAAGTTGAAAATAAGTTACGAGTGGGCACACAACCCAATGTATATAATGAATGAAGTTATGAAGCGATAATTAGAGCATTTAGATGCGATAGTGTGGAAGTAGCGACGAAGAAGGAGAAGATAGATGAGGATGAGGAAAAAGTAGAGGATATTGAAGAAAGCGTAAATGAAGGAAGAAATAGAGAAGAGGAAATAAAAGAGAGAGAAGTAGCAGTCGAAGCTTATCCTACAGAAAGTTCGAATTCACAAGGGAAATTCCTGGAAAGACGCATGTATGATTCAGTGGAGGATTCGTTGATGCAAGAAGAAGAAGAACAGAACCAACCCTTTCAAATTCAACCAATTGTGAAGGCCATGGTAAAGCATATCCCAGTCAATATTGTAATTGATAGCGGAAGTGAACTGACTGTGATCTCAGAAAATTTATTCATGCAGTGTAATGCCAATGAGGAATTGCCAGTTCTGAAAACACGTAAGATTAAAGTAAGAGGTACTATTAGAAACAATGCTGCGGAAGTTACGAGACAAACAAGGTTAAATCATTCGTGCCAAGGTCAAAAGATCGAAGCCAACTTCGTGATTATACCTAAACTAACTGTAGATTTGATTATAGGTGCAGATTTTTTAAATGAGAGACGAGTGATAATAGATATGGGGAAAGGTAGCGTAACATTCGGGAATGTCACACTTCTCTTTGAGCAAAAGCTAAAATTAGAAGAAATACCAGTTATAAACAAACAATTAAGAATGATGCGAGATAAAGAGGATGAAGAATTAGAATGGTATGCACAAAAGGGGGAATCGCCTCAACTCATGTTAGAAGTCCATAAAGAAATCGACGAAAACTTGCAAGAAGTTCAAGGTATTTCGGAACACAGTAAAAGAGAATTAGAGGGTATTTTACGAGATAAAGCAGAGGTATTTTTACCAAAGACTGGCAGTATTAAACACTTTCAGTGCAAGTTTGAAGATTAATTTTATTGCTGGTAAATAATCAGCACAATATTTCAAGATTATGTTGCAGATAAGATCGTCAGGAGAAAGAAGAATGAAGAGAGAGGAAGGTGGGAAAAAGAAAGTAGTTTCAATAATAACACCAATAGTACCATAGATTAAGGTGAAGGGATAAAGCGTAGATAGTCTAACAGCATGAAATACTAAAATGCTATACAACATGACACTACACAAAAATAAAAAACGAATTTGAGGTTTCTTGTATAAGTTAAGACTCAAAATATCTTAGAATTGTAACATGGAAAGGGTGTCAAAATTTGTAAAACTTTTTAAGAAGGCGTAAAACAATGTAGGTACTAGACATATGTTAGATGATTATATGTAAAACTTTTTGTAAGAACCATTGTAAAAACTCCAGCAAAGACCAGATGCAACGACCCACAAGATACAATGCGAGAAGTATCAAGAAAGAAAAGGACGTAATTAGCAAGACACAATTCCTATAAGGCAGAAGCGTCGAGAGAAGGGAAAGGACAGCGAGACCAACAGAAGGCCCTTGTAACTGAAGTGGGTAAGAAATCTAACCACTAGGCAGAGCCCTGCTGGAACGAACACGGAGCCGCATAGTGATGGAGCCCTGCAGAGACGGGATGCCAATGCCGGAAGGGTCGGAGCCAGCGCCCCCACTCAGCGGAGCGAGCAAAAAAACGGCCCGACGAGAAGACCGCCAGGGCAAGCCACCACTGGCAAAAAAAATGTGTAAAAGTCACACTACCGCTATTAAACAGTACGCTGATGCACGAAACTGAAGAAAACGTCCACAAAGTAAAAATGACACGCCCAAACAATTTTCAAACTGTTACTAAGAGGAAAACTTCAAAGCGACTAGTTATCAATAAATATTTCCATATCCTGCCCAGAGAAGAACCAAGAAGCAAGTAAGAAGCAGAGAAAAAGCAGGAAGAACAGAAGTTGAAGATTGGCAAGATTGAGACCAAGAAAGAAGATGGGTGAAGAATAGACGACATACCTTCCACAAATCCCTATCCTATTGTAAACTAGTCGTCTGTGAAGTATTACAACGAAAAACGAACGCTTTCAGCGACACATAACGATGACTTTTACGCATACATAGCCAGTAAACCACGAGATTCTGCACTCACAGCTCCATTCCATTATGGAACCTCCACAAGAGCAACACACACTTGCAAAGCCAAAAAGGAATGACGAACAAAGCTGTGCATCAAATACTTCCCCGCATCCATCTCGCTCAAGTCCATCACCTTCGTGCAAAAACATTCGCCAACCTCATGCTTAGACATTCATAGGATTGTGTGAATGTGTGAAATCAAATTATGTGATGTAGGAATTGTGCAAAAGAAATGTGTGAAAAACTAAATAAGTTAAGCATACCAGACAGCTAAGAAACTACAAAATAACAGTCATTGACTATGGACTTAAATAAAAAATAGACTATCGATAAAAATATGTCATTAGTTCTGAAATGGACAGTATATAAAGAACACAAGTAAGGCATAATAAATAATAAAACTATTTGCCACTATTTTCTCCTCATAAAAATAAAAGAAAACTATATTTCACTTATTTTCTCCTTATAAAAACAAAGAATAAAAAATTATCTTGTTGGATGTTTTCCCTTTTTTTTAACATTTGTACCATTTGTTAGGATAATATCTCAATACTTATATATGTATATTTCTTTGTCAAAGCAATTCTTGATAATAACTCTTATTTGTTAGTGTAACAATGTTGAAATGAGTGTCTAGAAACAAAAACATTTTACTTGTACAAGATATTTAGAAAATGTGTTAGGAATAGATTTTACTTAATTACTACATTTATAAAAACAATATTTCTAAGAAAATCGATGTGAAAGACTCCTCACTTTCGATAACAAACTTCTTAAAAACAAACTTCATACTTAAATAAAGAAAGAAAATAATTAAAAATTAATAATAGCATAAAAATATTCTTCTCTTGTCATTTTTAAGAAAAATGTGGAAGAACATACAAATATAAATTAGTAATACAAACTAGCATAGATCCAGAATAACGTGGCTGAACAGTAGGCAACATAATTTAGATAAAGCAATAATTTTTGACTGACTTAGACAACGATTCAATCATTGCCTAACTTCGGTGCAAAGATTAAGTTCGAAGGGTGGTGATATGTAAGGTGTCAGGCAAATCCAACACCTTCCATGAAAACCCTGACATGATAAGCAAATCAAGTAGTATGTCACATAGCTCCGAATAAATCGTGGCATTAAATTAACCAAAGTAATACGAGTAACGAGTGAGCAAATGGAATACCACAGACTAACACAAGAATGCCTAAATGCATGTCATACCTTCCCACCGTGAGACAGACGCAGTTCCGAGGGGAGAAACGAGAACAGAAGCCGAGAGCAGAACCGTGTTAAGCGAGAAGGCCCTACAATAAGGGATGGACACCCACGTCGCCAGCTAACCGCTACGACCACACCACCCGCAAGTTTTTAGCGTGAGACTTTTTCGCGTCTCTGTTACGTTAGGACCACCCCCATGTTAAAAGATAGAGCCCTCCAGAAGAACAGTATAGATCTTATGATAACGCTAAAAGGACCACACCAGCTGCAAATTTTAGCGTGAGACTTTTTTGCATCTCTGTTACATTGCAAACTTTAAAAACATTGCCCCACCACGAAAAGCGTAACGTTTCTATTGGTTAGACAGAATTTTTGTAGGCGGAGCTTAAGGTTAACATTGAGACCCTGATTGGTCAGATGAAAACACAGCCAGACAGTTTTCTTTAAACCAACTTCGGTAAATTGTAGTAAGGAGAAGTTACGAGAGAGTTGCTTCCGAGACAGCGAGGTGAGCGGAGCTGTGCTGGCCGCCGCCCCCTGACGAACACCGACAAGGTAATGAACGCATGCGAAGCCGCATTTTTGAGCGCATAAGGCTTCACTCAGAACTGCAGAAGTCTCATCTGTTACACCCTCTTTTTACGTAAACTAGTGTCGATCGGAAATTAAAGCTCATGGTGTTCACATTTGCCACTTGAAGTAAAAATCTGAAACGCAATGATTTTTCTGTTATATGGTTATTGAGATTTTTCTGTTATATAGTTACTGAGAAGCCACATCAGCCACTGTAATTTACGACAAGTTAGATAAGTGATTAAAGATAATTGAGGGTCACTGTAGACCTTTTTGATAGTTTTCTCTTTTGTGAAGCTTAATTTAAACCTAGATTATAGATGTGATATGGCATAGGTCATCCTTCGATCCATTGTAGAACTTGGAAACCCATTTAGGGAATATTCGTTCACATTTTTGTTGAACGCAGTTGGTTTTTACCATCCTGTATTAAAACATTTCCTTTTATCAATAGTGCAATTTATAAACGATGTTTTGTGAGTAGAATAAAATTTCCAATGGTAAACTTAACTGCTTTTTCGACGTTATTTTACCAGCTAACTAAAAATAGGAAAGCCTTGAACCCCTTCCACTAAATTTAGTTAGTATTAAGATTTTTTTACAGGGAGTGCAGTGGAGCTGACGCTGAAATCATGAAGTATTTGGTTATATCATCGCTAGTCTCACTGAACTCTTCTGAACTCTACATGTCATGTGTGGTCTGGCGTCTCCTTACCAGCAACAGGTCCCAGGTTCAAACTAGTCAATTACCTAAAAAACACGTTCAGAGCGTCGTTGCGCGAAAGTGGTAGGGAGACACTATATACACTCCTGGAAATTGAAATAAGAACACCGTGAATTCATTGTCCCAGGAAGGGGAAACTTTATTGACACATTCCTTGGGTCAGATACATCACATGATCACACTGACAGAACCACAGGCACATAGACACAGGCAACGGAGCATGCACAATGTCGGCACTAGTACAGTGTATATCCACCTTTCGCAGCAATGCAGGCTGCTATTCTCGCATGGAGACGATCGTAGAGATGCTGGATGTAGTCCTGTGGAACGGCTTGCCATGCCATTTCCACCTGGCGCCTCAGTTGGACCAGCGTTCGTGCTGGACGTTCAGACCGCGTGAGACGACGCTTCATCCAGTCCCAAACATGCTCAATGGGGGACAGATCCGGAGATCTTGCTGGCCCGGGTAGTTGACTTACACCTTCTAGAGCACGTTGGGTGGCACGGGATACATGCGGACGTGCATTGTCCTGTTGGAACAGCAAGTTCCCTTGCCGGTCTAGGAATGGTAGAACGATGGGTTCGATGACGGTTTGGATGTACCGTGCACTATTCAGTGTCCCCTCGACGATCACCAGTGGTGTACGGCCAGTGTAGGAGATCGCTCCCCACACCATGATGCCGGGTGTTGGCCCTGTGTGCCCCGGTCGTATGCAGTCCTGATTGTGGCGCTCACCTGCACGGCGCCAAACACGCATACGACCATCATTGGCACCAAGGCAGAAGCGACTCTCATCGCTGAAGACGACACGTCTCCATTCGTCCCTCCATTCACGCCTGTCGCGACACCACTGGAGGCGGGCTGCACGATGTTGGGGCGTGAGCGGAAGACGGCCTAACGGTGTGCGGGACCGTAGCCCAGCATCATGGAGACGGTTGCGAATGGTCCTCGCCGATACCCCAGGAGCAACAGTGTCCCTAATTTGCTGGGAAGTGGCGGTGCGGTCCCCTACGGCACTGCGTAGGATCCTACGGTCTTGGCGTGCATCCGTGCGTCGCTGCGGTCCGGTCCCAGGTCGACGGGCACGTGCACCTTCCGCCGACCACTGGCGACAACATCGATGTACTGTGGAGACCTCACGCCCCACGTGTTGAGCAATTCGGCGGTACGTCCACCCGGCCTCCCGCATGCCCACTATACGCCCTCGCTCAAAGTCCGTCAACTGCACATACGGTTCACGTCCACGCTGTCGCGGCATGCTACCAGTGTTAAAGACTGCGATGGAGCTCCGTATGCCACGGCAAACTGGCTGACACTGACGGCGGCGGTGCACAAATGCTGCGCAGCTAGCGCCATTCGACGGCCAACGCCGCGATTCCTGGTGTGTCCACTGTGCCGTGCGTGTGATCATTGCTTGTACAGCCCTCTCGCAGTGTCCGGAGCAAGTATGGTGGGTCTGACACACCGGTGTCAATGTGTTCTTTTTTCCATTTCCAGGAGTGTAGAACAAACAGACACCACGCAGAATATTTAGAATTGTCGAAAGTTTCTCCTATACTAATCACATGAAAGCCTGCTGACTTTTCATAAATGTTTCCATTTTCAAACGTAACGTGATAACAGTCCGTCTTGCTCCTATACTTTGCCAAACTGATCGTCATCCAATATATCCTGAATCTTCTGTTTCATTCTTTTGCATTCCATTCTGGCCAGCAACTTAGACACAGGTGCTGTCAAGCCTAGCGTACGACAGTTCCCGCACTCGCTATCCTTGGGATACTGCTGTATCGAACTTATACTACCACTGTGTGCTTTTCAAACATTTGCTTAACCTGAAACAACCCTTTTTACTTGGAAGTGTATTTTAATGTTTTATTTGTACCGAGGTTCATTTCAATTACAAACGATACGTACACAGGGATTTTTCGTTATACCGGGGTTGGAACTTTAATAATGGCAACTATTTATTTACAGCTCGTACAAAATAGATACGTATTTAAAATGTTTCTGACCTTTAAAGTAGTCACCAGCATTGTGTATAACCCGTTGCCAGGGATGTGGAAGTCGTAGGATACTCTTAGCAGTGTCAGTTGTGTTGACAGTTCGAGCGGTGCTGTCTATTGCCCGACGAATTTGTAGCAGTTCTGAAGCGAATGCCGTGAAGTGTTTCCTTCAGTTTAGAAATCGAGTTGAACTCACGAGGGCTTAAGTCAGGGGAGTGCAGTAGGTGGTGTAGCACTTTTGCAGCCCCACCAGTCAAACAAATCAGTAACAGCTTGCACTGAACATGCTTGAGCGTTGTCCTGCAAAATGATGGTCAGGTCCTGCAGAAAGTGTCATCACTTCTGTCCCTAAGCTGGTCGTAGGTTGTGTGCGAAAAATAAACAGCATTGAGACAGAAGTGATGATACTTTCTGCAGGGTCTGACCAACATTTTGCAGGACAGTGCTCAAGCATGTTCAGTGGCAAGCTGGTCGTAGGTTGTGTTCGAAAAATAAACAGCATAGAGACAGAAGTGACGACACTTTTGCAGGACCTGACCATCGTATTGGAGGACAATGCTCAAGCACGGACAGTGCAAGCTGTTACTGATTTTTTTTACTGATGAGGCTGCTAAGTGCTATACCACCTAAGGCACTAGTCTGACTTAAGCCCTCGTGAGTTCAACTCGCTTTCTAAACTGGAGGAAACACTTCACGGCATTCGCTTCAGAACTGCTACAACTTCATCGGGCAATAGACCGCGCCCCTCGAACTGTCAACACAACTGGCACTGCTAAGAGTATCCTATTACTTCCACATCGCTGGCAACGGGTTACACACAATGCTGGTGACTATTTTGAAGGTCAATAAAACTTTGAAACACGTATCTATTTTGTACGAGCTGTAAATAAATAATTGCCACTATTAAAGCTCCAACGCTCGCATATTTATTTATCTCATTTATCTTATGGCACATGGCAGCAGCACGCATGCAAATGTAAATACAATAGTAAAGAAGAAAACAAATGTGCAACACATATAAAAGAATATAAGGGGCGTTAGGAGTATCACACAACAAACCCACAGAATTAAAATACTAGCATGCATAACTAGTTGTTGACCACACATCAGTGACGAGATTGTGTATCCACTTGGTAGCATGAGGAGTGAGCCATCGTATTTTCTTATTGGGGAACACTTGTATGATATGGTCCAGAGTCGGCCCACATGCTCAGTTATCGCAGCCTATGCTGTCCACAAGTTCCCATTTACAAAGCTTGGTCATGTATCCTGTGTGGTCGCTTCGGATACGGTTAAGACTAGTCCAATTTCTCTTGGGAAGCTGAATCCTTGGGATCAGTTACCGGATGATGATTACTTACAGAATTCTCCCACTCCTTTTCCTACGTGTCTGTTATGTTAAGGGTGTCCTGTCTTCTTTCACAGCTGTTGTTCCGTATTTGCTTCCGTGATTTCAAGCGTGTATTTGGTAAATTCATAAGTACATCTTGAACAAATGGTAATTAATTGAAACCCTCAGCCGAGCGGTTCTAGGCGCTACAGTCTGGAACCGCGCGACCGCTACGGACGGAGGTTCGAATCCTATTGGCTGGGTGTTGTGTGCTGTCCTTAGGTTAGTTAGGTTTAAGTAGTTCTAAGTTCTAGGGGACTGATGACCATAGATGTTAAGTCCCATAGTGCTCAGAGCCATCGAATCCTACCCGGGCATGGATGTGTGTGATGTCCTTAGGTTAGTTAGGTTTAAGTAGTTCTACGTTCTAGGGGACTGATGACCTTAGATGTTAAGTCCCATAGCGCTCAGAGCCATTTGAACCATTTTAATTATGTAAACAGACTGTGACTAAGCCATTTCTCTGCAGTATACATTCTTGAAGGAGTAATAGTACCGCAAGGCTGTAATGTTAGAAACTTTTTGGAATATATGTTATTAAATTGCACTTAAGTGAGACATACGCATAATAAATGAAAGCGAATCACAGTATCTTGTACTGCACTTGAGTGCACCTCTTGCAAATTATACAGGGTGATTTTTTTCCACCGTGTAGAAACACTAGGGATTGATCGATGAGAAGATACGGAACAAAAAAGCTCTGATGGACATATGTCCTGAAACGCATGGTTTCCATGCTTGAGATAATTTATTCAATAATACTTTGCTACAGAAACTGCGGTCTAATACGCGCTGCACTAAGCAGCCATTGCTACAGTATGCATGGTTTCCTCCTATAGGTTGGCATTGTTCCTCATATGTCGCGCCCCAGCGCCCTCTCCTGCCATAGTAATTGGTAATGTGATGTCCTTAGCTTAGTTAGGTTTAAGTAGTTCTAAGTTCTAGGGGACTGATGACCTCAGATTTTAAGTCCCATAGTGCTCAGAGCCATATCAACCATTCTGAAACCCTCAGCTGACGACAGGTGTTGTTGACATACCTTGATGGAGACAGCTGTAAATGTGTGCCCCGACCGGGAGTCGAACCCGGGATCTCCTGCTTACATGGCAGACGCTCTATCCATCTGGGCCATCAAGGACACAGATGAATAGCGCGACTGCAGGGACTTATCCCTTGCACACTTCCCGTGAGACCCACATTCCCAACTGTCCACAATCTGCATACGCAATGTTCCTAATAGATACTTTGCTCATCCCTTTATTAGCAACATTACGTATGTAGATTGTGGACAGTTGGGAATGTTGGTCTCACGGGAAGTGTGCAAGGGATAAGTCCCTGCAGTCAAGCTATTCATCTGTGTCCTTGATGGCCCAGATGGATAGAGCGTCTGCCATGTAAGCAGGAGATCCCGGGTTCGACTTCCGGTCGGGGCACACATTTTCAGCTGTCTCCATCAAGGTATGTCAACAACACGTGTCGGCAGCTGAGGGTTTCAAATAATTATCATTTATTCTAGAGAAGCTGCACGGTCATCAATGTACCTGTTCTTTCGAGAAGAGTTACTATCTTCATACATCTTGAACAGCTAAAATTTTTACATGTTCTATGTACATCATTTTTCTCAGTCTTTAATCGTTATTTTTTGTCGTCTTAGCTTTTGAGGAGCAATGTTACTGATGACGGAGAGCTACGGGATCTGAGTAGACCTTAATCTACCGATGGTTTTGTACGGTTGGTTTTCTGGGACTACGCGTGTGCCGTGTTGGTATGGTGACTAGCTTGCCGGACCGGAGCACACTATGTTGCAGTGGTGAAGACTACAGGTGTTGTTGCTGTTCGCGATGTGGACTCATCTGCACCCCAAAAACTACCAGCCAATTTTCTAATAACGTTATATCTGATCTTTACATCGTGATCAACACTCTTAACGTATTCTGCATAGGGTAAAGTGCTATTCAGCACAGAGCCCAGATATTTAGGACGGAAGCTGTGTTTAAATCTCATTTGGTTAAAAAACTCTGTGCTCGTTTCCCCAGCTGCGTTGACACAGTGCTCATGAGAAGAGCACCTGTCCGACTGCCGCGCCTTTGGCTGCGCGGCGCTGGGACTGGCTGACTGCCTCTGCAGATCCGGAAGCGGCGCAGCGCCGCACTGGGATGGGATGGCGCTGCACGCAGCCAGTGCGTGCACTGGCTCCCGCTTACGTAACGCCTCACCTTGGACTTGGCGACGCGCCGGACCGGCGCTAGGCTGGCCGGGGGCTCGCGCGCCGTAACGCCGCACCTGCTAGCCGCCCCACCGCTGTGGCAGGCGCAGATAAAACTGCGCTCCGGAAATGCGGTAGCGGCGGACCACAAAGCCGTCTGCGGGAGATACGGGCTGGAGCTGCCGCAGGACGTCCGGGGCCCTGGTGTTTACATCTACATCTACATCTACATACATACTCCGCAATCCACCATACGGTGAGTGGCGGAGGGTACCTCGTACCACAACTAGCATCTTCTCTTCTTGTTTCACTCCCAAACAGAACGAGGGAAAAATGACTGCCTATATGCCTCTGTACGAGCCCTAATCTCTCTTATCTTATCTTTGTGGTCTTTCCGCGAAATGTAAGTTCGCGGCAGTAAAATTGTAATGCAGTCAGCCTCAAATGGTGGTTCTCTAAAGTTCCTCAGTAGCGATTCACGAAAAGGACGCCTCCTTTCCCCTAGAGACTCCCACCCATGTTCCTGAAGCATTTCCGTAACACTCGTGTGATGATCATTCCAACCAGTAACAAATCTAGCAGCCCGCCTCTGAATAGCTTCTATGTCCTCCCTCAATCCGACCTGATAGGGATCCCAAACTCTCGAGCAATACTCAAGAATAGGTCGTATTAGTGTTTTATAAGCGGTCTCCTTTACAGATGAACCACATCTTCCCAAAATTCTACCAATGAACCGAAGACGACTATCCGCCTTCCCCACAGCTGTCATTGCATGCTTGTCCCACATCATATCGCTCTGCAATGTTAAGCCCAAATATTTAATCGACGTGACTGTGTCAAGCGCTACACTACTAATGGAGTATTCAAACATTACAGGATTCTTTTTCCTATTCATCTGCATTAATTTACATTTATCTATATTTAGAGTTAGCTGCCATTCTTTACACCAATCAAAAATCCTGTCCAAGTCATCTTGTATCCTCCTACAGTCACTCAAAGACGACACCTTCCCGTACACCACAGCATCATCAGCAAACAGCCGCACATTGCTATCCACCCTATCCAAAAGATCATTTATGTAGATAGAAAACAACAGCGGACCTACCACACTTCCCTGGGGCACTCCAGATGATACCCTCACCTCCGATTAACACTCACCATCGAGGACAACGTACTGGGTTCTATTACTTAAGAAGTCTTCGAGCCACTCACATACTTGGGAACCAATCCCATATGCTCGTACCTTATGTAGGAGTCTGCAGTGGGGCACCGAGTCAAACGCTTTCCGGAAGTCAAGGAATATGGCATCCGTCTGATATCCTTCATCCATGGTTCGCAAGATATCATGCGAAAAAAGGGCGAGTTGCGCTTCGCAGGAGCGATGCTTTCTAAAGCCGTGCTGATGCATGGACAGCAACTTCTCTGTCTCAAGGAAATTCGTTATATTCGAACTGAGAATATGTTCGAGAATCCTGCAACAAACCGATGTTAAGGATATTGGTCTGTAATTTTCAGGATCTGTCCTTCTACCCTTCCTATATACAGGCGTCACCTGCGCTTTTTTTCCATTCGCTCGGGATTTTACGTTGGGCAAGAGATTCGCGATAAATGCAAGCTAAGTAAGGAGCCAGTATAGTAGAGTACTCTCAGTAAAATCGAATTGGAATCCCATCAGGACCTGGTGATTTATTTATTTTCAACCCATTCAGCTGCTTCACAACCCCAGGGATGTCTATCACTATGTCCTGCATACGGGAATCTGTACGAGACTCAAACGGCGATATGTTTGTACGATCCTGCTGCGTGAAAGATTTCTCAAATGCTAAATTTAAAATTTCAGCTTTCGTTTTGCTGTCTTCCGTTGCCAGGCCAGACTGATCAGTGAGTGACTGGATGGAAGCCTTCGACCCGCTTACCGATTTTACGTAAGACCAGAATTTCCTTGGGTTTTCAGCAAGATCTTATGCTAAGGTATGACGGTGGTAGTGGTTGTATGCTTCGCGCATCGTTCTTTTTACAGCAGCACGAATCTCTACTAACTTTTGCCTATCCTCGTTCTCCCGATCTTTCTTGTACCGCGAGTGCAACTGCCTTTGCTTCCTGAGCATTCTCCGAATTGCGCTGTTAAACCACGGTGGGTCTTTTCCATGCGCAACCCACTTTTTCGGTACATACTTGTCCAATGCGTGATTTACAATGTGTTTAAAATTTGCCCATAATTCTTCCAAGTCCATCGTACCGGAAGTAAATGAAGTCGATTCATTTACTAAGTGGGATGCTAACAACTGCTTATCTGCTCTTTCTAGTAAGAATACTCTCCTAGCCTTCTTGACCGACTTTTTAACTTTCGTAACCATAGTCGTAATGACAACATCATGATCACTAATCCCTGTCTCAACATTGACACCGTCGATGAGGTCTGGTCTGTCCGTGGCTACCAGATCTAAAATATTTCCATTACACGTTGGCTGTCGATTTAGCTGCTCAAGACAGTTTTCGGATAATGTGTTCAAAAGTAATTCACACGACGGCTTGTCTGTACTACCTGTAATGAATCCATAGACATCCCAGTCTATACTAGGTAGGTTGAAGTCGCCTCCGACTAATATAGCATGATCCGGGTAGTTCTGCGATACAGAATGTTGACTCCCTTTGAATGATTCTAGAACAGTCACGGTGGAACCTAGTGGCCGGTAATAACACCCCACAATTAACTTTATTTCCCCTAGCCCTGTTAAACGTGTCCAGATAACTACACAATCACTCTTGCCTTCAGGGGCCTCTCGGGCGAACAGGCCGAGCTGGGCTTCGCGCAACAGTTGAGTGACTGCAGTAAGATACAGAATGACTTGTACTTTCTATTTCATGTGATGAATGCCATCTTGCTATAAGCGTAGAAAAACGTAAGTTAATGCAGGCGTTATTATAAGAAAACTGAGTCCGCCTTGATGCAAAGCACCTTGTTATTCGTTTATTTCTTTATTCTCCCAAACGTTATTACATTTTTACGTAGCACGTTATTACATTTTTACTATTCGTGTTTCAAAATATAGTTTTCATAGGGACACTTTTATACTACCTTATTTATTTTATGTTACAGCATGTTTATGTCTGCGACATATTTTCTGTGCGATTTTTGTTTCTGTTGCCGTTTTTTACTTAACAAACATCATGTGATCTGCAAACATGTGAGCGGCTGTTAGTAAACAAAATAATAAAAGGTGAACTTCGTATGTCAGCAATATTTACTTGGGGTTGTGGTAGTGTTGTGGAAAACCAGTTGTTTGGTGTGTACTGAGCTGTTACTTGGCTATTCGTGTACTCACGTTCTGTGTAGCTCTTCTATCCTGTTATGTGTTTCATCTACAAGACAGACTATGTCATCCACATATCTGTACTAGTAGATTATTTTGTACCCTCCTTGTTTTACAATGTTATTGAATATTGTGTTCTCTATATGGTCCAAGATAATGTTGGCTAATGTTCCACTGATGGGGGACATCATGGGAAGCCCCTCTTGTTGCAAGTAGAAGTTGTTGTTGAAAGTGAAGGAATTTTGTTCTGTGATTAGCCTAAGAATGGACGTGATTTCATTTATTTGTACATTTGGGAATTTCTTGCATTTTAGCTGTTGTTCTACAATGTTTATAGTTTCTTCTGTGGGTATGTTTGTGTACATGGATGTTATGAGAGACGATACCAGTTTTGCTGTTGAGGGGATGTTGACATTCCTAATTTTCTCTATTATGTCTCCTGTGTTTTTGAGGCTTCTGTTGTTTGTGTATGTGTATGTTTCCTGTAGGAAGAAATAAACTAATAACAAGGTGTTTTGCATCAAGGCGGACTCAGTTTTCTTATATTACCGTTTTCTATGCAAACACGGACCTAATGGAAGAGTTCCAAGACGAATAGGAGAAACAATGGTGCAATATTCGAATATAGTAGTCTCCTGATTGACAAACTAATGTCCGTTAAACATTGAAGCGTAACATTGTAAAGCGATATGAAATGGAACGAGCATGCAAGGACATTTAAACTGGTATGTCACGTATAAAATAAATATGAAGCGATAAAGCTTTAGTCATGTAAGACATGTACATTTCTGTTGTCTATTGTCAAACCATAATTTATGAAAGATGTTTATATTTTATTAATAGGATTAAGTAGGAATAATTAATATTTGTCATTTTGGAAATAACTGTGGTCGCAGGGAATGTCTGCACCAAAGTATTGTTGGCAGGAGAGACCGCACATTGATACTGTATTGTATTGTTGGCGGGATAGACCGCGTATGGATACATTTTAAGAAAAGAGCGGGAAAGACCGCATATTGATACATTTTGTAATGGTAGCAGGGACTGTCTGCACAAGAGAGCATTGTTGGCAGGAGAAACCGACTTTAGCGTTCGTAGGAAGTCAGTAGCAAGCGAGATGTGAAGCGAGTCGATAGCAGGTCTGAAGCGAGAGGTTGAGAGGAGCGGTGTGCCATCCAGCCACCAGCTATGATTTACAAGAGATTATAAGCGGATGTACAGAGATATCAGCTAACTATTATCATAAGAGGAACTAATATTATTGATTTTTTTTTTTTTTTGAGAAACTAAAGACTACTGGAGGTATGTTTGCGCAATGCTAGTTGTAAGATTATTGTAAAAAGTAAGCCCCATTTGAAAGTTTGTAAAATCATTTCATTACCAATAGTAAATATTTGAAGAATCGTTTTCATGATATAATTAACTTTTTCCAGCAATATTGCATTACTGATTATAATTCATCCCAAAAACCGTCAACGTAAAACTTTGCAAAATTTTATTGTTGTCAAGAAAAAGTTTAACTATGAATTACGGAACTTCAGTCAAATTAATTAAAGAATAACGTCAGCTTTGGTAATAAATACAGCCACTTACTATGACAGCCCACCAGCAGCTAACAGAGTATAGTAAAACAGAGTAAGTATATTCATGTCGCAGTTCGATGTAGCAGTCAGATGGCAATCCAGTAACAGTAAAAAAGGTAAGGAACAGTTTTGGGTTATTGCAGGTAACGACTGAGGGCCACGACGACGACACATTCTATGTTTCGTAGAAATAATCAGGAAATCACTTTTAATAAGCAGCATTTAAATTTGTATGCCAAGATTGCACTTATCATTATTGAGAAAGAGAATTAATTTCAAAGAGAAGATTTCATTTGTTATTATTAAGCAAGAGATAGAAATCCTAAGGGAAGGTCTCATAGGTTATTGTAGAATGGAAGGTTGCGTAACAAAAGAGATATAGAGGAGACGGGAACGTTTCACTCATAACGGAAAACATAGAGGACAAGCCACTATGGGCTGCTCACACATGCCCAGATGCAGTAGCTTGATATTTATTTTACACGTGACATGCCAGTTTAAATGTTTTATTTCTGATGAAGGCACTCTTAGTAGTGGCCGAAACCTAGGTCAAAAGGACTTCATTTTTGCGACCGAGGGCTGTCATTGCTTTAATGTTACAGAGATGCTTGGTGAGCTCAACTGATAATCCCTGGAGGAAAGACGACGTTCTTTTTGCGGAACACTGGTGAAAAAATTTAGAGGACACGCAGCTACAGCAGACTGCAGACTGCAGACGATGCCACTGCTGCCGTACGGACCACGAAGATAAGATGTGAGAAGTTAGGGGTCATGCGGAAGCGAGTGAACTGCGAAGGAAATGATTAGTACTCATACATTGCACTCTCCGACACACGTCATATAGTCGCTAGCGGAATATGTAGTAGATGTAGATTTGCGGTCTCAACAAATTTCATAATACACAAAAACGAAGGGTGTTCCAAAACTGTACAACAGACTGACGTCAGCAATATAGGTCTACAGTCGTGTGCGTCTGTTCGACGACATTTCTTGTAAGCAGGTGTGACCCTGTAAGGCGCGTGTTTTGTTGAACAGAAACGAACTACTACCATGAGCAGTTACGTAAAGCCGTGAACTACTGAGCAATGCTGTAATATATGAAAATTTTACGGCCCAGAAAATAAATCAGAAACGCGATCGCACCACAAATGTTTAATGAAACAGTCGCAGACACACACACTTACTTAATGCAGACGCACCAGAAATGTGTGTTGCATTATTTGTTTATTTAAACATCAAACAGAAGGTAATCATTCATCAAGAACCTGTCCAAAAATTATATACGAGTTTGTATGCTCTCAACGTATAGCCAAAAGCGTGCAAGAGGATGATCCCTCCTATCTGTAATCACTCAGTATGGCTTGAAATGAATGTTTATTGAAAATCATCTTTAAACCACGTAGGTCAGAATATCATTTACGAATAAAATCCCCACATACTATTGTAAATAGTGAGCCCATCTTGATCAAATCATCCAAAGAACATCTCAAAAGTATACCAGAACAGTGAGTATTACCTTTCTCCTCCTGTAACCTTCTTCTTCTTCAGTGTATCCGCCTTTTACCAGATTGCAACTGAAGGCTCCCCATCATGTTCTAATGTCATCCATCATTCCAATTCTCTTCCTATCTCTCCCTTTCATTCCTTCCATTTTTCTCTTCATAATTCTTTGTTGCAGACAATTCCTATCCAGTCGGTGTCCCAGCCAAGGTTTTGTCCTCTTTATTATCACTTCCAATAATCTTCTTTCTCTTCCTACCTTCTTCGTTACTTGTTCATATACAAGTTTGATAGGCCACTTCCCTCGCAAGCACTGCCTGAAATTCAGCACTCGCTGCCATTAAATCAAAGTAGGAGGAACAAGAATCTTGATTTCTGAGCCGACGCATCGTACTGCAGAGAGTGAGTTCAGCTTTTAACCGCAACAGCGTACGTCAGCACAATCACTACCCGCTGCACACGAGCGGAATGCCTCTCTTCGGCTTCCGGCGGGAGCATTATGAACTCCACTTTCCTCTAACCGTGAGCGTGTCTCCACGCGTGTGTAATTCCTGCTCTTGACCCCTTGAAACTGCGCGTAGCACTAGTCTCAGCTTACAGCAGTGAACAGAGCCACAACCACCACCTGAAGATGTCGAACAGTTGCTTCGATGAAATATTGCGCAATGTTATCCGGAGGCAAACGTGAGAAGTGTATATGCAACAGATCTGTTCGGAAAACCGTGATGAGTCCCGTCCATTTTATAGCTGACCGCTCCAATAATGTGAATCCAAATTCCTATACACTCAATGGCACTTAGAGTGATTGAATGAATAGTAGCAGCAATAAACTGATAGTAAAACTTTTGTGGAGTGTTGTTGGAAAACTATGTATGATTTTCAAAACTGATCCTGCAACAGGTGTTAAAATCAGTGTGTGTCCAGTCTTAACTTACGACAGTGAGACGAAAACAACTAATGCGAAATCTGTTCTGAAACTGAGAATTGTTCAGCAAGCAATGGAGAGAGATTCGTTTTGGCCATTAGTTAGCGAAACACGAGTACAAACAAATGGATCGAAGAGCTACCTGGAGTAGATGTAATAAAGACCGTGGTGGCTATGAAATGGAGGTGACATACAATTATTCTTCTGATGTCCATGTGGTTGGCAACTGTTTCTTTCTAAAAGCATAAGGCATGTATTAGTATACGTGTACCTACGAGTGTTTTCAATATACGTGTTAATGATTCTTCACGTGATTTGTCGATACTTAGCGTACCGCTAAAGATGGACATGTAGTCTCATGTTAAAAATAAATCCTATGAGCTGGTCTATTTTAACCATCAAAAATGAGGTTCCTGACCTGTTTATTCTGTCATTTTATAGTTCTAAGTGTCGAGTATTAAACGTAGTAGAATTTCTGCGCCGTCAGTTTAGAACTGAAAACGACGTGATAAAAGCGCGAAGTAGATACACGTCTCCTTGATGAAGGTCTTTCTGGAACTTGCAAGGTTTTCCCGTATGATGCAGAGTATGACACAATGAATGTTGTTTAGCTTGGAAAGCACTAAGCACAGCTTTAATACAACTGTAATGGTAGAAACAGAAAGCAATTTGCGGACTTTTTCAATTTACCTTGACAGCTCTAACGACAATAAACACAGCTCAATTTCAGAAAGTATGATTATGCGTGTCATTTCTCGTGAGTTCATGTCTTTGTTTCTTGTGGAATGCCTTCAGAGTACTAGAAAGCACCAATAAACTCTTTTGAAACCACTGCAGGTATAGTTCTGTTCTCAGAAATTGTTCGGCTTCGTCGTAAATTCTTTTCAAACATAGTGTTTTGTTGCTCAACTTTGAAACATGTTTCAGTAGTTTCTGGAGGCTTGTGACCCACCGCTCTCTGACTAAAGTTTTCTTTCTGTTCTCACTGTCGTATCGACTCATAGTTTTCATTGTTATTCAATAATTTTTTTATTGCGTGAACGATTACAGACTTCCTCATACTGCATTTTATTGATGCTGATTGCTCATGCAACATAGATAACAATTCCTGAATACGCATTCTATCATCAGATGTATCTCAGAAACCAAACACATCTACATCGTTTCATTGAAATACTTTGATGCATAAATAATCGATAACCACCACTACTCTGCCATACTTCTTTACCAAGTAGGTAAAGTTAGGCGAGAAATTTTTGTTTCGTTTTTCAACAAATACGGAACCCAAATTGACCACGTACCAACGAGAACTACGGTCTGTAGAAAGGTGATCGTGTCCCACGTGCTGCACCAAAGGAAATATTATTAATTGCTTGATTGCTAACTCAAGTTTCGAGACCACGCCCTCACCATCAGGCGCCTTTACTGGCTGTGACTCTTCCTATGACGGTACATAACTACAGAAAGCACAACCATCTGAACATAGTTCAAGGTAAAGGCATTGGCTGAAGATCACGTAAAACCAAAATAGTGACTGACTCAGTAAAAATATTTCGTCCACCTCATGCAACGAAAAGGAAGGAAGGTAGGGCTTAACAACCCGCCGACGACAACTTCATAAGCAACGGAAAACGAGTCCAAAGTGGGGAAGGAAATCGACCACGTCGGTTTCAAAGAAACTATCCTAGCATTTGACTTAAGCAATGTAGGGAAACGATGGTAAACTTTATGCTGGATAGAATGACGGGGATTTGAACCACAGCTCTTACTAATACGAACTCAGTATCCTACCGCTGCACCGCTTGACTTGGTTTCACTTTCCGGATGCAGATCGTAGGCACTCAGAGAGATAATCATAAACGTCGTTCAACTCAAATTTATCCACGTTGTATAGAATCACATGAGATCAACGACCGTACTATAAATTTATGAAATAATTTTTACTGCTTCAGTCACTTTTTAATAGTATTTATTAGCTCAACATGTTTCGGCAACATGCTTCCTTCATCAGGGGCATTACAATTACGGGTACATTAACCTGAAGTGTGGTGAGGATGATTTTCTGAGAGTGCCACTGAGGTTATGTACCAAAAGTTAACCACTTACAAAAAGCTTCATTTATATCTTTAGTGCATATCTGAAGCGAATTGTATCTATAAATAATTTTACTGGTGTCTTTACTTACAATTTTGCTGGAAATTTGTCTGGCACACAGAGCACAGTAAAAAATACAAGACCACCACTTCGTCCTTTCATATTCGGGTGTTTACATTTCAAAGACTCATAAGTGCTAAGATGGATTTATTTTAATTGCTAATATATTATAAACAACGAAAATACCATATTTTTAACATAAGCATATTTATATCATGGCACATATTAATTGATACGATTACTTACTATTCTTGTTTATTCGCTAATATTAAGACTATTTCTTTCAGTTAACTCCTTGTTTTAATAAAACAAGCATTCCACATTGGAGAAATGTACACTGTCACTTTCTAGCTTATAATTTAGCAACATGTTACCATGTACTGTGCCATGATCGAAAATTTCTTGTTCTTCGTATAGGTCCAACATCTTGTCCATTTCATGTAATATACAGCGATCATACGTGATATCCTGGAATGGGTGTCCACTGTCCTTGATATGGGAAGTTTGTCATAAAAGCACTCAGATATGGATCGAACCTTTTCTGTAACTCTTTTAATTTTTAAGTCATTGTGGACTGCTGAGTTTCTTTCCAACCATGAAGCATATAATATTATTTGAAATGTCTTATATGGGATAATCCGAAGTTTGTTAACGTGTGTAGATACAACATGTCCTCATATGTGGCATGCATACAACGTTACTGGGTTTATTACCGATTTCTTAAGTAATAGACTGTTTTTTTTCTGTTGAGAGACGACCTTCTGTTTAAGGGATGTAAAACAGCCAGCACACTAGTTATTTGGTGTTGTGTGATGTCGTTAGGTTAGTTAGGCTTAAGTAGTTCTAGGGGACTGATGACCATAGATGTTAAGTCCCATAGTGCTCAGAGCCACAGCCACTAGTTATTTCATTCGCTACGTATATTGTACGTCAGATAAATATCTACCAAACAGTTTAGTTCCAACAGGGAACTTTGTCTCTTATATCTATCACTCACAATACCTAAAATTATTATCAGCGATCTGACAGAAATTTAGTTAACAGCTGCTAACGGACAGGAAGTGGCCGTTGTGTTTCCGAATATCGGCTGCGTGTTACAAGTTACCCCTTTACTTTGTGGCAAGGTATTTGACAAGGTAATATTGAAAATACGCGTAGTGAGTATAAATTGTATGAACATTTGGAGGTAGTGGAGAAGAAGTTGTATTACGGAGAATTCGGTTTCAATACGAAGCACTAAAACATGAAAGCAATTTGGTTGGCGGACTTTCCAGTGACCTTCAGATTCCGGGAAATCTTCGGTTTCCCATCATACAGCACCAGTGGGTACCTATTACTATTGTCTGGTACCGAGAAGTCATCTCTGTTTGTTTTCCTGGATGTTCATTAATTGCGTCCTTCATGCCAGGATGAGGCGTGCCGCATGCGGCGACGAAGGGAACCTCCAACGTCTCACGCAGTTTGTCAGCGGTCTGCACGAAACAGTAATAAAACTACTGTATTTTTCAAAATAACTAAACTGACGCCTAACAATACTGATGTCTGCGGTCAATGTTGCGTGTTTCTGAGGACCTTGCGTCTTCTTAAACGTGTATTTTCCGCGATAGTTGATGAGAACTGCTAATTACATAGCCAGAAGGTGAACTTCCTAGGCTCATTATCCCGAAAGTTTGAGAATTCCTCCAATCTTTAATCGTAAATGAGACAAATATAAATTACTTTCCCACAGTGAGAAGTCTACAAGTAACACTCCACGATAACCTACACTGCGGTGAACACGCTGGTCCGGTTTGCAAGACGTAACCTGTGACGTCTTTCCCGCGAAAGTTCACGGTACTCGGAGCCCCTGATGAAGGTCTGCGTACGATACACCTGTGATTTTCGTCTTTTTGAACATATTTCACCGTCTTATACGTAGCTATCCTGGTTACCTTCATACAAGCGCAGGGATTTCCATACCCTATATCTGCCTAACTGTCTGTTTAACGTTTGTAGCCCTCCACATCTCTCATCAATCTTAACACCTTTATCCGAACACCATATTGGAAAGTTTGACAACACTGGTGCCCATCTGTAGTTACATCTGTGTTATTAATGAAAAACAGGCAATTTTCATGTGGAAAAATGGTTGGTTGTAACGTATTTGATGTGTAGCTGCGTCGCTTTGTATTTCCTTCATCTGCGTAATTGAAACTTTCTTGTTTTGCGGTTTCGTACTTAAATTATAACACAAAAACGTAGCACGTGAAGCAGGCCTGTAGTAAACACAGTCAAGTATCAACTAATACTCGTGATAAGTGGTGATTAAAAGTTAGATTTTATTGCGAATTAGTTAATTAACATGCACTGCAAGTAGGTGAGTGCTGTGGCGTTGTATCATAAACCTGGAGCTACAATATGTACGCCTAATTTTTGAAGTTCATAAACAGCGAAAATTCAGGTACGTGAAGTGTGTCAACTGATTTAGTTGTATTTTCAACTGTTAAATCTATATTGCAACGGGTGGTAGTATGGTTTTTGCTGTAGGGTATCCAGACAGGGATTCGTATGTGAAGATTGTGGGTTGGAGTTCCATGAGGGCGATTGTAGCTGTGAATTAAATGAGAAACTCATCGTGTCTCTCCCATGAAACTCTAGACTCTGACAGGACAAGAGAAACTCTCAACAGGAAACAAGCCCTTCAGATTTAGCCAGATTACGCGAAATTTAAACTAGAAATTGTGAAGGGGGGAAGACTGCGTGACGGTCACAAGTAATGCGTGAATGGCGACAAGATCTTCAACATCTAGGCTACATTTGAGGTTCCAGTATCCAATAACTTTAACTTCCTACCTGGAATAGGAGGGGAAGAGCCTCATCCAGCTGTAGGTCACAGCAGGTGCAGCAGACTTCTTGCTAAGAAACTAATTGTTGATCGACAGCAAAACAGATTAGAAAAAAAGGCTCTTGCTGCTAAGTAGTAGCCATAGTAGAAATGTAAACCAGATGGTACATGGCAAATTATAGGAACCAGCTGAGAAGTGCTGTCAACCCAAGTGGTAGCCTCAGTCATGTGACAGAGGATATGGGGAACTTGTGTAAGGATTTTGACAAAGAGGATTAGGGGATCACAGTAGGCGGACCAGGGAGCAGCCCGGCAAAAGATAGAAATTAGAGCATTAGGGAGTGACGTGGACGAAAAAGTTTTGTGGAGGTACTGCAGTGCCATGACCATCCATGTGTGGACACTGCTGTGAGCCACGGGAACATGGACTCTGGTAGACTGCTGCTGACTGAAATGAAATCTCATATAAGTGCAGTGCCTGTTGCTACAATTGGAGGATGGGTATATACTGTACACAGTCAACACCTAAATGAGAGAGTGAAAAACAGGTTGACTGAACTTCTTGCAGAAAATATATACAGGGGGCAGGAGGGAGGGGGCTCAAGGAAGGATGGCTTACCATCACACAAAGCAAGATTCCTGTAGTCAATGGTGACAGAGGGTTAACTTTTTTAATGTGAAGTCCGGATTCAGGCAGCCTGTTGTAAAAGAAGTAACAGAACATCATAGAATGTTTAAGAATGCGCAGAAAAGTAATATTAGCTCATTTCATGTGGATACTAGAGGACTGAGCAGTAAGGCAGAAGAGCTTCTTGTCTGCTAGGAAAATTTAGAGATCTCCGAACAGATAGACATCTTCTGCCTTCCTGAACACCACATTATCACAGTGTCAGAAAAGTTAATTTTTTTAAAAAAATTCACTTCAACAGCTTCCTCATGTAGAACTTGTATTGGGAAAGAAGTGGTTATGAAGCTTCCTGGCAAATTAAAACTGTGTGCCGGACAGAGGCTCGAACACGGGACCTTTGCCTTCCGTGGGCAAGTGCTCTAACACTTTTTTTTTTGTGATTGTTCGTTCTATTTGTTCCGAGAGGACGTCCCCTGACGCTTGTTCAAGTTTATCGTTGATCCAATAACTCAGCTTTTTTTTTTATTACAGAGGGCAGTAACACACTGAGCTACCGTGCCGGCACAAAAGTACACGAGCGGGTTTCTAACATGGTACCTCCACCGTGGTAGCCGCGAACCTTTACCGCTGCGCTACGCCGACTTGCTCGACCATCTGGGCTACCCAAGCATGACTCACGAAGTTTCATGTCAGCGCACACTCCGCTGCAGAGTGAAAATCTCATTCTGGAAACATCCCCCAGGCTGTGGCTAAGTAATGTCTCCGCAAGATCCTTTCTTCCAGGAGTGCTAGTTCTCGAGTATCGCAGGAGAGCTTCTGTGAATTTTGGAAGGTAGGAGACGATAAAGCTGTGAGGACGGGGTGTGAGGTTTTTTTATTTTTTTCCCAACTCTCGATTTAGCCCTTCATCGGCCTGGCTTCTTTACCATTCAGGAAACTCAAAGTAATGTGACTCCTAGAATTGTTCAATTGTGGTTAAGAAACATTTCTTCCCCTCTGGAATATATCGAACTGAAGTAAAGTAATAAAAATTCTACTTCCTGTGTGATGAAACTAAAGTCACTCCTCAATATATGTAATTAAAGTAAATTTCTCTCTTCATGAGTGTGAATTCCACTGGAACACAGTTGCCGTGTGTGGTGAGACCACAGAAACGTATAAAGTTGATATTGTTTTTGTTTTTTTGTTTTTGTCCGAACGACAACACAGTTAAAGTTCTAGAGTATTAAACTGTTGACATGTAGAAATTAGTATCTATTGGTAGTACATCTGAGATGCGCGTTTCATTTGGCAATGGTTACGTTGGACTCATAACTTTCGTTTGCGGTAAGTGGCCTTTGTTCTCTTGTTATTTTTAGAGAAGGTGGATGAATTTTAAAAACTTTTCTCTTGTCCGTGGCTTGGTGAGAATTGCTTGTTTTTCACGAACGATGTGTTGTTGAAAGTCACATACTCACTCTCCTCCCTCGTTAAAGACGTAGTAGAGGAAAGAATATATAAACCATGTGAGTGTTCTCGTCTTGGACGCTGGAAATGCTTTAACGTCCATGTACAGTAATTTCTTGCTGTTGATTTCATTAACATTTACTGATAACAATCTTGTCGCTTTAAACTTTATCCACTTCCATAGATCTGCAATTTTGGTGCAGCCTACAGTTCGGTGAATGGCAGTGTCAATTGATCCACAGTGTGGGCAGCATTGTTAACTAGTCAGCTTTCTTTTGCAGCGTCGCGCAGCTATTGCGATTAAATCATGTATAAACGTATAAGCAGCGCAGCGCAACCGCGAACTTAGGGATTTGTATGCAAAATTTGACCAGACTATTTTCCAGTTTAAGTCTTTATGTTTCGTCTGGTTGGCCGGAGGGCGTGGAGTGGTGTTTCCTATGGTTTCTACTATTTTCTTCGTATTATAGATCCGTACATTGGGAATCTGCTCTAAAACAGATGCTGTAGTTTGCGAGACGCGAATTATACTTGCTGGCATCCTCCTGTCACCTCGATTTCCCGCAATACCCCATCCAGCTTTCAGTAAGTCCGACCGATAGGCAGGCAAGTTCAGAGTATTCAGCAGATTTTTCACTATCAGGGCTGAACATCTTGCCTCACAAACTATTAATGCTAGACCGCCCTCGGTAAGTGGTTTCGTCAGTTGATCCCTGGCTACCCGAAACAAATGACCTTTCCAAATGAACCAGACTATGTACTTTTTGACCTGGGCGACATATTTCCGATCGAGTGGTATGCTTTGAGCAACATACCACATTTTCGATAGGGCTAGGATGTTGATGCATTCAATCCTTTGAATGATGTTTAACTGTCGCGTACTACGCGCGTACCTCTCAAGTTGTGCAATTAACTCGTCGATGTTTTTACGGAATTTCACTCCTAGCACTTGCATTTCATCACATTCGGTAAAGGGATGTGGCGCAGAATGAGCACCTTTATTTATCGACAAGAGCTATGTTTTTTCGTTGTTCATCTTCGCCCCTGCTGCCTCGTTACAATCGTCGATTATTGCTGATATTCCTGCGATGTCTTGAGGTTCGGTAATAATTATGGTAACATTATCAGCGTACGCGTTCACGGTGACTCGCTGCGGGCCCACATGTAATCCCAGGAGTGTGGCGCTGATGGTACGAAGTAAAGGTTCTAAGGAGATGACGAACACAATCATCGATAAGGGACAACCCTGGCGGACAGATGCTTTGAATTTGAAATTCGTCAGTGAAATGCCAGTTGATTTGCACCTTGGAAACCAGGTGGTATTAATTCGGCAGCAACAGATCTATTGTTTCTTGTGGATACCCGAAATGCTGTAGCACACGTCCTAGATACTGATGGCTGACGTTATCTAAATCCATGCTCAAAAGTCCTAGTGGTTTTGCAGTATGCTGCCATGATTAGAAATTTGTATCCCTTAAAGAGCAAATACCTTCAATAATACTTCTGTTAGGCACGCTAAACGTCTTTTTTGGTCCGAGGATGTCTGGAAGGGTTTCCTTTAGCCGTGCCGCTAAGACACGAGAAAGTATTTTCGAGTCAGTCTGAAATCCGTTATCCACCGTGGAATCGGTTTCTGGGGAACGAGCACGATAATTCCTGGTTCCTTTTCGGAATAGAGGCGTCCGAATCGCTGTTTCTTCCTCATGACTTTCATGAACTCTTTCTTAATAATTAACCAGAAGGATTTGTAAAATTCATTGGGGATACGATCGGCTCCTGGACTCCTGCACTTTGGTAAACCTTTGAGAACATGTTCAATTTCTTCCTCAGAAACTGGTGTGCACAACATAGTGATCCTTTCGTTTGTTAAATAGGACGTACAATTTCGTAACAGATGTGCTGTTCTCAGAGCATCAGATGGCTGTGCATTATACAGTCTTTGGAAATGCTCACCGATCCCTTCACGACTAATAAATTCGTTCCCATCTGGAGACAGTATCTTACTTAGAAACTTCTGTTTGCACCTTTTCCGCTCTCTTGTAAGATGATAAAGACTACATTTCTCATCTGGTATACGCCCGTAATCCTTGCAGATGAGAATTGTCGCTTCTAGTTCCTTTTCCTGCAGTTCTAATATTTTCTTTTTGAATTTTTTTAAATCACTTATTCGATCCTTCCCATTGTCTACTTTTGTTTGCAGTTCACGAGTGACAAGGTAATAGTGCTCGATGTTATTTCTCCTGTTTTGATTATTCCTGTAGGCGACGTTGATAAATAGTTTCCGGATACAAGTTTATACAAGGGTCATCCACCACTCAGTAGCGTTACGAAAGAAACGTTCCCGACTAATCCACGATCTGTAACGGACACTAAACTCTGTTTTAACCCATGGTATGTGGAGCAGGATACAATTTAGTTTCCAGTAACCTCTACCACGTATTTTGGGACGAGGGAAACCTTGTACTGTAGCTATCACAACGTGATGGTCGGAAAAGCTGACAAGAATTACGTCGTAATCTTGCATGGTTATGGCCACTGTGATATAGATTCGGTCAAGCCTTGAGGCCGCTGCTGCCGAGACATGCCTATAGTGAGTACGTGTGATGCCAAGGCGCTCAACCAGATCATACATGTTCAGACCTGTGATCATGTTTAGCAGGGAATCACAGAAGGGCGTTGCGCCTTTCGAATCTACAGCCCTGAGTACGGAATTAAAATCTCTTGCGATGATGATCCCGCCTTTCGCCTGCCTCAGATAATACGGGACATCTTCAGTAAAAAAACTTTGTCCTTGCAGCTCTGTCATTTGACCCGGAAGAGCGTAGAGATTTAAAAGGATTATCCAATGCAGAACTCCTTTGACGATGCGTCCTTCCGGCTCTTTTTCTACGTCCCGTAACTCTAATCCATCCCCGGTTAAGATACAGCAACCCCTGCCGCCGATACCAACGTTGTTATACACATTATACGACCGGAAGAAACCTATCTTTTCGCAATCTAATTCTTGCAAAAAGGCAGCATCGATGTCATTAGTTCGAAGAAATTTCCCCAAGATCTTGATCTTTTTTTCAGTCGTTATCCCACAAACATTTAACGTTAAAAACGTGAGTACTCTTTTGATTTCCATTTATCTAATTACACGTTTTTAATGGTTCGATCCAGGGTCATGTGCTGTTTGAGCTAGTGGTGTATCTACATTTCCTTTGTCTTTTCGGTGATCTTTCACTTCTTCAGTCTTGGTTTTGTTACGTGCAACGTTTAAGTTCAGTTTGAGCTTCACCCGTGACGAATTTGCTGCACTTTGGGGTTTAAGCGACGGCTAACTGCTGGCGGATTGTTCAAAGTCTAGCGGTGTCCTCAGCTGAGCCGTCAGCGACAGGGAAAGTTGTTTTGGAGACGTGTCCGGCTTTGCTTGCTTTTTTACTATAAGCTTTGTCAGCTGTTGAGGCCTCACTCAGCTGTTGTTGCGTTGTAGCCTGTTGTGTTCCTCTGTCCATCGGCTGTTGTTTACTTTCCTGTTCCTGAGTGGCATGGCTGTGGGAGTCTGTGACGTCTGATTTAGGTGACTGATGTAGCCTAGGTACTTCTACATAGACTGACAGCCGGCCGAAGTGGCCGTGCGGTTCTAGGCGCTTCGCTCTTGAACCGCGCGAACGCTACGGTCGCGGGTTAGAATTCTGCCTCGGGCATGGATGTGTGTGATGTCCTTAGGTTAGTTAGGTTTAAGTAGTTCTAAGTTCTAGGGGACTTATGACCACAGCAGTTGAGTCCCATAGTGCTCAGAGCCATTTGAACCATTTGTCCCCCAGTTTTCATTAAAATCTTGTACAACGAAACAGAATTATACAATCTGAGAAACACGCAATACTTTTCACTAAAATCTGGGGAATGCAGTATTATCTCCTGAAATACCAAAGTTATAGTGCAAACAGTCTTGGATCTCCATTGCAGTGGGCTGAACATGACGAGTATTTTTGTCGAACGAAACCTTAACGTGTTTTTTCTGAGAGTATCCGACATGATGAACAAGGGGGCAACGGAAAACTCCTCTAATTCACCAAACAAAAACGCGGCTTATATGGCAATGTTAAGTACTTACAAGCCCGGAAGATAAACAGCCAAACCACTAATAACACTTGATAACACTTCTCCTATGCACTAAACATCACACAACGCTGCACCGCTAAGCTGCACCCGCACTCAACAAGGAACCAGCCGCGACTCCGGGTGTGAGTCGTGCTTGGGTAGCTCGGATGGTAGAGCACTTGCCCTCGAAAGGCAAAGGTTACGAGTTCGAGTCTCGGTCCGGCACACGGTTTTAATCTGCCAGGAAGTTTCATATCTCTGCACTCTCCGGTGCAGAGTGAAAATCTCATTCTGGAAAGAAGTAGTTGTCACAAGACAGAACACAAGTGCAAAATCATTGAAAGTAGTATATTTTCTAGAGATCAGCACATGGAAATGTGCTCAGAGCCATTTGAACCATTTGAACCACTAGAGAAAGTTCGAACTGTTTATGAGACAAAAATGGATTCCTAAGTATGCTATCTAGCAGACTACAACAAGTAGTTAATAGTGTGTGGTGATTTCAGTGTATATTTTCTATGGGATTCCGAGAGGAAAAATGATCTCGAAACCTTATTTCGATTCGACAATTTAATCTCAGTAATTAACTTCTCAATATTGGTGGATAAGGGCATTAGAACTCTGTCTGACAATATTTACTTTGATGAAGCTTAAAGTAAGAAAATAACTATTTCCTGTCACAAATGCTCTCTCTGATCATGAAGCACACCTAATTACGATCAATAAGATAGTGCCTTACATTATAAATTCCCATTAACGGAAATCAGATTAATTGAAGACTCCAGGGCAAACGTTTTTAAAGATAGTTTACAAAGGATGAACTGGGATGAAATTTATAGTGAAACAAATGCTGATATGAAATGCAATCTATTCCATGATAAATTCGTATCATTATTTGAAAATAGCTTCGATCATTAGCTACACAGAAAGGACATTAAAGAGCAGTATAAAAAGCCATGGATGATTAGAGGGATTACGGTATCTTGTCAAAGGTAAAGGGAAATGTGTTTGTTGGCAAAGAGAAGTAAAAATCTTGCAGTAGCTGCACATTACAAAAACTATTCAGTTACTAAGAAAAGTAATTAAAAATCAAGAAACATGAAATGAGTAATTCAGACAACAGACTTATATCTGTATTGAATGTAGTGAAACGGGAGACCAAAAAAAAAAAAAAATGCCACAGAACAGGATAACATCACTATTGATTTAAATATTATGGTTATAAATAATCAGTTATAGGCAATAGATGAGTTTAATCGTTTTCTTTTAAATGTAGTAGAAATTTAGAGCCAAGCAGATCATGAGAAAAGAATTAGAGAAGTATGTTCACAAAGCAACTCACATAAAATTAAATAATATGGATGTTTCAGTCAATTCTCCTTCTGATATTAAGCAAATTATATATTCACTCAAAAATAGAAGCTCACCTTGCTTTGATAATGTTTCTAACAGAGTATTAAAGACTTGTTTCCACATAAGAGCTACTTGTCTCCAATGTGTAATGCATCACTAACTCAGGGCATTTTTATAGAGAGACTGAAATATGCCACTGTTAAACCCCTCTATAAGAAAGGTGATACGGGAGATGTCAATAACAACCGACTTTTTTACACTGCTGACATCGTGTTCCAAAATTTCTGAGAAGGTGATGTACTCTAGAACAGTATCTCACCTGAGCAACAATAATATCCTTAGCAAATCGTAATTTGGATTTCAGAAGAGTTGTTCTGCTCAGAATACCATTCACAAATACACACACGTAATTTTAAAAAAGCATTTAATAGTACAGTAGCGCTAGTTGGTGTTTTCTGTGAGCTGTTTGATATTATCTGTGTGAATCACAATTTTCTAGATAAACTGTTGTTTTTATTGAATCAGTGATATAGCCAACCAATGGACAATGTCGTATCTAACCAAAAGAATGCAGAAATATGTACTTAATTATTCAGTTAATACAAGCAGCGAAGGTCCTTATGACTAGGGAGAAATCACCAACTGATTTCTGCAAGTCTCAGTCTTAGATCAACTATTGTTTCTCATATATGTAAACGACCTTTCATTCGAGATTCAACAAGCAGAATTAGATCTTTTAGCAGGTGACACTGGTATTGTGATTACTACAAACATACAAACAGAAACAAAATAATGGTAAATAATATGCTTAATTAGAAATAAATAAGTAAAAACTTCAATAGCCAAAATCACTAATTCACTTTTGATGAGCATTTTTGGCAAATGTAAGTTTCCATCATTGGGTCTTATGCAAATACACTTCAAGATATCTCCATCATATGTACATTAAGTACAGAAGTAATAACTTCAACAGACAAGGTCGCTAATTATAATTTATTTTTGATTACTGGGTTTGGCAAATCTAAGCAGCCATAATCGGATCTTATGACGGGCATTTGCATAAGATCCGACGATGCCAACTTAGATTTGCCGAACTGGTAATCAAAAATAAATTATAGTGAGCGATCTTGGCTGTTGAAGTTTTTACTTTCATATTTAATATTACTCTAGATTTCAAATATATGTAATATTCTTAAAAATATTATTGACTGATTTACTGAAAATAGCGTCACACTCAATTTCAAAAAGATACATGTTCAGTTCTGCACATCTAGAGGTACTACATAAATGAAAAGTGCAACACAAACTCAAGAAATTGTAGCTTGGGTAGAAACAATAACATTTTTAGGTGTCCATATTGATGACGATTTAAACTATAAAAGACACATTTTTTAATTCCTAAAACAGTTCAATTCAGCCTCATTCACACTTCGAATCATTTCAAATCAAGGGGAGAAACGAATCCGTAAGTTAACGTATTTTGCGTATTTTCGATCAATAACGCGACATGGAATAATGTTACAGAGTAATTCAGCTCTCAGAAAGCAAGTTTATGTTGCTGAAAAACGTGCTGTAAGAATAATTTGTGGTGCTCACCATTGATCATCTTCTAGATATATGTTTAAGGAATTATGCTTCTTAACTACTGCTACAAGGTATATTTATTCCCTCATGAAGTCCATTGTAAATCGCTTATTGCATCAAGTGGAACAATGATGTACATAATAATAATACCAGAATAAAAAATGACATTCACTATTCCAGAGTTATGTTGGCCTTAACATAAAAAGGGGTTCACAGTGCTACCACAATAATTTTTGATCACTTATGTGTATGATATTAAATACGTGACAGACAGCAAACTTAAATTTGAAAAACTGGAAAAGTTCCTTTTTGATAACTCCTATTCCGCAGAATTTTTATTTGTGTAATATGTGAAAGGTGGTGGGTAGAAATTAATGAGTAATCCACAAATTTAAAAATTAATTTGTGGTGTGAAGGTAAAATGACTTGTTCCACATCATTACTACTAATAATACAAATGATCCACGGAACATGAACTAATTAACTCGTTCCTGTTAGAGAAAAATCCTTTCTTTCCCATTCCACCGCATAGCTGCGTCTTCTAAATCCTTTTCAGTAGCAGGAACTCGGCTTTGGAATGATCTCCCTCACTACATCAGGGACTGAATAACATCGCCAACTTCAACAGAGAGCTAATGACTTATCTCGTAAAACCAAACATCTGTTCTTGTTTTTGAACGCACCTTTAACCCCATTACAGCTAAGTGGCCGCTTCTCCCACCACGCCTGTCTCACTTTCGAAAGTTTTTCGGTGGCACAACCTACCCGAATTTCTTTCATTTAGCATTTTCTGTGTCATAGTACGTCTCGTTCTTACACTTACAACTGCATTAGTATATACTACTGTCAATCTTAGTAGCAGTACTAGAACTGCTATACCAGTGACACTGCAGTTTCTAGCTGCATTGTTATTGTGAGTTACCTTAGATACATCCATTTTTTTAATTAAAAAATCTGATGGAAATTAGTAATGATTACTCGTAGTAGCGGCGAAGAAGATAGTTGCAATTCTGAAGTGGTATTGAATTAGTTTGTATCTCGAAAAAGTGGATCAATTTAAAATCACCAAAGAACTGGAGGAAGTACTAAAAATCATGCATCCAATTCTGTTGCAACTTTTATTATTACTGTTTATTGTATTATAAGCCCTGACACTATCTGAGTTAATCGTGACGTAAAATATTTTGTATGTGTAAAATCGTGTTCCGATTTAAGAGAGGAGCTATTGTTGTTGTTGTGGTCTTGTGTCCTTAGGCTGGTTTGATGTATCTCTCCACGCTACTGTATCCCGTGCAGGTCTCTTCATCTCCGAATAACTGTTGCAACCCACATCCATTTGAAACTGTTTACTACACGCGTCTCTTCGGCTACCTCTGCAGTTTTTACCCCGCACACTTATCTCCAATGATAAATTGACGATGCCATGATGTCTCAGAATCTCAGAATGTGTCCTGTTAACCGATCCCTTCTTTTAGTCAAGTTACGCCACAAATTTCTTTCCTCCTCAATTCTGTTCATACCCCCTCAGTAGATACCCAATCTACACATCTAATCTTTTACGTGGATCTGTAGCATCTCAATTCAAAAGCTTGTATTCTCTTCTCGTCTAAATTGTTTGTCGTCCATGTTTCACTTCCTTACATGCCCACATTACAGAAAAGACTTTCTAACACCTAAATCCATATTCGATATTAACAAACTTCTCTTATTCAAAAACGCTTTTCGTGCCATTGATATCCCACGTTTTACAGCGCGTTTATTTCGCCAATCGTCAGTTAATTTGATGGCCACATAGCTAAACTCATCTAGTACTTTAAGTCTCTCGTTTCCTAATCTTATTCTCTCAGCATCGCCTGATTTAATTCGACTACACTCCATTACCCTTATTTACCTTTGTTGGTGTTCGTCTTATATTCTCCGTTCAAGACACTATGCATTCAAAAATGGTTCAAATGGCTCTGAGCATTATGGGGCTCAACTGCTGTGGTCATAAGTCCCCTAGAACTTAGAACTACTTAAACCTAACTAACCTAAGGACATCACACACATCCATGCCCGAGGCAGGATTCGAACCTGCGACCGTAGCGGTCGTGCGGTTCCAGACTGTAGCGCCTTTAACCGCTCGGCCACTCCGGCCGGCTCACTATGCATTCCATGCTCTTCCAAGGCCTTTGCTGTCTATGACAGAATTACAGCGTCATCGGCAAACCTTAAAGTTTCGATTTCTTCTTCAAATTTTTCATTGGCTTCCGTTACTGCTTGCTCAGTATACAGATTGAAGAACAGTGGAGATATATCACAGCCCTGTCTCACTCCCTTCTCAACCACTGCACCTCCCCCCCTTCCCCATGCCCTTCAACTCTTATAACTGCCTTCTGGTATCTGTACAAGTTGTATTGAACATTTCGCTCCCTATATTATACCCCTACTGCCTTAAAAATTTAAAAAAAAGTGTATTCCGGGCAACATTGTCTAAAGCTCTCTTCATCTCTACGAAAACTTAAACGAAGGGTTGATTTTCTTTGATCCATCTTCTAAAATAAGTAGTAGCATAAGCATTGTCTCGCGTGTTCCAGCATTTATCCAGAACCCAAACTGATCTTCCCCGGGGTTGGCTTATACCAGTTTTCCCATTCTTCGAGAGGATCTGAAGACTCTAAAATAATAAGGTTGAATAAATAAATATGTAAGGGAAGACTGTTCAATTTTTATGCCCGATATTTCAAACCGGACCAAATCATCATCACACATGTAGTATTAGCGATGGTGTTCAAGTTCTGCTCGCTGGCTAGGTTCCATCCAGATTGTGAATTACTGTCTGCCTCATGCGACCCATGGTGATTTTCGGATGAGATGGGCTGTGATATTTTAACAATTGGAAGTCGTAATCTAAACGCTGCTGGTATAGAAAGCTCTTTATTTCCTAAGCTGTTCTGACATCTTATTTCGATAGTCTCCATCGTACTGTTTCCCAGAAACTAAGAGACTTCACTCTGGTGCTGATCTCGTCTTACAGCATTCCACAGTTGCACACGAGGCAGTTTTAGGTGACAGCTGATAAACTTGGTTAGTTTGTAAATAGCCATGCTGGATGCAACCCGTAATTTTCAGATTGAAGGGAAGCTGTAAAACATATCAAACATATTAGATGCGAAGAACAACGGTGTCTTTCATTTGAGCGCAGCTTTATTCACTCTCGAGTTATGACTGATGTTTTTTTCTCTATGTGTGACATGAAAGCTGACGGAGTTAACACAAACCGAACGCACTGAGATCGCCTTGATATCAGGTGAGAGGAGTACATGCGCTGTCGCAGAGGATTCGAACCAACGCCACCCAGACAGACTACCCATTACCCACGGAGCATTCGTGAAGTTTCTCGTGGAACTGCGTGAAACTGGACAAACCGAAAGCTGAATGATCGAAAGCGGGTCCAGATCTTATGACATCAGTCGCCTTTCTAGCGTCGTTCAGTGAGGGCTGGAGTGCGGTGCTTGCCGCATCTCACAGGAAGCTGGGACAGCTGTACGTCAGTAACGAGAACTTGAAGAAATGGTGAAGCCGAGGACAGTCACTTCACAACGTACTGGACAACACGTCCAGTGCAACTTATAACCTCTATGTATTATCGCCAGCATTTACCTTGTTCTGTACAAAATGTGACATAACTCGAGAACGAGTGAAATTACGCTCAACTGGAAACACCAAATATCAAACAGAGACTACATCAGAAAAACAGTGGTCACATGACCTACTTTCTATTTGAAAATTAAGAGTTGCATCCCAGGTAGTGGACGCCATGTTGTGTAACATAGCGTCATACATTGAAGCGCCAAAGAAACTGGTATGGGCATGCATATTCAAATACAGAGATATGTAAACAGGCAGAGTACGGCGCTGTGGTCGGCAACGAATATATAAGACGACAAGTGTCTGGCGCAGTTGTTAGATCAGTTACTGCTGCTACAATGGCAGGTTATCAATATTTAAGTGACTTTGAACGTGGTGTTATAGTCGGTGCACGAGCGGTTGGATACAGCATCTACGAGGTAGCGATGAAATGTACTGCGAATGTCAGGAAACCGGTAAAACATCAAATCTCCGACATCACTGAGATCAGAAAAAGATCCTGCAAGAACAGGACCAACGACGACTGAAGAGAATCGTTCAACGTGACAGAAGTGCAACTCTTCCGCAAATTGCTGCAGATTTCAACGCTGGGCCATCAACAACCGTCAGCATGCGAACCATTCAACAAAGCATCATCGATATAGGCTTTCGGAGTCGAAGGCCCACTTGTGTACTCTTGGTGACTGCACGACATAAAGCTTTACGCCTCGCCCGAGCGTGACAACACCGATATTGGACTGTTGATGATTGGAAACATGTTGTTGCCTGCTCGGACGAGTCTCGGTTCAAACTGCATCGATCGTATGGACGATGACGGTTATAGAGGCAACCTCATGAATCCGCGGAGCCTGAATGTCAGCAGGGAACTGTTCAAGCTGGTGGAGGCTCTGTAATGGTGTGGGGCGTGTGCAGTTGGAGTGATATGGGACCCCCGATACGATTAGATACGACTCTGACAGGTGACACGTACTTATGCATCCTGTCTGATCATCTGCATCCATTCATGTCCATTGTGCACTTGCGCAATTCCAGCAGGACAATGCGACACCCCACACTTTCAGAATTGCTACAGAGTGGCTCCAGTAACACTGTTCTTAGCTTAAACACTTCCGCTGGCCACCAGACTCCCCAGTCATGAACATTATTGAGCACATATGGGATGCTTTGCAACGTGCTGTTCAGAACAGGTCTCCACAACCTCGTACTCTTACGGATTTATGGACAGCCCTGCAGGATTCATGATGTCAATTCCCTCCAGCACTACTTGAGACATTAGTCTAGTCCATGCCACGTCGTGTTACGGCAATTCGACGAGCTCGCGGGGGCCCTACACGATATTAGGTAGGTGTACCAGTGTATTTGGCTCTTCAGGGTATGTTTTACCCCCTGTCCCATTTCGTACTAGTCCACTTTAAATTTCTGTTTATCCATGTGTTTTTGTATTAGAGAATGGACCATCCTGTAGTATGTCGAACCTGCAACAAGCCACAGTGACATGGAACGTGCTTTTTACCACGTGGTTTTCAGATATTTAGGTTGTCTTTCAACATTTAGAAGCAGACCTGCTATCTCTTTTGAAATGATTGAACTACAGTGGTTGGACGCCTTGTTTCTGGAGAATGGGCCAGTACACGGAAAATAAATGATAGTTGATTTTGTTGTTGTTGTGTTTTGTCAGACTTGATGTCTTTGGCCGCGTGAGGTTACACTGGTTATGAGTCTGGAATAACATTTGGGGGGACTGGGGTTCAAATCGCTATACAGCGATCCAGATTAATCTCTTCCATAGTTTCTCAAAATCGCGAAATTTCTTGTTGCCCAATCCTTCCCCAAGTCGCACTTGTTTTCTCTCCTCATAATAACGTCGTCGACAGGACGTTAAACCTTAATCTCCGTTGCTTCTCTCTACTGCGCACAGCGTGTTTATTTTGACCATAAACCCGCTCAGTTTGTAGCACTGTGCTCTATTGGAAAAGTGCTTGTCGGTGTCATACTTCAGGATATACCGATAAGTTCCTTGAATTCATTCTTTGTGATGCCATGGCATCGCGAGATGTACAGAATGTGATCAAAAATATGCCGACACCTATTAGTGGACGTTAATGTGGGATACGTCCACCCTTCTCCTTTATAACGGCTTAAACTCTGCTGGGGTTACTTTCAGTCAGCTGTCTGAATGTCCGTGGAGTTGAGGGCAGTCCATTCTTCCTGAAGAGCCAAAAGCAGACAAGGTAGCGATGCTGGATGCTGGGGTATTGAGCGATGTTCTAACTGATCACAAAGGTGCCCCATTCTGTTAAGGTCGGGACTCTGGGCAGGCCAGTTCATTTCAGGAATGTCATTGTGCAGAGGCCATTGCATCACAGATGCTGCTTTACGACAGGGTGCTTTGTCATATCGTTACAACCACCGTCTCCGAACTATTCCTCTATTGTACACAGCAAACAGTGCTCACATCCTTCCGCATTTAGCCCTGACAACCAGTGATCTACACATTTTACTTTACATATACTACGACACACTTTTTATAAGGAGTCTTACATTTAATTTAGAACCCAACACTTATAAATTGAGTACAATATTAGGTTGGTGCACAAGTTTGTCGCGTCTTTGTTCTGTATGTTGGTTTTCCGGTTTCTGTGAGTTTATTTATCAGTTGTCATTGTTTATTTGTAGCTCACTGTTGCTATTTGAGCTTACATATTGTCATTTTGTCGTCTGTATATAGTGAGTGGAGCCTTGGAGGCTAGAAAAAGGAGTGCCAAGTGCAGAAATGGGAACATTTCAGACATACCCTTTTTTTTTTTTTTGTTCAATCGAGGGAGGCAGCCAGAAACACTTGCGCCGAGTGTGGTGTGTATGTCACTGGACAATGCACGGCAGGAAAACCGTTTTCTAGTTTTAATGTGTATCGCTTGGACATTAGTGACTCTGCACGTTCAGGAAGACCCTGAAACGTGGCAATGTGCTGTGCACGAATGACCACGCTTCAATGGTTTTAAGAACTTCATGTGATACTTAAGAATATGAGGTGGCTTCAGAAAGAAACCCGGTGGTTGTACGGGCAATAAAACTAAAGTTCTAGCCTTTTTTTACTAAGCGAGCGCCGATTAGAATGCAGCGGGACGGCAGGCAGACGGGCGGCCAGAGCGGAGGCAGCGTGTCCAAGGGTTACGATAAGAGCCTAGTCGCTCGCACGGTGACTGGCAAGAACGTGAAAGCGGAAGGACACAGGAAAGCCAGGGGTTGCGTAGAAATACGACGCAGCAGCCACAGGCGGACACCCCTTGGGGATTGAGAAGGTGGACTGGTCCGCCCAGAGGCTGCCGAAGGGTAAAAAAGTAGTTCGTTTGAAAAACCTTTAAATTAGAGCAGAGGGCCAGAGTAAAATTTGCAGAAGAGTGAAAATCAAAAGCGTATCTGCGCAGAAAGCAACAGGGAAAGTAGAAGGTAAAATGCGGCTGTTTCAAGGGCAGAGATGGTGGCTGACGTCACAAGCGCTTTAGTGGGGGAGAAGGAGCGCGCAGTTCGCCATTGTTGAGAACTAGCCGTTAGACCGGGGAGCAGTACGGACGGCTTACCAACTAAGCTTTGCTTTTTGGCTAAATCTGCATAAGACCGTTACAAAGTAACGTTTGTATAGGTGATGAAGTTGTTTTGACTTTGTATGAATCCTTATCTTAATATGTGACAATTACTGATGTATAGACACAAATAGTTAATTGAGAAAAGCTTAGTGGCCAGATGCTGTGGCCGAGCGGTTCTAGGCGCTTCAGTCTGGAACCGTACGACCGCTGCAGTCGCAGGTTCGAATCCTGCCTCGGGCATGGATGTGTGTGACGTTCTTAGGTTGGTTAGGTTTAAGTAATTCTAAGTTCTATGGGACTGAGGACCTCAGATGTTAAGTCCCATAGTGCTCAGAGCTATTTGAACCATTTGAACCAAAGCTTAGTGCATAGAACAACACGACAGTTATTGAACATGGTAAGTCAGCTGCTGTGCTCGCTCCTGCTGTTGCAATTCTGTTTTTGTTTTCTGCCAATGATCATTATGACCAATTGATTATAATCATGTTTATTTAAATGTGGGGTATCAAGTGTAAGTAAAGACTGAGTTCCATGGCATCCAGTAATACAAGATCCTGGCCTTGTGCGCTAAAAGACCCATGTGGCAGCTGAGTGAACTATATTAATACGATCACAATTGGGATTAGCCTGATTGAGACAACAACCAAATGCAATCGGTATCCGACAGTGGTCTTACATTCACTTAGAGGGGCATATCCGTCTGACCGCTATCTGGCTGAATTCTGGTGTGCAAACTACAATTTTGCAACTTTTTTGTAATAAATTGTACGAAAGGATTTTTGAGGTCAACGAGTCTCTCAAATATAATTGCTTTTGCCAGAGTTGCGTTGCATTATTTAGTAGCACCGGAATTCCTCTCCAAAACCTTAGTTCTAATTATTTACTAAGTCCAGAATCCACAGGGTGCCGAATAACGTACGAGTGGCTGAACTGCAGGTAAGGGCAGGTAAGATTGCAGGTAGAGAAAGTGCCGAGGCTGACTACACTGCCACCGCATAGGTAAGTCACAAAGAGGACCTGCCACGCAGCCCTCTAAATCTACTACTTACTGCAGCAGACAGTCCAAGGGGTCCAGTACGTTATAAGTTACGGTTTGTCATTCCACAGAGGGGATGTTACAACCTTCAGGGTATGATGCAGACTGTTTAAACGCATTGATCCACAATGATCGACACCAGTGTATTCGAGAACAAGCATATGTGATGAACCATGACCATTCCACCATCACGTGACATTTGCATGCAATGGGGAAGGTTAAAAAAATCGGGTGTATGGTAAGCATATTCAAAGCCAATATCATAAAAATTAGTAGGTGGCCATATGTACATCTCTGCTTGTTCATCGTTAATTGGCTCGTGAACAACACTGACCATTCCTATTCTCTATCATTACTGGCGATGAGAAATGATGTCTTCATGCTAACATAAGGAAAATAAAGGAATTGTTGATGCCAAACAAAGCAGCAACTCCCTGTACAATAACCTGAACACGTCCACAAAAGATAACTTTGTGCATCTGGTGGAACAGCAATGCTGGGTTGTACTACGAATTGCTTCCCCGAGGTGTAACCGTCACTGTTGACATTTATTGTCGACAAATGAGACGTCTCGCAGACGCAATACAAAACCAACGACCAGGAAGACTGCGTCAAGTGATGCTAGTCCATGATACCGCCCGCCCGCTCTCTGCTAGACCGACAAAAAACGCTATACAACAATTGGATTGGGAAGTCGGGCTCCATCCAGCTTATTCACCTGACCTCGTGCCCTCAGATTTTCGCCTTTTCCACTCAGTATCGAACAACCTTCAAGGAGCTTTCTTTCCGGTTGAGAATGCGCTCCGAATATGGCTCGACGAATTCGTCAGACTGCTGTAAACAGTGAAGGAGACTACTCTATTGATGACCCAAGTCTCTGTTATATGTATCTATTGTGTTTGTTAAACCTAAGGAAAAACACTAAGAACTTATGCACCTACCCTATAGTAGGTAACAAAGATAAAATACAGGCAGGTGGATTTAAACTGATGGAACTGGCAGCAGTTGACATGGGGGTGAGGTAGGAGATGAAGAAAAACAACATAAGTAACGAGAATGGTGAAAAAAAATTTTAGGTTTCGCATCTTTCAGAAATATATTGCGAAGCTTATAGATGGCGTAGAGGCAAGCACCCAGAGTTGCTGGTTGAAACGAAACGAAATTTCACAGGTAGAGAGCGTATGCAGTGTTATTTCAGTATCAGTGACATTTACAAAGAACTTGTCAGTATGAGGCCACTTATCAATACGACTTCACAGCCCCTGTATCATGGAAGCAAGCACTGATTCTGTTGAGAACGGTGTCATAAGGCCATTGTATTCTCTCCTGAGGCGAACTGGCTCACTACTGTTGTAACTGGCCCTTGATATCCTGACTATTGGCACTGAGACAGAGGTGACATCTCTGCTGGTACCACACGCTTTCCATCGGGTAGAGATCTGGAAATTTTACCAGCCTTAGGATATGTCTGTATCCTGTTGGAGATGCTGCCATGGATGGTAGAATCTCCAGATCTCAAGAGGATACAGACATATCATAGAAATATAGGATGTGTGACGTCTGGATGAGCAATGACCTGTTGAAAATGGCGTCATGACACTGTTATATGAAAGGTAACACTTGAGGATGTAGGGTGTCTGTGACGTACTGTTGTACTAGCAGAGTTCCCTCGATCATACTGTGTCATGACCTGAAGCCATACTCAATGGCTACCCGCACTATAACGGCAAGAGTAAAATGCTGTGCCTCTTCAAAACATTGGAAGAATGAAACCTCCATCCAGGGGACCGCCATACTCGCCATAGATTGTAACACATGTAGTGCAGAACCGCGATTTGTCGTTGAACGAAGTGAGACGTCCGGTTCCAGTATGACTCCAAATGCGGTCATTTGTGTTGTGGCGTTAATCGCAGCCTATGCATGGGACAAAACTTCCCTTGTCCGAATGATGTTAGTCTCTCATCAGTGGTGTGGGATGACACAGAATGTTGCATGTAATAAATTACTTGTTCTCGGATAGCAGGCGCCGATATGAAGGGGTTACAATGTACTTGTTGCACAATACGGCGTACCTCCCTCTTGGCGATCAGACTGATCTACCACAATCTTACCGACGATATTGCCCGCCCTCACGTTGCCATACAGTCCAACAATAGGCTATTGTCACATCTGAATGCCTCACAAATCTGGATAGTTCACGATTCGAGCAGCTGGCCAAATGGAGACCTGCAGTAAGGCCGCTTTCAAACTCTTCCAGGTGTTTCAGGACCACATAACGCTCTCTCACACGAGTACGTGGCGTTTTCGAGTCCTTCACAGTAATCACTCAAAGTCTGTCGCTGTTCGCGCCTTATATAGGCTACCAGCCATGGTAACAATACTAAACACGTGGTGGTTCTACCTCTCAGAGAGAATTGCAATATTAATCACTTACAGCGCAACAATTGTTGAACTATAAGTAATACAATCGTCATAACTTCTGAACGGTTTGCGTTAGGACGTTCAAACTGCGCGGTTGGCCATGGGGCATGATGGGAATTAGTAAGTGCTTGTAGCGATGAACCTACTTTCATTCTGATAAGTTCGTCAATAAGCAAAATTGGCGCAGTTGCAGGACTGAGAATACGCATTTCGTGATTGACGAGTCTCTTCATCCTGAACAGGTGACTGTGTGGTGTGCAATGTCCATTCACGGAATAATCGGTGCAATATTCCTTGACGGCACTGTGACTACCGAGCAGTACGTGAAGATTTTGGAATATGACTTCATCCCCATTATCCAAAGTGACCCTGGTTTCAACAAGATGTTGTTCATGCGATACGAAGCTCGACCCCATCGAAGTAGAAGAGTGTTTCATGTCCTGGAGTAGCACTCTGGGAACCGCATTCTGGCTCTGCGCTTCCCACAGGCCACTGGCATGGGCCTCGATTGGCCGCCATATTCTTCGGATCTGAACATACACGACTCTTTTTTATGGGGCTATATTAAGGACAAGTTGCACAGCAAAAACCCCAAAACCACTGCTCAGCCGAAAACAGTCATTCAGGAGGTCATCGACAGCATCGATAATCCAACAGTTCAGCGGATCATGCAGAATTTCGCTGTTCGTGTACGTCACATCATCGCCAATGATGAAGGCATATCGAACATGTCATAACGTAAATCTGAATACCTGTAGTGACGTTTACGTGTTGAACGCCGTAACTAAATTACGTTTTTTTTCGTAGTTTGTAACTAAATTACGTTTTTTTTCATTGATGTTGACACTGAGGTACGTGAATGTGTCTGTCTTCTGTATTGTTAAATTTCCGATTTTTAGATGGTTTGATCCCAAATGAGCTCTTCTTCCTACCACCATGAACTTGGTTGTACTTTCATTTATACTTAGACCTACTTTCTTTGCTTCCTCCATTAGCACAGTCCCAATTTTCTTCAGTTCTTCCATGTTTTTCCTATCAGCACAATATCATCCACAAAAGCCAGCACATTTATCTTTTTTCCTATGGTGACTCCTGCCCTTTCACCTGTTACTCTCCTCAGAGTGCTGTTGAGGGCCAAATTGAACAGGATTGGTGATATAATATCTCCCTGTCTCACTCCTGTTTTTACTTCTAATGCTTCTGAGGACTCCCCCTGCACTTTCAATCTATACTTTGATTCCATCAGGCACATTGTAGTTAGCTTTATCAGCTTGTCAGGTATCCCATACTCTGCCATTATCCTCCACATTTCCTCTCTTACTATACTGTCATATGATTTGCTGAAATCTATAAACATCCAAAAGGTATCATGATTGTGCTCCAAGATCTTATTTAATATCTTCCTTGATGTGAATATTTGGTCGATTGTTGACTTACCTTTTCTGCTTATGCTGTGTCTAATATTTCCTCAATGTATGGGTTGAGCCTGTTCAGTATAATTCTTGATGTTACTTTATAGCATGTGTATAGGAGAGATATCCTTCTGTAATTCTGTGTCAGCATTTTGTCTCCTTTCTTGTATATGGGACATACAGCAGTAGTTTCCCATTCCTCTGGCATTACATCTTTTCTCCATACATATTTTATCAGTTTGGCTAACCATTCATGTATCTTCTCTCCCCCTTCTTTGATGAGCTCTGCTGATATCATGTCTATGCCAGGAGCCTTCTCATTTTTTAGTCTCTTTATTTCCTCCTTCACCTCCATCAGAGTTGGTTCTTCGATTAATGGTTGTACATTCTGATTGTTTTCTGCCATATTTTCATTGTTGTTGTCTGCCGGGTTGTTCATTTCCTCCAGTTCTCTAAATTTCGTTCATTCGTAGTGATCAGTTTTCCATTCTCGTCCTTCATTATCACAGCCTCAGCTCAGTACTCTTTTCTTTAGCTATTCATTGTCATGTAAAACTGTTTACTATTGTTCTGGTTATAGTCCTTCTCAACCTCCTCTATCTGTTCATATATGAATTCTCTTTTCTCTCGCCTCATTATACTCTTTATTTCTCTCGTAGTTTCCCTGTATGTTGTTCGTTTTCATGGTTGTTATTGACCATCATTGCCCGTCCGGCTTTCTTCTTGTCCTGTACCGCTTTTCTACATGTTTCATTGAACCATGATTTGCGCTTTATATTGCTATTATTTTTATCTCCTAGTAGTTCATGCGCTGTCTCCCTCATAACTATTGTCATCTTCTTCCATTTTGTGATGATATCTTCATCTTCTTTTCTATTGTTGGCTCAAATGGTTCAAATGGCTCTGAGCACTATGGGCTTAACATCTGAGGTCATCAGTCCCCTAGAACTTAGAACTACTTAAACCTAACTAACCTAAGGACATCTCACACATCCGTGCCTGAGGCAGGATTCAACCCTGCGACTGTAGCGGTCGCGCGGTTCGAGACTGAAGCGCCTAGAACCGCTCGACCACACTGGCCAGCTTCTATTGTTGTCATTCTCTATTGTTGTCATTCTCTAATTCAGTGAATCTATTTTTAAGCTTAATCTTAAACTGATTATTCACCTTCTCCTCTTTTAGCCTACTCACATCTACTCTTTGGAGTCTATTATCACTGTTTTCCTTACTTGGTGGTTTTGATAGAGATTGTTTCATCTTTATTAGCACAAGAGAATGGTCTAATCCCATCTCAGCCCCCCTCATTGTCCTAGCATCTGTTATTGGCTTTTTATGTTTTTTCTCTATCAAAATATAGTCTATTTGATTCCTAGTTAATCCATCCCGTGAGGTCCATGTTGCTTTATGCATGTCTTTATGGGGGAATTATGTACTTGCTATTTTCATGTTTCTGGCTGTGGCGAAGTTGTCAAGCCTTATGCCATTACCATCTGACTCAGTGTGAAGGCTGAATATGCCTATATGTGGTTGCCATTGCTGTTTTTGTGCTATTTTGGCATTTAAGTCTCCCAGCACAATATGTCATACTGTGGTAATCTGGAGTACATTTGGTCTAAGGTGTCATAGAATTCGTCTTTTATGTCTTCCTCCTTGTCCTCAGTTGGGGCATGGACACTTATTAGTGAGATGTTTCTATATTTGCCTTTGATTCTGATGTAGCATATTCTTTCACTGACATTTTCTAGTGTCATAACAGTGGCCATTATTTTATTCTGGACCGCAAATCCTATCCCAAATATGTGGTGACCATGCTTGCTTCTCCTGTATACGATTTTGTAGTTATTCTCTCTGTGAACATCTTGTCCAGGCCATCTTATGTCCTGCAGGGTCGTGAAATCCATCTTGTACTCTGTTAGTTCTTCATCAAGTATCTTTGTCTGTCCTGCAGCGTACAGTGTTTTTACGTTCCATGTACCTATTCGTAGTCCTTTGTTCATAAGCTTGGGTCGTTTTCTGTTAGATCCATTCCAATCCGAGGCTGGGTGTGAATGTATAGGAACTCGTCAGTTTTTTACAGTGTTGGATGGTTAGCCCAACGATTAACCCTCTCACTTTATCCGGCCTTGGGACTGGCTGGAAGGCTAATTTTCTTGAAGGCGTGGTTCTATGTACTCTCTAGTGTGCGAAATTACAGAAACATCCGAACATGTCTTCTGGGTGTTTCACAGGCAATTTATTAGCTGCTCATTAGAGGCGCTCGTCGAAGTTACACCCAAGACCTTCACCATCTCGATATTTAGATGCAGACGAGAAAAATATTCTTTTGACAGGCAGTTTATTAGCTGCTCATTAGAGGCGCTCATCGAAGTTACACCCAAGACCTTCACCATCTCTGATACTGGGATGCAGACGAGAAAAGTAGGAGGTAATTTTTCGCCTGATTGGAAACAGCAAGAACAAGCCGTTTGATCGTACCTGATGTCACTGGCAAGAGACTACATGTGTAATTTTAAAATGGATAAAAACAGTCTTGACCGCAATGAAATATTTATTTGCAATGGTAACCGGATTCAGCTGCAGTTGACATCTGCAAAGCAACAACACCTGCTCCGTTCACCAACACCGCCTATCATCAAGATATAAATGATCTGAGGACGGTCACATTCTTTCCGAAACTGGTTACCATTACAAATAAATATTTTACTGCGGTCAAGACAGTTTTTAATCCATTTTAAAGTATTTTATCCAGATGGCTGGTTTCCTCCAGGAGAAAGGTTCTCAGGAATTACCTCAGAATTATTGGGAGAGAATCCTTTAGAGACCATTATTAACAATGAGTTTGTTTGTTGATTTCTCGATGGCTTCCGTAACAGCCATCAGTGCCTCGGGGCTCAGGTGAACGTCCCCTGTATAACACAACACTGCGGGTATTACTGGGCTTTGCACGTCCTGCGGCGAACGTGTCCAATAAGCGTGCTACTGGAAGGCGGTGCGTTCTGAGGCGGTCACTGAACTGGTGAAACACCAACCGTGACTCACCTGACCAGGGGATTCGATTCCATTGTTCCGTGGCGGACTCCATGCCCTCTCCGTCCTTAACCGGCATATGAAAGCGCACGTTACGGAGCCACAGCTGCTACTGCTCGTGAAAAAATAGCCATTCCCACTACTGTAATCATCTTCAATCACACCAGAGATTCTCCAAATTCTGTTAACACAGCCGTCAAGCTTACGACGTCCACATTCTCTTTCGGTAGCACTTTTTCGAAAGACACATCATGCAAGGCGAAACCAAGAAAAGGAATTTTAAGTATTCATTTTGCTACGCATGCAAGACCGTCCATGCCCGGGAGCAAGGGGGGCTCGCAGTCCCCCCCCCCCCCCCCCCCCCACCCACTCCCACTCCAACCCCCACCCCCACCTCCCGCCTAAGCTCTCAGGCAACGGGAAAGGTATAGTGCAGTCAAGTGTTTTTCTTTCAAGAAAATGATTGTAAAGTCGTTATTACGTAGGTTTTTAACTGAGTAGCAACTAGGACGTTTTGGTGACCACTTACAAGTCGCCGTTCGTCTCCCAAAATAATATCTCCAGGTTTCGCTGTCCAACCCCCTCCTACAAACTATCGTATAGGCGCTCTTGACCTCATTACAACAGAAGTAGTAAAGGGACACTCATATGCGAAAAGTAGAAAAGAAACACCGTCTATAAAAATAAGTTAAAAGCAGATAGATTCAGTATTTGGGCCGTGGCAGCGATGAGTGAGCAGGAAAATACAAGAGAATGCAAGAGTGAGAGACGGAGGAGCGTAGGGAAAAACATAAGCAGCGGAAATACTACAGGAAAAGATATTATGGCTCGACTGACTGGAAAACGAAAATAGGAAGCATAATTCGAAGAACATAGTAGCATTTCTTCGGCATATGACAGAGAGAAATTATGAATTTTTTGGACATTATGAATGTGACAAAATAAAGCTGAAGTCTGCTCATGACAACCACCGAGCGAGGTGGCGCAGTGGTTAGACACTGGACTCGCATTCGGGAGGACGACGGTTCAATCCCGCGTCCGGCCATCCTGATTTAGGTTTTCCGTAATTTCCCTAAATCACTCCAGGCAAATGCCGGGATGGTTCCTCTGAAAGGGCACGGCCGACGTCCTTCCCCATCCTTTCCTAATCCGATGAGACCGATGACCACGCTGTCTGGTCTCCTTTCCCAAAACCAACCAACCAACCAACCTGCTCATGACATTGAAATTCTGTAAGGGAGGACTTGGAAGATCTTTTCAGCGGAAAAAGGTCGTAAGATGAACATCAAAAATAAGGCAAATGTAAAGAAGTACAGCCGAATTAACTCGTGTGATGCTGAGGGCATCCGATCAGGAAATGAAGCACTTGGAGCCGTACATAGGTTTTGGTATTTTGCAGCAAAATAAATGACGAAGGCCTAAGTGAACGGAAATAAAAGCAATAGCGAGAAATGCTATTCTGTAAAAAAGAAACATAGCGCTACTATAAATGTTTCATTCGTTTTCAGAATTCTAAATTTTCGAAACTATTACATGTACAGACGCGATTGATGCACCGAGTTTGCATTTGTACCCACCAGTTGGTGTTACGAGTGGGGTGGCTTAACAAAATGTCAATAAAGCAAAAAAAAAGTGTACATGTTAACATCGAATATAAATTTATTAGGAAGACGTTAGTGGCAGTATGCGTCTGGAGTGTGGTCTTGCACGGATGTAAAACAAGGGCAATAAGACGTAGAGTACAGACAAGAAGAGAATAACAACTTTAGAAATTTATTTTTGCTGATTAATGTTGAAAATTAGATGAGTGGGTGGGGATAATTGATGATGAGGTAACAAATCGAATTGTGATGAAATGAAATTTATAGCCTAATTTGACTAAAAGAAGGGTCGGTTGATATGTGGCATGATGAGGTAACAAGAGCCAGTAATTTTGTACTTTAGGAAAGTGTCGAGTTTTATAATTGTAAAGGGTGGCCAATTCTTGTCTGTAGTGAACAAGTTCAAGTCGATGTAGATGTATTTGTGCTGAAATAAAGAAGCTTTTGGGGTAGAGAACTGCACTACGCCAGTTTTCTGACTGAAGACAAAACTAGAACAACAACAGTAACATATTAGTATCCTTGCTTGCTTTCTTTGGTTACATTCGAGTAGGGTGTCAGTTACGTTGGTCTGGTAACCAATGATTACAGCTACAGTTTTGATGAAATATAGTTCTTGATGAAAATCAATTGAGGATATTTATACTGGTGAAAGATGCTCACGAAGATCTGTAAGAGCAGATCGATAACGAACAGTACAAAGATACGAACTGTTGAAACACTCGTGTTTTCCGTCTTCCTTTACGGTTGCGGAGTATGGGCTCTTAACGCCAGAGACAAGCAGCGTACTGACTACAGCGTACTTCGGTGCTGGAGCAGGGTGCTCCAGTGGACCGGAAGAAGAACTAATGTAGTCGTTATTGACCACATTAGTGTCTCCAAGCGTCTTTCTTCTCCAGTCCTGGGCCATATTATGAGAAGAGATAGAGAAAATATAATCATGGATGGAAAGATGGAGAGCACAAGACTGTGGGGATGAGCAAAGAACAGGTGGCTAGACCAAATCAAGAAGATCTCTGGTGTGTCATTTCAGCAGGTTGTAAGAGAAGCTCATAACCGTCCGGGATGAAGACGCGTTTTTCATGGGTTCACGACACTTAGCAAAGCAATAAGCACAACGAGTTGTGACGATGACACTGGTAGTGAACGCTGTACGTTAAAGTGAAATGAAGCATGTTCAGGGGCAAACCTAATGCTCTGAAGTACAGGTGTGGATAAAAATTGGGGAACACCGGTATAAATGCATGGTTGAACAAAATGCAAATACTAGCCAAGCCTGCAGGTTGCGCTGCTGTTTTTGACCACGAACGGCAACTGTACAATGCGCTCAGTACGCTGCAGGTGACGTCGTTAGAACAGTTTTCTCTGTAGTCGTAAGAGCATTGTGTCGGAGCTCAGTGAATTAGAAAGTGGGCAAATTGTCGCTGCATGTGTGGTAGGCACTTCTCTAACCAAGGTAGCCAAAGTGTTTGGTGTCTCAAGAGGCATCTCATCAAAGATTTATACCGCACACAGCGAATGCGGAAAACCAAATCGGCTAAGACACGGTGCGGACGAAGTGTTGATACTTCTAAATATATATTTTTACTAAAATTGAAGTAACTGAGAAGGTGAAACTTCTACGTTTCTACTTAAATTGCTTAATGCAACTGAACCTTCTAAAACTGCTGAATGAAACTAAACGTACTGTCACCTTGCTTATCTTTATCGTTTGAACACTGACCTATAGAATTTTCTCTGACAAATACAATTCAAACTTATTCTATTCATTTATTGCCCACAATATAAAAGGATAACGCAATCTGACTATTAATTAACACAAAAGAATGGCCCTGAATTAGAAGAAATCCTAACAATAACCTTTACATTTCGTAAGTCACTTACCTCACAGAACATTTCGTAAGTCACTTACCTCACAGAAAATCTTCATGACACAAACTACAGCAAATACACCAAGTTTACAGCCAGCTAAAGAAAAGGATTCTAACTACTACTAGGCATGTGGTTAGCAATGGAAAGATTTTGTTGCAGAGCAATCAAGGTATTTAGCAGATTTTACCTTAATCATGCGACATCCAGTTCCAAAAATTATATAATTGTCAATAATTCCATTACCCACATTTTACAATCCATGTCAAGCCAATATTAAATCTCCATGACGGACGCACGTCCAGACCGTCAGCTCAAGCTAACACTGCTTCTAACCTCCATCACTGCTAACTATTAACTTCTAACTGCGAGTTCTTTCAGCCACAGAGTCTCTTACAGAAAGCTCAGAAAGCTAACACTGCTTCTAACCTCCATCACTGCTAACTATTAACTTCTAACTGCGAGTTCTTTCAGCCACAGAGTCTCTTACAGAAAGCTCAGAGCGCTGTCAGTGATGTTAATGCGGTCTATAGCGCTGCATAGCGCAGCCAACATACAGACACATAAACAGCCCCATTGTGAGCTCAAAATATTTTACAAAGTGTTTTGGTCAGTGGCAAAGACTAATTTGTTAAAAAAAGTTTATATTAACAATATCAAATATATCCGATGCACAGAATCAGTAATATACTGTTGTTCAATAAAGCAAAAACTGTCCTCACAGTCCCTAAAGCCAGTCCTAATCATTCATCAGAAGAGCAGTCTATGACAGTTTTATGCACAAAGTCTGAGCAGTAATAGAAAATGCACACATTAGTAGTGGATCTCCATGCAATCTTGAAGAAGTTGTGTTGTCCTCCCAACGGAAACACAGTGCTACCTTTTGACATGAAGACATGAAGATTGGTAATGGGCCACAAAAGAGCAGACCCACAGCAGAGTACCGAGCGAGGTGGCGCAGTGGTAGCACACTGGACTCGCATTCGGGAGGACGACGGTTCAATCCCGCGTCCGGTCATCCTGATTTAGGTTTTCCGTGATTTCCCTCAATCGCTCCAGGCAAATGCTGGGATGGTTCCTTTGAAAGGGCACGCCCGACTTCCTTCCCCATCCTTCCCTAATCCGATGAGACCGATGACCTCGCTGTTTGGTCTCTTCCTCCAAACAATCCATCCATCCCACAGCAGAGTCAGTCGAAGTCTTGACGAATATTGGTAGAATTGGTAGATCACCACAGAGCAGACCCACAATATATCTTGTAGAGATTGTGATAGTATTGGACTACCAAAGATGCAGGCCCACTGTAGTCCTTGTAGAAATTATGGTAGTGATGGGCCACCAAAGGGGCAGACCTACTGTAGTCCTTGTAGAGATGGCCAGCAGCCATCTGTTGCGACTGTGCAGGTGCACAATCACAATTGAAGAGTCTTGAGGATAATTTAGCAAGTCCATGAACCACCACTTGTGCACTCACTATTTTCTTTTTTTCCCCAATATCCTTGGAACCAGCTATGCTGTTAATCAGCCCCTTGCTGAATTATCAACACATGTGCAAGCACTCAGTCATATAACCTCTGAGATTTTATACACATAGTACGACCAACAGACAAATGTGTGCAGTAAAATGAATCCCTACTATTTGGCTAACTTGGAGAACTGGTGTCTATCCAATTACAATTTTACAGCATAAGAATGCAATTACAAAGGTAAAGAAAATATCGTTACAGTAAAGAACGTGATAATACAAATAATATTTATACCAATACAGGCTTTAAAAAAAGAATAAAATTAAACATATACATGAGTATTACAGGAATTAAGACGTAAGTAAATAAATGAAAAATGAGAATATCTGTAGAAACATTAACTTGACACATGAGCATTAAAAGAAAACATAACAGAATAAATAATGTCTGAACATATTTCCAAAGTAAAGAATATGGCATAAAAACAGATTAGATTTGAGGATAATAGTATTCCTCATCATAGTGAATGCAGCTTCGTATTAGAAGAAAACAAATTCTACCAAATTTATCTTATCAGGTAAACACACAGAGACAGGATGGACATAGACACACAAGGGTACACACAAACACACAGTGGAATAACACAAAAGGAAAGGACAGGGTCTGTTTTCAGTGTAACATTTGCTACTGCAGTACTTGTGCTACTTCATTTCCAACCAAAACTTCATTTAATTCTCACAGATATTTCTTCTTATTTCAACATTTGTTCCCACAAAAAAATTCCTATCTATATGTACTTATACTTTCATATAATTCGTACCTCATCATTTGTTTCCAAGAAAATCCTACCTAAACCTGTTGTCACTATTCCCTACTTACATCTGATCACTTCCTCTTTGAAAATAATTATTCCTCATTGTACAATACTCTTTGGCCAAACCTTTTTCTTGTAGCTTGTCAATGCATTTCTTCCCAACTCATCACAGCTCACTTTCTTATATAGCATACCCTTTCTTCAACTAACGTAAATCTACTGAGATCAGATATGTAAACTAGAGGGTGACACAATGCTGCAGCACCAAACAATTAACACAAGCTACTACAAAAATGCAAATTGGCAAAGCAAGCAGCAGCATATCTAAATTAGCAAATAAAATTCAACATTACAACTAATATAAGGCAATATGCAGCAAACAAGAAAAATAAATCGGTGGTAAAATTGGCTTATCACAGTAACACAAAGTAAAATTCAATAGGACAAAGCCTGACAAAGAGCAGCAGCAAATGCAGTAACTTCTACCTAAACATAACAAAGCACAAGCAGAAAAAATATTACAGTAAAGACAGCAACGCAGGTAAGGGAAATGCAGATTCGCATCTTAATGTCTATATCACATCTTAACACTAGAGTGGTGCACCACAACAACTTACTCTACCAAAAAATTACCAAGTCCTTGAAAAGAAAATTATGTATGCAATTCCTGTTACTAGTCCCTTCTGCTTCTTATTGTTATTTCCTCTCAAAGTGTTCTTTTTTAAGAATGTGGATCATAGAATTATTGTTTAATAGATCTGTTGACAGAAAGTGTTTACAGTAGCATATGTACTGAATTTTATTTTATAAAACCAATACCTCAGGACAGTTAGAAACTAGATATCAAATAAAATAAGCAAATATGTGCAAAGCAAAGCATAAAAAAATCATTCACCAGCCATATATCATTTCATAAATCTGTAAAAATTCTCTCAATTCTTGTAGAAAGATACTTGTCATAATCAGGTGTGTAGATATAAGAACATTTCTCATCACTTCATAAGCATTTCAGTAAGTAACATAAAGTACAAACTCCAAAGTATAATCATATGTTTCCAAGTAATAGTGTGTCTGGTTTGTGGTGCGTTCTGCAAAGAAATATCAATAGCGAGGCCAATGGGCTCTATTTTCTACAGCTGTGCATTTTAAAGGCAATACAAAAATGGATTTTTCCAGGTGGCTAGTGTGCAGCCAGGCGCAGCAGAGCATTGTGTCAAGGTCACATATACTCTTTATGAAAATATTTACAACAGTTTCAGCTACAATGACAGTTTCATACAAAATAAAAAATTTCACAGGTTGAAAATTTACATTGGAAGTGTATAGAAACGGAAACTCCTCAATAACAGTGTCCAAAATTTTGGTCGGCATTGTGGTACTCAAATTCACATATATACTGACCTTTCATAACTCTTAAAGTACAATTCTTTGTTTCCAACATTTTTTTCCACAAACCAGAGTCCCTAACCACTGCTCATTATTCATTGCTCATTACACATATAAATATTCAGCGATATTTCCTCAATATTTCATCATAATAAACATGTTGCATAATCATATTCCTCAAGAGCATCATCTTACTGATCATAAACATACCTCAACTTCATAATACACATCGTGGTCGTGATAACATCGTCATAACAGATCAATCAAATCTCAAAATCGTCTTAGCTTCCTTCAGTAATCTCAAAGCCTTAAAAAAAATTCTCTCTGCTCGTTTCAGTAGTGTCATCTACATCAAACGTACTTTAAAAATCATGATCCCATACAAAATACATCTCTCAAAGCTCTCACAGTAATGGTTCCGAAAATATATGAACAGTTACCAAAATGCAGACAAAGTACAATTTCATTAAGTGTGAAGCAATCCAACTGTGTAATTACCTAGACATATGTCAGTGATGTAGTGAAAAAAAATATTTTTCTCTCTCAGTTGAATGACCAGATAGCTGAGTAATTTTGTGTTAGAGAAATAGGGTAATGATGTATAAAATTATGTAAGCAAATTCCATATTAGCTATGGCTCCTTGCGCTTGCCACACGCATGGTGCGCAAAATAGCCGTCCGCCCATGAGAGATAATGTAATTATACCTCAGATATTACAGATTAAAACTGCGGAATAAAATGTATCACCGAAAACATTCTCTGTATCATTGTAATTCAAAAATATTTCTAAAAATGTTCCAAGGACAAAAATTAATCATTCAACTGCGTCTCCAGTAGCGCTAAACTATGCTTCTTGCTCTAAGATAATTTCTGTCATTGGCTAACGGTAAAAATGTACCAAGTGTCGTAGTTATCGTCGTTCATAAGCAAATTCTTCCAAAAATCAATGTACTTACCTTTGTCATATACAAAAGTAAAGTGAGATGCGCATAAATGTCGTACTTATTATGTTCATTGCTGTGATCTTAAAGCTACAGTACTGTAATGTATTGTTGCGATACGAAACTGTCTCACTGTAGCTATGGCACAAATGTCATTACCAACACATGTTTTACTTTACAGAAGAGCGCAGAAAAAAGTGTAAACATAAAACAGATACAGCGCAAAAGCAATAATGAAGATTGTGTGACTATTACGTAGCGTCGTACTATAATCGTGCAGTTGTCAAACAAACCAAACACTCTGTCATTTGTGACCTCTCAGAAAGTACTTTAAATAAAAAATGTCTTTTCAAGTAAACCAAAATGTTGCAGTAAAACCTCATTAGCAGTATATGTTCCAAGAATGTGGAGTTTATAGTCGTGACGTAATCGTGCAACTAACAAGCAAAAAAATGTACACACAATAAGACTGCGTCGTCTATTCTCTAGAAAAGTGGACTCGTAAAATTACTGTCTTAATAAGTTCCATAGGTTCTTGATTAGATAATTAACTTCAAAACATCGCTGCATATTAACAGTTACTAAATATAACAAAGCATAATAGTAAGGTGAAGTGAAAAATTTTATAGCCATGACTAAGTCAGAAAGCAAATTTTTTTGTACTTTAATGACCAATTACGAGGCAAGCAAAATGAAAATTGATGAAACCAAGCCTGCGGATGTATGTTACTACTAGAATTATTGAATGTTTTAAATTTACAAGTTGTGATGAAGATCTTATAGTCAAAGTCATCGTGACGCAGTGTCGCAAATCTGTCATCCTTACGTCGTGTCGCCGGTTCTGTCTCAAGGTTCGGTGCACCCTGGCGATTCCTTTCAAGATCTCCGAAATACCATGAATTATTGCTGTGTAACCTTTCCGTATTTCTAAATACCTCTCCCCGTGTCGGAACGCGAGTATCCTCTGAAATATGTAACTCTTGTATCACCTGTGCCAACTGATCTTGTACTTCCCGCATTTCTCTTCTGTGTTGTGTATTGATTTGTTTCTGACTCTGTTTAAATTTCCTAATGTTCTCGTACTCCTCTGTATCAGTAAAAGCTACCAGTCTTATATCATTCAAATCATCTACCTTCGTAGATAAATTTGTTAACTGATCCGAAAGTTCGGCTACTTTTTCCGATAATGCGCTGATTTCCTCCGTGTGTTTTCTGGACCAAATTTTAGAGTGTCCATTTGTGTCGAAATTCTATCTACTACGTCTTGCAAGTTTCCCTGATTTTTTGCAAGTTGCGTACCTGTATCGGTGGATGCAACTTAGTCAGTTTTAGCCTCCTATGTGTCATGATTTTCGTGTACAATGGTCGTTTATTCAGTTATGTCTAGTTTTTAAAGCTGTTGATGTGTTTGTTTATGATTTTGTTCCATTGAGTCTAACTTTTGAAGATTTTAATCAGGTTTTTTAATTAAATACAATAACAATTCATAAGTGACTGAAACCTGTTCCATTGTGCTTTTCGGCAGTGCATTCGCACCGGCACTACTCGTATATCGAAAAGCAGAAAGTGTGTCTTGACTAAATTGAGGCGCAAAACCTGAATCTACGGTATTTGCAAGCTTTTGTTCTGTTATTTCGCATTCCTGAGGCAAACTATTACCGACCAATCGATCGACAATACTTCTCTGTTCACTGCGAACCCATTTCTACACCGTATTTACTGCCTCATCCATGTCCCTGTGCACATTACCAAATTATTGTGTTGAACATTTGTTAATTCATTACTAGATGGTGCTAACACGTTACAATCATCGTCACTGTCATTTCTTAGTTTGCTTTGCAGCCTAGCTTTATGTTTTTAACACTCCATGATTATCACAGTATTTCATATGATAACACAGAAAAAAACACAATTTGAAAAGCAAAACTAGGAAGACACACAAAAATAGCACAGAAATAACCAATATCTAATTAGTTGCAAAAGTGACTGCGAGATATCTGGTGCAAATCCACATGCAGGACACAACTGCTTTGCTCATTACAATACAGTACAACAATAAGAAACTGCAATTACAAAGGAAATTCTCGATATACAATTACTCGCTACCAGTAGACAACAACTAATTTCTAATCATGCGCTAATTATTCACACTACAAAAAAATCTGAAGATTTCAGTAAAGTGTCCTCGGCTGAGGGTCGACAGATGAAACTTCTAAATATATATTTTTACTTAAACAGAAATAACTGAGAAGGTGAAACTTCTATGTTTTTACTTAAATTGCTTAATGCAACTGAACCTTCTAAAACTGCTGACTCAAAGTAAACGTACTGTCACTTTGCTTGTCTTTATCGTTTCAACACTGACCTACAGAATTTTCCCTGAAAAATGCAGCTCAAACTTATTCTAGTCATCTATTGCCCACAATATACAAGAATAACGCTATCTGAAAAAATGGCTCTGAGCACTATGGGACTTAACATCTGAGGTCATCAGTCCCCTAGAACTTAGAACTACTTAAGCCTAACTAACCTAAGGACAACACATACATCCATGCCCGAGGGAGGATTCGAACCTGCGACCGTTGCGGTCGCGCGGTTCCAGACTGAAGCGCCTAGAACCACTCGGCCACGCCTAACGCAATCTCACTATTAATTAACACAAAAGAATGGCACTGAATTAGAAGAAATCCTAACAATAACCCATACATTTCATAAGTCACTTACCTCGCAGAAAATCTTCATGACACGAACTTCTAACTATACTAACACTTGCAAAGTAGGTAAGAAATCAAGTTAATAATGTTGCTCACGCAGCATATGTTCGGTTTATCGGGCAACAACAAAGTTATTCACTGTGGGTGGTATCATCAGAATGGAAATAATGAAGTCACTGTAATTTTGGCACTTATCCTGAATGGATTCCCACGTAGATTTCGTCGAAGTTGTTAAGGCTCATCTTGTTGATTCTAGGGTGATTCCACTTTGACTGCTAGAAGGTCCAGATCTGTATTTTAGCAATATTTGAAGACCTAACAAATGCGTTTTTCAGGAAATTCTTAATGATCAAACAATCCCAGATCAGAACAATGGTATGGTAGAAATAATTTTTGAAATGGTGTTCACGATCCACATTTTTATTAAACTTCTTGTAAATTCACATATACTTCTTCTTAATTGTCACATCATCAAGAAAACAGTTTTGCATCAATCTTCATATATTTAATTTCCACTTTAACCAAACACAAGACTTGACTGTCCTTTTGCAAAGCGAAATAACAACTTAACTTTTGCAAAGTGAAACAAAGACTGCTCTGTGCGCATTCGCACCAAATCGGTTACAAGTAAGTCAAAGATTATGACAGCCTCACAGAAATGAATACACACAAGAACTATATCACTGTAATATATCGATACATTGGAGTACCTATACATTAATAAAACCAAATGTGAATATTGTCTGTTAGTTCGCAGAATAGTACTACGATATTACTGGTATCGAGAACTGGGATTGGAGTGCCGTAATGGTCACGTAAATAAACAACCATTACAAACTACAGCAAATACAGCAAGCATACAGCCAGCTAAATAAAAGCATTCTAACTACTGTAGGCTCTAACTACTACTAGGCATGTCGTTAGCAAAGGAAAGATTTTGTTGCAGAGCAAATAACGTATTTGGCAGATTTTACCTTAATCTTGTGACGTCCAGTTCCAAAAATAATACGATTGTCAATAATTACATTACCCACATTTTACAATCCATGTCCAACTAATATTAAATCTCCATGACGGACACACGTCCAGATCGACCACTCGCGCTAACACAGCCTCTAACCTCCATCACTGCTAACTATTAACTTCTAACTGCGAGTCCTTCCAGTCACAGAGTCTCTTACAGAGGGCGCAGAGCGCTGTCGGTGATATTATTGCAGTTTAAAGCACTGCATAGTGCTGCCAACATACCAACACATAAATAGGCTGCGTACAGTGTGCGCTGAGTGATCGTGATGGGCGGTGATCGCAGAGGACTGTGACGATAATTAAGAAGACGACAGCTGCAACAATAATTGCAGAACTGAATGTCGCGCTCGCGGACCCTGTCAGAACCAACACAACACAAGCAGGGAATCCCAGCGCAACCTGGCACTCTAGAACCACTCATCAGTGATGCAAATTCCGGTATCAGTAAAACGCTGCCGAAGCCATAGAACTTGGGCTGCGGACCAACGGAAGAAAGTCATTTGGTCGAATGAGTCATTTCAAGTGTTACTAGTACTGGCCCAGTTTACATCCCAAGAGTAAAATACGGCAGGGGTACGGTGATGATTTGGCAGCGTTGGTTACTCTGCAAGGTCGCGTTACTGCCAACGATTATGTGACCATTTCGGCTGGTCATGTCCATCCCAAGGTGCAATGTTTGTTCCCCACGGTGATGCTCTGTTGAAAGACGACAGGGCCCCTATTAACACAGCTCACATAATACGGAACTGGTTTTGTGAGTATGAGAAATAGTTGTCTCGTCTACCCAGACCACCACAGTCACCAGGTCTAAATATTATTGAGACTCGGTGGTCTCCTTTAGAGAGAACTCTGCTGGCGGACCCCTTCTCCAGCATATCGGTCGGCACTAGGAAACATTGTGTATCTGGCGCGGAACTAAGGGCGCCTATGACAACGCAAGACCGAGACAAGCGCCCAGGCTACGCTCTGATAACGTCCCCTGGGCAGCGTGCATATAGACCGCCGCCGCTGTCTCAATCTCAATACCTCAGTGTCCGTCCCCGGTAGCTGAGTGGAGCCGGCACGGTAGCTCAGCGTGTTCGGTCAGAGAGCTGGTTGGCCTCTATAATAAAAAACTGAGTGGAAGGATCAACAAACGAACTTGACAGGGTACCATGTGACGTCCGCAACGACTAAACACATCGATCAAAAACGAACCAAATACAAAAAAAGTGGTCAGCGTGACAGCATGTCAATTCTGAGGGCCCGGGTTCGATTAACGGCTGGGTCGGAGAATTTCTCTGCTCAGGGACTGGGTGTTGTGTTGTCCTAATCATCATCATTTTATCCCCATCGACGCGCAACTCGCCGAAGTGGCGTCATATCGAAAGACTTGCACCCGGCGAACGGTCTACCCGACGGGAGGCCCCAGTCACAAGACATTTACATTTTTAGTACCTCAGTACGTCGCACTGTGACTCAGTTCGCGTTGCACCTCAATATGTTGCACTGTGCTCTAGTCTTCCACAGTCATAATCGTCGCGTCGCACCTTATCTAGCTGTGAGGGAACGTTAGTCATTGGATGTGGTTGTAATATAGACAGTGGCAAGAATCAAGAATAGGTACATGTTATTTCATCGCTGTTAACCGCTGAACGTCAGACTGGACATCATTGATCTTAAGTACTCAACGTGTTCCTGTAATGAAGCGTATTTTAACCACGTGTCCATTTTGTGTTGCAGTGAGAGGAAACCGACCACCCACCTATCACACCACCCTCTCCTCATCCAGCCATGAACCACCAAACATTACAAGAGGGCACAGCCACAGCAAGAAGAGTGCGTGATCGCTATGCATCTCCATAATCGTTACCTGAAGTTGCCACTGTTTTGTAGGAAGAATGGTATAAGATTGCCTTGAAAACCGTGCGAAATATGTATGCTGAGATTGTAAGTAGGCTGTTTAGGGTTTTATGTTGGTAACGCCACGTAGTGCTCTGTATGAAAATCGCTGACTACGCTGTGTGCAGTCTGTGACAGGTTGGACTCATTGTTGGAATATTCGCTTGCGTGGTGTTGGGCAGTTGGATGCGAACAGTGCGTAGCGTTGGGCAGTTGGAGGTGAGCCGCTAACAGTGGTGGATGTGGAGAGAGAGATGCCAAAGTTTTGGGAGGTTACTACAAGCGGACGATCTGGACGTGTCCGCCAGAAAAAGGAAATTCGTTAAGATGGATGTCATGAATTGATAGATATATGTACATTGCTTGTTCTCTATCAAAATCTTTCATTTGCTAACTATGCCTATCAGTAGTTAGTGCCTTCAGTAGTTAGAATCTTTTATTTAGCTGGCAGTATGGGCGCTCGCTGTATTACAGTAGTTAGATTAACGTAGATTTTTGTGAGGTAAGTGATTCATGAAAAGTATAGGTTATTGGTAGACAGGGCTATTCTTTTGTAGGGATTATTGAAAGTCAGATTGCGTTTCGCTAAAAATATTGTGTGTCAGTTTAGTAATGATCAGAATAAGTAAAGAGGGAAATGTCTGACAACGTTCAATTTTTCTCAGCTGTTTGAAAATCAAGTAACGTAAGAGTTTTTCCAGCACTGTCTTTCACAGTTTTTCAAAGGGGATGTTTCATAAGGTGACTGTGATTGCGATATGCGCACATGGAGATGCCGATAGTATCGCGTACACAATGTATAAAAGAGCAATGCATTGGGCGGAGCTGTCGTTTGTACTCAGGTGATTCACGTGAAAAGGTTTCAACGTGAGTGTGGCCCCACGACGGGAATTAACAACCTCTGAACGCGGAATGGTAGATGGAGCAAGACAAACGGGACACTGCATTTCAGATATCGCTAGAGAATTCAGTATTCCGAATCCACATGACAAGTGTGTGTCGAGGATAACAAACTTCAGGCACTACCTCTCACCACGGACAACGCAGTGGCCGATGGTTTCCACTTAACGATCGAGAGCAGCGACATTTGCATAGAGTTGTCAGTGCTAACAGACAAGCAACACTTCGCGAAGTAACTGCATAAGTCAATGTGGGACGTACGACGGACGTATCCGTTAGGTCAGTGCGCTGAAGTCTGGAGTTATTGGGCTACGGCAGCAGACGACCGACGCGACTGTCTTTGCTGACAGCACATCGCCTGCAACGCCTCTCCTGGGCTCGTGACCATTTCTGTTGGACCCTAGACGACTGTAAACCCGTGGTCTGGTCAGATGAGTCCCGATTTCAGTTAGTAAGAGCTGATGGTAGGGTCAGAGTGTGGTGCAAACCCTCGAAGCCATGGACCCAAGTTGTCAACAAGGCACTCTGCAAACTAGTGCTGACTCCATAATGATGTGGGCTGTATTAGAATTATTAATACTGTATAGTCAAATTATTAATATGTGGGCTATGATTACAAGGAGCGGACTGGGTCCTCTGGTACAACTCAACCGATGATAATAATGTCGTGTGGCCAGGGCCTCTCGTCGGGTAGACCGTTCGCCTGGTGCAAGTCTTTCGATTTGACGCCACTTCAGCGACTTGCGTGTCGATGGGGATGAAATGATAATGATTAGGACAACACAACGCCCAGTCCCTGAGCGGACAAAAACCTCCGACCCAGCCGGGAATCGAACCCAGGTCCTTAGGATTGACACCCTATCGCGCTGACCACTCAGCTACCGGGGGCGGACAACTGAACCGATCATTGGCTGGAAATGGTTGTGTTCGGATACATGAACACCATTTGCAGCCATTCATGGACTTCATGTTCGCAAACAACGATGGATTTTTTACGGATGACAATAATCATGGACGGTTGTAAAGACTGCACGGCTCAATATTTCTCCAGGGGACTTCCAACAACTTGTTGAGTCCACGCCAAGCCGAGTTGCTACACTTTGCTGGGAAAAAGGAGGTCCGACACGACACTAGGAGCTAACCCATGGCTTTTGTCATGTCAGTGTATTTATCAATTCCGAGACGAAGGAAAGCTGTTTGGATCCCAACGGTTTTGCTACACCGTTTTGGGCATTATAAAGTGTTGTGTTTGAGGTGCTTCCATACAGCTGCACCTTTTAGAGCTTCAGTGGCCACATATGCGTACTCCGAAAAGCAAAGCCAATTCAGCGGAGCAGCCGAAGACAGAAGAGGAAGCAAACGTAGGAAGAGACCAGCCACGGCCAGTGGGAGACGGGTGACGCAGCGAAACCGCGAGCCGCTTGTAAACAAGATAAGCCGGCCAGTTACGGGGATCGTAATCACTGCGAATACACTTCTCGGCAGCGAGTTGCTCCTCTGCTATCAGTGAATGGCTCACAACGTCCGCTGCCCGCCCCTCCACACGTTGTCCGTTGCGACACACGACGCCAGTCATTCAGCTGCCTGCTGAGGTTGGCTACGAAGATAAGCGGCGTACGCGGAAGCTGACTTGCGACCGTCGCTACAGCCAAACAGTCGTGACGCGTCTTCCCAGAAGTCGCCGCCGCGGCGGGCTGGGAACACCTCGGTCAGTTCTTCTCCGTCAGCGTCGATCAGTTTACGAGGGCAAAACATTTCTGCTGTGATAGCGATGCTACAACCAGAGCCATGCAGAAGACAATTTCTGCGTGCTAGTCCCTTCGCTTCATATTTACACTGCCGGAAGAAAAAGCAGCACCTTGAAGGACATCATTTTTTTGACAAGCGAGGTGACGGGTAGTTCTTTATTGTAGGAGTACGTGATAACAGTTTCAGACCAACTGAAACACACACAAGGATGCCCAAACAGTCGCAGCAATATACAGTGTACTCCCCTCTGGAAACAATACAGGGGTATATTCTCACAAGCAAATGATGATACCAAGCGAGGTGGCGAAGTGGTTAGCACACTGGACTCGCATTCGGGAGGACGACGGTTCAATCCTGCGTCCGGCCATCCTGGTTTAGGTTTTCCGTGATTTGCCTAAATCGCTTCAGGCAAATTCCGGGATGGCTCATTTGAAAAGGCACGGCCGACTTCCTTCCCATCCTTGCCTAATCCGATGACACCGATGACCTAGCTGTTTGGTCTCTTCCCCCAAACAACCCAACCCAACCCAACCCAAATGATCATAAAAGTGTGAATGGCATCCTGTGATAGGTTCTCCCAAAGCTGCACCTCGGCAATGGTTCTTGCCGGCCCTGAAGGACGAGAAAGTTCCCTCTTCATCATGTTCAAAATGGCTCTGAGCACTATGGAACTTAACATCTGAGGTCATAAGTCCCACAGAACTTGGAACTACTTAAACCTAGCTAACCTAAGGGCATCACACACATCCATGACCGAGGCAGGATTCGAACCTGCGACCGTAGCAGTCGCAGAGTTCCGGACTGAAGAGCCTAGAATCGCTCAGTCACAGCGGCCGGCGCTTCATCAAGTCCCATACGTGTTCAATTGGGAAGAGTCCTTGTGATCTAGCTGGTTAGGGCAGCTGTTGTACACCACGCAGAGCAAGTTGAGTCGCAACAGCTGTACTTGGACGTGCATTGTCCTGCTGAAATAGCACATTACCTTCGGATAGGAGAAATGGCAGTAGCATGGGGTTAAGAGCCTGTGGAATATAGCGGTCACTGGTTACTTTATCATGCAGAATGACAAAACGTGATCGCGAGTTGTGCGTGATGGCCTCCTACGCCTGGGATGGAGCCTTTGAATCGTAGGCCAATGCACTCTGAACAGGCGGCTCACCAGATCCACGCCGTACACGTGTACGTCCACCACTCGTATACAGGCAGAACCTATCCCATCACTGAAGACAACAGAACTCCATTCCACTATCCAGTCAACTCTTTAAGAACAGAAGACTAGCCATGCTTGGCGGTGTCTTGGTATCGATGGTAGCCCGGCCAGAGACACACGTGATGTTACCCTGTTGCAGTCAGACGGCTCCCAATGGTCACTGATGACACAGCAGGTGCATGTGCCCAGATTTCGTCCCTGGATGATGTTCATTTGGCCACCGCTTTCCGTACAATACGTGGACCTCCAGAACTTGTTCTACAGGTGTGAGAATGTACCAAAGGCCACTGCAGGAAGCAGCGACACATCACCGATACAATGTGACCAACAAGTGCAGTAATCTGTCGATACGTCCATGCAGCTTCCTGCAGCCCCACAATGCGATCCCGTTCAAATGACAGAAGCTGTTCAACAGGAGTACGTACTGTCATTGGGGCATGGTTGCACTTAAGAGTGAATGTTGCAGACATTGTTCATTTCTAAACTCAGCACAGTTAATGCCAGTGGCTGAGCGGTTCTAGGCGCTGCAGTCTGGAACCGCGCGACTGCTACGGTGGCAGGTTCGAATCCTGACTCGGGCATGGATGTGTGTGATGTCCTTAGGTTAGTTAGGTTTAAGTAGTTCTAAGTTCTAGGGGACTGATGGCCTCAAAAGTTAAGTCCCATAGTGCTCAGAGCCATTTCAACCATTTGAACAGTTAATGCCTGTAGAGTCAAAACAATGGGCTGCACAGACAGGCCTCCTAAGCCCCATCTGATCGCCAATGACCGTGACAAATGAATCACTAACCCCACAGCCTCGTACGACTGAACAAAGTGCTTGAGGTTGGTGCAGTTTTTCTGTTAGTGCGTTTATTTAGCGTACAGGATTACACGTTAAATACGGTCAGAATTACAAGAAAGAAAAAGAAGACATAAATACAAATGACACATAAAAGTAACATCCACTTGTTTAATGCTAATGTGCAGTCTCCTTATCCAGTCAAGTCTTGATGGCGTAACCATGAAAAAGTCGTTTGAATCACCCAGACAGGCTCTCAACTTACGCTGCTCGACAATGTGCCGGATGTCTTGGTTGGGTGCTCCATAATCACAGCTTGGGTTGCACTGCTTACCACATTTGTGCTGATTGTAAACACAGACGTTGTGTCCTGTTCGGATGCAGTTTATATTCTTGCACTCATGCTGTGAGAATTCAATCAATAAGATGACACCCTTCAAATGGAGCATCCGTACTTCAGGTTTCACGCCATTAGCTGTCAGTAGCAAAGCTTTCATCAGTAACCTGTTGGGCCAGTTGCAGGGCTGGATTTCTAGAACGAAGTCGGTTTGTTCACAACCCAGGAATATCTTCATGGATGGGAAGGTGAAGATTATTCATTAATTTGGAATATTCTTTCGTCAAGACTCCTTGTCTTCTTAACAGAGGAGGGGCTATGTGGTTGATTGTTGGAAGCCAGTGTAGTAGACTAATTCTTATCCACTCAGAGACGATTCTCGTGGTATTGTTGAGCTGAGTGTCTTATTTACGTGAGGGCTGTTCAAGCGCAACGGAACATAATATTCAACCGTAGAGAACAAAAGAAGTGAGCGCAGGTGAGCGCAGAAGTTGGAAACGTATGTGCAGATGCTCCCCAATTAGCTATGCAGAGTTTGTGGATGAGATTGTTTCGCGTGTTTGTTTTCCAAGAAGGTATTTCGAGATGCTTCCTGAAAGATAGTGCCCCGTCATGAACCATTCCAAGACTCGTGATAGAACACTGTGAAAGGTTCACTTTGCGCGATACAGAAACATTTTTATCAATTTGATTGTATTACAGAAGAATCTTAGAGAAACGTATAGTCTGCCACTAACAGGATAAAGAAGTTTTATTTACAAACATAGTTTGTTGCCTGTTTTTGTAATGTGCTGATTTACATTCCGCAGCAAGAGGTTATCAGTCATTTGTGTAACAGATCGATTGCAAGGATTTTAAGTTCTATAGATACATTTATAAAGCTTGGACACATGAAAGGGTCAGAATAGCATTGTTGAGCAAAATAGCGCGCGTTAGATAGAACAGCAGTAGTGGGGAGAGCCAGTCATAGTCGAGTCTTGGCAAGATGTTGACGGTGGTCGGTTGGGTTAGCTGAGGAACTGTGCGTCAGAGCAAATGCTTCCCTCTGAAGACCAGAAATTTTCAGTAGCGGAGAACAACTACGAATGGAATATGATTGGATGAAAGACTTTTGGAATTTGATTTTGACGCAGAAATGACTCAGAAACCAAAAAGCATTTGTCTTATTACTTTGTGTGTATTTAGTTTGTTCATTTTCATTGCTCAGTGATTTTCTTAAAAGAAGTTTAAATGTTAGATTTGCAATTTTGAAAAAAAATCTAATAAGTACAGTTTAAAGTTCCTTTCATTAGAAATTTCCAAATTAAATAATTTTCATTTTATTAGATAGTTTCTGCAATTTCCCACCATTAAATATTTTTCATTACATACCTTCAAGTGTCTTTCAGGATCCTTCATAGTGCAGTTTTAAGTTCCATACTGACCGAACACTTACCATAACTTGCACGAACTGGTTTGTTTGCGATGCCTTGTTGCCCTTACTGGTTTCACTGTTTGTGTCTAACATAGAAACCAAACTAAATTTTCGTTATTTGTCGTGGGAATTGAGTCCTACATACGATTCCTGCTTTTCAATCTTTCAAAGTCGCACTAATATCTTATCTTCAAGCCTCCGTTTAGCTATTAGCGTCTGATTACCCTCAATTACTCGCACCGATTAACTATACAGACCATGAATGTCTCTGTACATCCGCTGTCTTCCACAAGCACGCTTGTAAACAGTTTCATTTGTAGCCCTTACTGATCCACGGCCGCAGTCGGCTAGTAATTGCTCTTTATGTACCTCACCCAAGCACCTACGCTCTATCGAGCTAATTTAAATAGGCTACCTTTGCAATGTAGCCAGCAGTGGGGACATCCATCATAATCCAACGTTCGTGAATAGGAATCCATAATGTTATTTTTAAGCAGGATGCCCATAATTAAAGTTCCTCTATCATTTAAAAAAGTCATAACTTTCAAACTGCTAGAGACAAATAATCGTGCTTTGCTGTAAAACGTTTAGCAGCTACCAAGTTTTTATCCTTTACTGGAGTGGCTCGAAATGGTGTTGGAGAAGGAGAAGGTGGAAGTGTCATCTGCTATGCAGAACCCAAATCTCTAACAGCAGTACTGCGGAATTATTGACTTCACTATGAGGGGGCAGCACAGGCAAAAACGAAAGCAGTGAGATGGTTCAAAAACTTTAAAGAGACAGTGTCAAAGACCTTTCTCGAGGCGGAAATCCGCCTCCCCCCCCCCCCCCCCCCCCTCCAAATGTTGACAGAGTGCAAGCTCCATTTCAGCGTAACCCCGGATGTCAATTAGCCGTGCATCACGTGAATTTCAGGAAGGAAAGTGTTACATAACTGATTGCGCCTGTTTGCGTGCAAAGTGCAAATCGTTCAAGCGTCGTGGGCGAACGATCATCCTCTGCGGTATGCTTTCGCGTGTTCCATGCCGACCTGCATTGATGCAGAGAATAACTACTAAAATTCAATATTTCTGGACATGTCAAGCGCCACATTAGTATGTGGGACTCGACAAACAGAGAAACACACATGATCACATGCATGTATGGTGTTATTTCATTTTATTCTTGCTTACAGGTCCGCTAATTGATGTTCCGACACCAAGCCTGCCTATAAATTACGTAAACTTGCATATAACAGAGGCCAGACTTCAGTAGGTAAGCCAATGCAATAAGAATATGTAAAGAGAATAAAATACCGGCTTTGCGTTTACTTTTTGTTGGTGGCTTCACTTTTATCATACAAAGCGCGTAAACGATTTATATGTTTTAAAATTTTTTCGTTCGTAGTCGAGGCCCAAAGCCTCTGTATCTAACATGAATCTAAAATATTGTGAATACTGACACTGTAATAAAATAAATTCTTTGATATGCTAGGTATTATTCAATGAAATGCTTTCTGGCTACTGCTGTGGAAAAATACATGAAATAGTTTGTAATATTTGAAATTGCCGCGTAATGCCGGCATATGGACTATCAGACCAATTGTGTGATTGGATTGAAGAGTTCCTAGATAACAGAACGCAGCACGTCATTCTCAATGGAGAGAAGTCTTCCGAAGTAAGAGTGATTTCAGGTGCGCCACAGGATAGTGTCGTAGGACCGTTGCTATTCACAATATATATAAATGACCTTGTGGATAACATCGGAAGTTCACTGAGGCTTTTTGTGGATGATGCTATAGTATATCGAGAGGTTGTAACAATGGAAAATTGTACTGAAATGCAGGAGGATCTGCAAAGAATTGACGCATGGTGCAGGGAAAGGCAATTGAATCTCAATGTGGACAAGTGGAATGTGCTGCGAATACATAGAAAGAAAGATCCTTTATCATTTAGCTACAATATAGCAGGTCAGCAACTGGAAGCAGTTAAATCCATAAATTATCTGGCAGTAGGCATTAGGAGTGATTTAAAATGGAATGACCATATTAAATTACCGTCGGTAAAGCAGATGCCAGACTGAGATTCACTGGAAGAATCCTAAGGAAATGCAGTCCGAAAACAAAGGAAGTAGGTTACAGTACGCTTGTTCACCCACTGCTTGAATACTGCTCACTGGTGTCGGACCCGTACCAGATAGGGTTGATAGAAGAGATAGAGAAGATCCAACGGAGAGCAGCGCGCTTCGTTACAGGATCGTTTAGTAATCGCGAAAGCGTTACGGAGATGATAAACTCCAATGGAAGACTCTGCAAGAGAGACGCTCAGTAGCTCGGTACGGACTTTTGTTGAAGTTTCGAGAACATACTTTCACCGAGGAATCAAGTAGTATATTGCTCCCTCCTACGTATATCTCGCGAAGAGACTTTGAGGATAAAATCAGAGAGGTTAGAGCCCACACAGAGGTGTACCGACAATCTTTCTTTCCACGAACAATACGAGATTGGAATAGAAGGGAGACCCGATAGAGATACTCAAGGTACCCTCCGCCACACACCGTCAGGTGGCTTGCGGAGTATAGATGTAGATGTAGATTGTTGCACACCAGCGATGTTCTGTTTCCTGGCGCTGTGGCAGCTGTGAATTGCTAGAAATTGTGTAAATGTTGAAAACATTGACATGAGGGATCGGAAGGTTACTTTCAATAACAGTAACGCCAACATTGCACACACATATTAACAGTTACAACATACACGATCCCTCGACGTAAATGACTCGTTCTCGGAAAAAATCGTAAACGAAAGTAGGACAGAAAGAAGACGTAGCGTCTGATATTATTATCTGTAATTGCAGTTGTCAGGGATGGCAGCTATTCTGTTCAGATTATGTCTCCGATGAAAAATAATTACAGTAAACTTCAGAGACTTTAGTAATACGCTACAAAAATCACGCAGTGTTTAATGTCCAAATTTAGTTACGTTATAGTGTAATCTATCACACGATAGGGTGATAGGCCAATTCTTTTCGCCGGCCGCTGTGGCCGTGCGGTTCTAGGCGCTTCAGTCTGGAACCGCGCGACCGCTACGGTCGCAGGTTCTAATCCTGCCTCGGGCATGGATGTGTGTGATGTCCTTAGGTTATTTAGGTTTCAGTAGTACTAAGTTCTAGGGGACTGATGACCTCAGATGTTAAGTCCCATAGTGCTCAGAGCCACTTGAACCATTTGAACCCATTCTTCGATCATGATGGCCCACCCTCATGCTTGAGTCTGAACGTGCGGGATGTGCTGAACACGGCCGTGATGATCCGAGCGCGTGGCCCGCGCTCTCTCTCCATGTCACGCCATTAGACTTCTTTTTGTGTGGTTACGTCAAGGTTCGCTTGTACACAACACCAGTCAATGACACTGCTACCCTTCGTGCATGAATCAGCAGTCACAAGTGCAGATACCTGAGCAGAACTCGAAAATCGTCTTGATGTTCTGCGAGTGGCGCGTGGGACACACACTGAAATTCTGGGATAACAGAAAAAAATTTTAATACCTTTTAAACGTTTTACAACAAACCACGATGGCCTGTCTCTCAATAGTTTCTAAATTATGATTTTTTTAATTGAAAGAGGGTAGCAGGACTTTAAAGATCCCCTATAGAATACACACATACATAACCGAGGATCTTCCATTAATAATACACAGTTATTTTTATTTTAGACACAGTCACAGAATTTGATTACAATCATTGGTAAGTCTGGCCTCCTTCTGATTCTATACTCCATAAGCGGCATTTTACGAACAAAACACCCACCTCATGCACTGTTACATGTATGTCGTGAATTTAGGCTGGTAGTCGACTAGCTTTTAATGACTATGTTAACCATTGGCCTGTTTAGAAACGTGTCGCACTGTACCGTTTACGCAAACATGACGTTATTACAGTCGTCACACAAAACTGACTTTGACTGTCCTGTAGTAGCACACGGTGCAGGTATCCGGGGTAACGTAAGTCGTCCATGTACTGGAGATGACAGTAAAAAAATGGAAACGAAAGGAAAATACACATCGGCGAATGGTACACTGCTATATTTTCTGAACAGATATTGAGGAGAGGAAGTAGATAACCGAATAAAAAAATACAGTGTTATTTAAAAAGACGTACTGCTGTTCCTATTTTCGTAACGAACAAAGTTACAAAAAGGCAGTCATGATGGTTAATGGCCCTCTGATAGCTGAGTAACATGTGCCAGATACATCTTTTATTTTGCTACTGAACAAAAAAAAAAAAAAAAAAAAAAAAAAAAAAAAAAAAAAAAAAAAAAAAAAAACAACAATTACTTGGAGTCGTCAATTTAAGGTAGATATCCCTTATATCGAAGAAACTCTTGTGGTATCTAAGGCATTCTCCAGTCCAAAATTCATCTAAAACATTGGTTTTCGACCACTGGATTAGCAGATGTCGTATCATAAGCCTAAGAAGAATTAGGATTGAATGCGTAGAATTTGGGTTAGTGTTTGATCGCTTTGTAGATAATTGCTGTTGTCCATGAATGTCAATTTCTACAATTTCTAGGTAACTTACATATCGGTTCCAACTTCTCTCTCTCTCGCTCTCTCGCTCTCCCTCTCTCTCTCCCTCTCTCTCTCTCTCTCTCTCTCTCTCTCTCTGTGTGTGTGTGTGTGTGTGTGTGTGCGTGTGTGTGTGTGTGTGTGTGTGTGTGTCTGTGTGAGTGTGTGCGTGTTTTCTTACATTCTCGTTAGGCAGTTGCTCTTTTTCGATTACAGTCCGTTCTTAATTCTGGCATTTTCTGTAGATATTTTAAATACGCTTCCTTTTTCTCTCTCATTACTTTGTCTAATTCGTCGTTCCATATTCTTAATCTCTTCTTATTACATCTTTTAAATCTCGTTCCCAGTGCCTGTTTTCATATAAGAGTTGTATGCTTTTATCTTGTAATAAGTGTATTTTGAATGTTATTTCTTGATACATTAAACATTAACACGATGGACGAAAAACACTGGGAAGAACATTATAAAAAGTTGTGCTATGACCAAAACTTGATGGAACAAGCAGAAATGTAGGAAGCTGGGGAAGGTGTAGATGTACTAACATTAGCAGAATTAGAAGAATCGTTAAAACAATGAAAAACAGAAACGCAGCTGGTGTAGGTGGCATTAACCGTGAGTTACTAGAACACAGACAAACTCTCGTTAAACTAAAATTTCTACATTTCCTAAATTTATGCTGGGAGAAAGTAAGAATATCAGAAATCTGGTCAACAGCTTGTGTGTACTTAATTTTTTAAGAACGAAAATTGAAAATGCCGTAATAATTATGGTGGAATAAGTGTTTAAACATTTGAATATAAAGTATATGCAAAAATGTTGACTCTAAGGTTAATCTCATTTGCCCAAACAATTTAACCTTCAGACCAGAGTACGTTTAGATTTGGAAGAACAACAAAGGACAATGTATTCTCCTTGAAGATTTTGATATATAGAGAGAAAAGAATTTAATAATGAAACACCCGTAGCTTTAATTCACTATTTCAAGGCGATTGACAGATTAAATTGGCAAAATTCTGATCAATATTATAAGGAAATGGAATTTGGTGGCACTTGATGTGGATCATAAAAAACTTATACAGTAAGACTAAATTTGTAATAAAAACAGGAAACAAAATAAGTGAGAATAGCATTATAAGTAAGCGAGAGGCTAAACAAAGTTGCACATTTTCCCCAGTTTCGTTCAGTTTATATAAAAACGACATGACTAAAAAGTAGAATGCGGAAATAAAAAACAGCAAAAGAATAAAACTGGATAAGGACCATTATATAGAAACATTAATGTGTGCTGACGATCAGACTACAACAGCCTCTTCAGAAGCATTACAAAAAATATTTTTAAATTAAAACAAATTAGTCAAAACTATAATTTGAAAATATCGATAGAATAGACAAAAGTATTGGCTTTTCGAGGGAAACAATACTTGACACCAAACAAAATAACCGAGCAAGTATGACATTTTAGCTACATGGGCTACAGTATTTCTTGTGCTCGTGATAAAAATATGAAGAATAAAACAGAAAAACATCAGCAAGTCTGTAGAACAATAAAAATAACATTAAAAAAAGGCAGGTAAACTATTTAGTCATTCCGTTACTGCTTTACGGATGTGCGGCTTGGATAGCACACAAGGAAGACTTTAATCGAATAGTGGCGTCAGAAATGAAATTGCTCAGATCAGTTAAATGATGTAAACTAGAAGATGGATTAAGAAACGAAGACACAGAAAAGAGTTTAAAATATTTGCAGTAACAGAAAATAATCGACTCATATAGGAAGAAATGGAAGGAACGTGTAACGGAACACAACAAGTCAGATATCCTAAAAATGTTTTGCAGTATATACCCAAGGGGGTAAGGGATGTGGAATCGGTCCAGGAAGCTATGGAGCTAAGAAACTGAGGGTGGAGCGGGTTCCTCGAACCTAATTCATGAATGTAGATGATGATGTTGATGAGGGTAGAAACAGTAGGCTTTAAAATACCGCCGACTACTATGTCAGTACAGATGGAACACAAGTTTGCATGAGCGAAACATGGGGAAGAAAAATAGCTGTATCTTATTCAAAGGTAGATTTCCTTATCGATGCTTCTGCGATGCATGTTTATTTTCCGTTTAATGCAAATGCGCCGAAGAATTCATTTTACTGAAGTATCTTTTTCCAAAGGTTTTTCATTAAAGTCTATTTCAGTATGAGCTTCAAATCAATGCTACATCAAAACTGTTCCTCTACAAATATTTTCCATCGCCCTATCTGTATTTTAGCTAGACAGAAGTTCATTTTACCGTCGAGACTGAGTTTTCTGTTGAGTGTACTGCGCAACTAGCAAAATTTACACTTAACAGAGTCAGATATCGTGGATGTATCCCGAAAATCTACTCGTATTCTTTCGTCACAGCAGTTGCCTGTGTTGCACGTGTAGGAGTGACATGAATTCTTACGACTGGGAAAGTGAATAACGCTGAAAATTTTTAATGGCTTAATGTTATAGCGTTTCAAAAGAGCCATCCTCGCGTTTATATGAAGTAATGTAATGAAACCTTGGAAACCCTAAATCTGGATGACTGAACTGAATCTGATGGCCTCCTCTCTCGAATGCTAATGTCTGCGCTATCTCACCTGGCAGTTAGGTTCAGTTACGAAAATTAAGCAGCTGGTCTGATCAGCCATTTGTATAAAAGGTGTTCAGGGTCTGTCAAATATTTAACGGAAGCTATTTTGAAAACATCGGCAGCTGCTAAGATAATTCAGTTTACTTTGCTAGTAGTTTCGATTGTAGTCGAACATCCAAAGTCACAGAAATCATCATCTTAGGATCACTTTCGTAAACAATTATGACGCAGTAAATGAGTATTCTGTGATGAATTAGTTTCTATACGGTCAAACCTGTTTCAGTATCTGGTCCAGTACAGATTCCAAGTGGTCTGATCGTACACGCTCGCATATCTACGAGCATCGCTTTCCTAATAAGAGGCAACTGCACCAAATGGCTGTGCTCCAGTTTATCGGTTTCTTCGAGAAATGGGAGTCTTCCTCCTAATCGTGCCGGTTACGGAAAGCTTGTGTCGCATTTGGATTTTGAGAATACCGTACCAGAGGGGATATTCGATCACAATTCGTGCTATGAGCGCTGGTCACTTTATTATTCGCAGGATACTGCCACCTTCAGAAGACGCAGGTTTTCGGTCTATACGATTCCACACTTTGAAGGAATTTCTGGAGTGGTTTCTTCGTGAAAATAGTAGTTACTGCCCTCAACACAAGTGTTAGCATATATGAGAGCGTCTTCATGTGTGCCGATTTACTGTCGTAATATTTTTATATTTATTTATTTCATTAACAGTACAGAGTAACCCACCGCCTTGAAATGTAAGGTGGGTCGCATGCTTCTGAATCTAATAGCAAAGACTTCTCATTGTTACAGTCTTATTAGTATACAGTTGTTAATACTTTTCTTAAATAATATAAAGAACGTAATATATAAAGATTTCTCTGAGGTTACAGCGAATTGAATGCTTAACAATTGTTAAAATGGTCCAAATAATTTATTCGTCGTAATAGTTAGATCTGCAATCATGATAACTGATACGTGACATTATCAAACGACACTAACAAATGGAATTTCCTGGCACAGTAAAACTGTGTGCCGGGCCGAGACTCGAACTCGGGACCTTTGTCTTTCGCGTGCAAGTGCTCTACCAACTGAGCTACCAAAGCACGTCTCACGACCCGTCCTCACAGCTTCAATTCTGCCAGTACCTCGTCTCCTACCTTCCAAACTTCACAGACACTCTTCTGCGCAGAAGAGCTTCTGTGAAGGGAAAAGAGGAAAAAACGAGAGTCTATGTGCCTCCCTATGAGCCCTAACTTCTCGTACCTTATCTGCGCGGTCTTTCAGCTTCAGCCCTCCAGGGATTCCCATTTGAGTTCCCGAAGCATCTCCATAACACTTACGTATTGTTCGAACCTACCGGTAACAAATCTAGCAGCCCACCTCTGAATTGCTTCGATGTCTTCCTTTGACCCAAGGTGGTACGGACCCAAAACACTAGAGCAGTACTCAAGAACAGGTCGTACCAGCATTTTGTATGTGGTCTCCTTTGCAGGTGAACCACTCTTTCCCAAAATTCTCCCAATAAACCGAAGTCGACTATTCGCCTTCCCTACCACGGTTCTCACATGCTTGATCCATCTCATACAGCTTTCCAACTTTATCCCCATATATTTAAACTACTCGACTGTGTCAGGCAGGACACTAGTAATACTGTATCCAAACATTTCAGGTTTGTTCTTCCTATTCATCTGAATTAACGTACATGTTTCCACGTTATTACTATATATAAACGTTTAAAAAACCTGCTTCCGTGTTTAACACTTGATAAACTACACGTAACGTGAAACAGCGTTCTGTTTGTATGGATAAAAATTGTAATAAATGTTGAGGTTATTGGTAAGTTGTGTAAGAAAGATGGTGTAATGCTCATGTATTATAAATGACGATTACAGAAAGAGAGACACACCCGTGTCTGACCATGTAATGCATTCTTATCCAATATTGCTCGAATTTGATGTTTACTTACTGCTGATTTCGCCGTCTCATAACGTGTCTGGCTACATTTAGTTCCCCTTGTACACTGTACTCTCGAAATAAGGTAGATTAGGATCTAGATCATGACTAGGAATTCCGCCGTTTTCTTTCCAAAGGAAACCGATGTAGAAAAATAACGGAAAACATAAATCTAGATGTCCCACTGGGATTTAAACTACGCTCCACCTGAATGTAAGTCCACTCATTAAAACACCTCAACCCCTTCTTCACATGACTCCATCATTGCTCCGGAATACTCGTAAAAAGAAAAATCTACAGACTCCAAGGAAGGCATGGTCCCACAAGGAATGTCCCGTTGATTTCCACGTTTCCTGCAAGTAAAGACACAGATGAGCTACCTGTTTCGCAAGTGAGAATAATCACTTCAACTGCTGGTAGAGTGACAGGGAGCGGAAAAAATGAAGGAAGAAAGCTCAGATTTTACCGTCCCTTCGACGGGGAGGTCATGAAAGACGAAGCACTACAGCCCCTTAGGGATGGCTGGGGAAGTTCAGCCATGTTCTTTCCAAAGGAATAATCCCAGCATTCTCCGTATGTCATAAGGCTAACCACTGAAAGCCAAAATCTTTACAATCGGGGTGTGGGCTTTGAACTGGCTACCTCCCGAATCCAGAGATTTTTTCACTGCGTCGCCTCTTTCTGTTCAAGCAGCTGGGAGAGGTGTTTTAACTCGGGCGACACGCAAAGTGTTTATAGTCGGCACTTAATGCGTCTAACTGCAGCATATGCAAACTTTACTGCTTCTTGAGTATGCAAAGAAATCACGATCTTGCTTTAGTCACCGTATAGTAATAATGGCAGCTGTTTTAACTCGAGCTACAAGCGAAGTGTTTATAGTCGGTACTTAATGCGACGAACTGTGGCGTATGCAAACTTTACTGCTTCCTTAGTATGCAAAGAAATCACGACATTGTTTTAGGCACCGTGCAATAGCGAGTTTTATGGTCCTCTGCTGTGTCAGATGTCTCAGGAAAAGAGGGATAGATAGTGTGCGTCGTAAAAGCTGTAATGACTACCCATGTGACTAAGTCCTAAACACAATGATAGCAGTTCAAAGAAGAGTTACTTGGAAATTTTTAGCAACCATCGTGATGCAAGTTATACTGCGCTGAGAAACTCTACGTGTATTTTAACGCTTACTACTAACGCTTGTGATATCTATCTTCTTGAAAATACAATGGCTTCCCTTTATTATCCGGCCGGTATTTTTGACGCAGTTACATCACCTGCGGAATGTTTATTTTTATTCTGTAATAATTTTTCGTAACACGGTATCTGTGCTTGTACAGCAGTTTGCGTTTTAGGTTTTCTTGGGAAAGAGTTTAGTGTTACCGACACCCAAAAGATTCCGAGATTAGCTTTTACCGCCTAGTTTTCACTCTCTGAAGTTCATAATCTTAGTAATGTATACTGGCGTCGTACAGTTTCATGTTTCATTAATTTTTTAGAACACTTCTCGTGGAGAAGCGGTAGCTTCTGATAGTTTTCAGTTGTCTGGGCTAATACTACCTTTCTTGCGCTTTGTTGACACTGAAACTCAACGATTGCAATGTAATGCTTCAAAAAAATGCCAAGAGCTGTAATGCTTGCTCTGTCCGCCTATTCCGATTTTTCAGTGATTTTCCTAAATCATTCCAGGCAAGTGGCGGAATGATTCTTTCGTCAAGGCCACGGCCGACTACCTCTCCTGTCCCCATAAAAGCGTAAACATACTGTCAGTAGGTATACTGTGAACCAGTCAATTTCATTGAACAGTGTGTTCCAAAACTATATTTACAAGTTTGGTTCCATAATTTCAGAAATGGGGATAGGTAGAAAGGTTGCGATTTGGGGCATGATGTTCACAGACCCCTAAAGTTGTTTGTTTTTGATATTTACTCGTATTTAGCAGCCCATCATATGGCACAGTGGTTTGAATGGTTGACAGAGACCAAATCTGACACCCAGCTCCAGCGAAACTGCCGGATACGTTACAGAAGCACACCACCATCATGTCCGACCATCAGACAGTGGAACACGAGGTTCAGGGAATCCGGAAGTTTCATGAAGAGGAGGAGTTTCGGGCGTCCGAACATGAGTGATGCTGACGGGCAATGGGTGCAACAGACATTTATCCGGAGCTCAAGCAAATCAATGCGTCAAGCGTCTCGACAGCTGCAACCACCACCAACCACGGTACACAGGATACATAAGAAACTGAAACTTCATGACTAAAAGGCGCACCTGCTGCATGCGCCTCAACGTGATGACAGGCCAAAGTTCAAAGCATTTATAGTTGACATTATGCGTCACAATGGCTATGACCCAGACTATCTAAAGTAGGTGATGTTCACGGACGAAGCTTGCTTTCAAGTGTCCAGGAAGCTAAATCGACACAGTGTGATGACCTGGTGTTCTGAGAATCTCCACTTTAGCATAGAAATTGTGCGCGACTGTCCAAAGGTAAACATGTGGTGCGGCCTGTTTCATGACCGTGTGGTGGGACCGTTTTTCTTTGCAGAGGCGTCAGTAACCTCGACTGTTTATCTGGACATGTTGGAACAGTTTTCATTCCCACAGATCGAAGAACTGACACCTGATATCTTGCTGTAGCAGAATAGCGCCCCTCCTTAAAGGACCTCGATCGTTAGGAAGACTTTGCACGACACATTTCCAGGTTGCTGGGTTGGCAGACGATGTCTCATTTCCTGGCCCCTGCAAGGTCACTAGACATAATCCCATCAGGTTTTATTTATTTTTTGACTTTGTGAATGATGCCGTCTACCAGACCACGGTGCGGGATCTGCAGGAACTGCGAGGTAGCATCAGAGCAGCAATTGCATACGTTACTGAGGACATGCTAGGCCCGACATGTGGGGAACTGGAATATCGTTTGCATATCCCACGTGTTACAGATGGCACATACATTTTAGTCGGTTAAACAGCTACTGAAACTTTAGGAGTGTATGAACAATATGCCAAAAAGCGCACTTCTCTACCTATACTCATTTCTGAAATATACGTGAACTAAGTTGTAAATATTATTTTGTAAAACCTAATATTAAGATGGCAAACCCTATATTATTGTTAGGCGAGCCCTGGATGAATAAAATTAGTAATAAATAAATAATAAGGTCCACTGTGTGAGATATCCGCTGTCCGGGAACATCTTCAGACTGCGTTGGCCACGGTCGGCAGTCTGCAGGCAGCAGATCTGGGCTGCGGCGACATTGGCGTCTTTCTCCAATGCCTGTATCACCTGGAAATCACGTTGTAGCTGCGTCTCCCGATGAGCATAAAATTCCTGATTCGTCCTCAGATGAATGACCAACGAAGGAACGCCACAGAAACGCTCAGCAGACGCCGAATGTGGGAACTGGCCGTACTGCCTTAGCAACAGGTGGTGCTCAGCGTTGAAAACACATTAGAGCCAGCATTGGATGCAGCGTCTATTGCTCATTAATGAACAGGATACGAGCTTACCGAGTATCGGATCGTAATTGTACCTGAATTCGGAACTCCCTTGCAGACAGAAATCAACATGTTGTCCTTAAAGGGGCGGAGTCGATTAATGTGAAGTTCGGGAGTACCCAAGGGAATCATTGCTGTTTACAACGTATTTTACTGATTCTGTGGGTAACGTGGCAAGTTCCTTCAGGCTATTCGTGGTTGATGTATATGGAGAAGCTGCAATGCTAGTAAATTGTAGGAAAACGCTGGAGTACCTGCAATAGGTTGCACAATTGATGCTGGCACTGGCAGTTGACCTTAAACATAAATGAATGGAATGTACTACGCATAAGGAGGCGGAAAGATTCATTATTATTCGATTACATTATTGGCGGTAAAAGACTGGAAACAGTAAGCAGCATAAATATCAGGGAGTAACTGGAGCGATATGGGCTGAAACGATCATATAATATTAATTGTTGTAAGAGCAATTATAAGGTGAAGGTTATAACAACGCTTGATCTTTTCATTATCCATCAGTGGTCTAAAATCACAACCGTACAAAACAAATTACAACGTCTCAACTTTCCAAACAATATACAGTTCTTGTAAATTCTTGGTGCTGTTTAGCATTATTTGCAGCTATTTTACTACATGGTCAAATATACTGCATCTGAGAGCTATAACAATGTTAAGTTCTGTTACTTACTTGCAAAGTTGGCGACTCGAAGTTCATCTGGAAGCTGTATCATGTCGTTTTGGTCTAGAGGTTTCCACATTTTGTGATGTGTTAATCAAAACACTATCTTCTGATGACTCTATTATTTATTTTCCTTTTAGTCACATTTTCTAAAGAACGCACTTCACACAGAATTCTATTTTAAGTAGATAACACAGGACAAAATGCTTCTTGCTCGCCATAAGAGTAAGTAACAAAAGTCATCAAAAAGACACAGTTTTCCTGTCTCAAATAAATGACGTACAGTTTGCGCGTCAGAAAATTTCAGATAAACTCAGATACAATCGAAAACTAAGGAGCAACTGAACTACAATTGGCGCCACTGCCCTCAAATAGACTCGGTTGCTCCACAAATGCTCCAGAAAAAGAAACTTCTAGAATTAAAAACAATGTGCTAAACAGAAAGGATATGTAATGAATATAATGTTGGATTTGAAATTTTAAATATAATAATAATACAAATTCAGTTTCACAAATTAAATTTGTATTTAACGTCGAAAGTTCGAGAAGTTCTTATGTTTACATTTTTATTTTCAAGTATCTTTCATTGCATAAATTATTATTAATGGAAGTTCCCTACGTAACTTCAATCAGAAAGATAAATCTTTCGATAAGAACTTTGCTTGATTTGAGTAGTTTCGAATTTTTCAGCCTGACAATAATAGAGAGCATAAAGAACAAACTAATTAACAGTGATAAGAACCATTTTCTCCAGTTATTTTTTGTGTACTCCAAATCTCATAATAAAATGACGAATTTTATTTAAGAAAGAACGTGTTACGTATTTTGAAAAATAACAGTTAAAAAGTTTATTCTCAAATTAAACGTAATGTTGTCTCATCAACGGCTCAAATTTATCGAGTAATTCAGCCATAAACACACATCGCGAACCACAAATCTGAAACGTTATCAAACAGTACTAATCGAAGAAGTGTCAGTCTATTCACATGGTTAATTTAGCCTGTTGTCTGCTGTCTTGGAAGATGTATTTGTGAATCCTAAAGAAATGTAATTCATCCACGAAAGACGTAGTTTAGCGTCACTCAAACCACTCTTGCGTTAGTAGCGTCAGCCTGGGACTCTCACTAAATTTGATTAGCGAAAGAGATCAGTGGTATCCAATCAAGAGCGGAGCATTAGGATTCGATTAGAAGCACGGAAGTATCTCAGAAATGCTCACGAATCTCCTAGAAGGGCGATGTGCCTTACGAAGCAATTCCGAAAGCGTGCATTCGAAGAAGACTGATTTGACATATTTCTTAGCCTGAATGACGCTTCACAAAATATTATGACTGGAAAATAAGAGAAATTCTGGACCATGTGGAGGCCTGCCGACATTCCTCCTTCCCGTCCGACATTCGTGATTAGAACAGAAGGAAGGGTAAATAATAGTTGCACGAGAAGTACCCTCTTCCACACACCGAAGGATGGCTTGCGGAGTACAGCTGCAGTTGTGACGGGACGCCAAACTGAGCCCTGGTATTTTCGGTACAAGCTCATCTGCTGCAAATTCGATTTCTGTATTTCCAAGGGCTCCACAATACTTATGGCACATCCTTATTCAGCCACTTTAGGCGGAAATCAGTGCTCTATGGACTTGTTTGTCTGCTGAGTATATGGTGTGCAAGATATTCGAGACAGACGAGACACCGTCTTTCTTCAAAAAGAATATAATAATTCCAGTTCCAAAGGAGGTAGTTGTGATGGGTGTATTATCAAACCATGAGTTTAGTAAGTCATGGTTGCAAAATACTGTGGTCAATTATTTACAGAAGAATGGAAAAAAATGGCAGAAGCCTACCTCGGGGAAAATCATTTTGTGTTACGGAAAAATGTAAGAACATGCGAAGAAGTACTGACCTTACGACTTCTCTCGGAAGACAGACTGAAGAAAGGCAAATCTACGATTAGATGATTTGTAGATTTACGAGGGCTATCCACAAAGTACATTACGTTTTGGGTTTAAAAATAAATAAAGTATTGGAAAATTTTTTTATTTTATACAGATGAAAGCCACACATTCTACATAGTTGCCATTTAAATTAAGGTACTTATCGTAGCGATGGATGAGCTTGGAAATTTCTTCGTCGTAAAATTCGGCCGCCTGCGCCTTCAACCACGTGGTTACCTCTTCTTGAAGCTGTGCGTCGTCATCAAAACGCTGCATAGCCAACAACTTCTTCATTGCTGGGAATAAGTGGAAGTCGCTCGGGGCCAGGTCGGGACTGTACGGCGGATGAGGAAACAACTCCCACTTAAAAGATTCGAGAACTTCACGAGTGGCATTTGCCGTGTGGGCCCGGGCGTTGTCGTGAATCAGCAAGGTCTTTGAGCCCAACTTTCCCCTGCGCTTGTTTTGTATTGCTCTTCTGAGGTTGTGCAGAGTTTGGCAATACCCTTGAGAGTTTATTGTAGTGCCTCTTTCCAGGAAATCCACAAAAATCGTATTTCTACCGGGTTACTGATTAACCACGTGGTTGAAGGCGCAGGCGGCCGAATTTTACGATGAAGGAATTTGCAAGCTCGTCCATCGCTACGATAAGTGCCTTAATTTAAATGGCAACTATGTAGAAAAGTAGTATTTAAGTGCGGCTTTCATCTGTATATAATAAAAAAAATTTCCAATACTTTATTTATTTTTAATTCCAAAACGTAATGTACTTTGTGGATAGCCCTCGTATATGCAGCTTTGTGACAAAGGTATCAGAGATCTATTACAGGTAAGGAAGTATTATTCACAATTCGTACAGAAACCAGACTGCAGTTATATGAGTCGATGACAAGCAGCAGCTGAAAAGAAAGCGAGACAGGTTTGTAAGCTATCCCCGATGTCGTTCAATCTGTACATAACGCAAACAGGAAAGAGAATCAAGGAGAAACTGGAAATTAAATGAAAGTTCAGAGAGACGATTTAAGAACTTTTAGGTTTGTAGAAGAAATCGTGATTCTAACAGGGACGGCAAAATTCTTAGGCGATCAGTTAAACCGAATTAATAGCGACTTGTAAAGAAGGCATAGGATGAACATCAACAAGGTAATGCAATGTAGTCGAATTAAATCAAGACATGTTGAAAGAACTAAATTAGTAAATGAGACGGTAAAAGTAGTAGCTGGGGTTTCTAATTTTGGTAGCAAAATAACTGACATGGCCAATGAAGAGGGGATGTACGAGGGATATTCGGAAAGTACGTTCCGATCTGCCAAGAAATGGAAACCACTGTGAAAATCTAATAAAGTTTTGCACATATGTGTTCGACAGTGTCTCTAGTATGCTTGTCGATTACATCACTTCACTCTTTTCAGTTCTGAGCGCATGGTGAGCACTAAAGACGCGTAGAAAATAGTGTCTCCCGCCTGATGTTTTGTGTTGTAAGGTCCTCCGTTGGTCGTGTCGGTTCTCTCCCGTTGTGGTGTTGTTAGCGGGCTGCTCCGAGGGTCCCGCCGCGTTTCCGTCACTACAACCCCGCGACCGTTCCGGTCGCCGTTACAACATTTTGGCGACAGATTTCGCCTGATGTTATGCAGCCCACATTACTGAACTGTCATACAGTGCCTACTTCGTGACAATTCTCGGTCGCAATCTGCAATGCTTCTGCAGCGTTTCGATGAGAAGTGTTTGATCGCCCGCACTACAACCCGTAATTGGCTTCCACTGTGTTTCATCTCTGCTCACATTAACTGCTGTCTATGAAGACAACATTTCCGCACAGACAACGAGCTATAGATGAGCGTAGAGAATTGGCGGGAAGCACAGGCGGCTGCCTTCTATGACGAGGGTATCGGAAAGTTGGAACAACTCTACGACAAATGTCTAAGTCGGATTGGTGATTATGTAGAGCAGTGGCTGGAAGCTGTAGCTAACTGTTGCAGATAAAATATTTCTGATTTTCAAAGTGGTTTCCATTTCGCGATCAGTCGGAACTTACTTTCCAAATAGCCGTAGTAAAATGCCGTCTGGCGATAGTAAGAAAACTGTTCTCGAACGAGAGAAATTTGTTAGCACTGAATACACATTGTCTGCCACAAAAAAAGCACAGAGACCAATACGGGAGAAAACGAAATTGAACTTCACGAATTCAGAGGCTATGAGGTGATATTTCAGTGATTAAAAAATCGAGTCAAATTTACAAGGAACTTGAAAGTATCAACCCACATATCAATATGACGCTGCAACCTTCTGGGCTGGATATACACATATGCACGGTGTTATGTGTGTAAGTGCAGATATCTGCACTTTTAACCCTATTCAATTGGGAAGGGTGTCAAAAAGCTTTCCTCTCTTGAGGAAAGCTGAACGCCAACTGTTGTAACTGGCCCTTGATACTCGCATCGGGACAGTATTGACGTCTGAGCTGGTTCCACAGATGTTCTGTCAGGGGCAGATCTGGGAATCTTCCCAGCCATGTGGAGTACATCTGCATCACGCATAAATTTCACAGAGACACGTACCGTATGTGGACAAGTAATGTCCTGTTGAAAAATTTCATCAAGATACTGTCGCATTAAAGCTAACACATGAGGACAGAAGATGTCCGTGATGGCAAGTTTGTGCCCTCAATCAGTAGCAACCACGACTAGATTCATATCATACACGATGGTTCCCCATACCATGACGTCAGGAATAAGTAGACCTCTCCCCAGAGCGAGCTAGCACCCCAAAGACGTTCTGGCTCACACGCGGTTTCTCTTCGCCGAATTGTCTTGGCTCAAACTCGTCTAGGGGTTGAACCGCACGTGTCGCATTACACGCCCTAAATTAGACACTTGTGACCATTTGGTAAAATTGTCTGGCTGATGGTAAGTTTGAGAAATTTTATGAAACATACAAAGTTAATCCCCCCCATGAACCATGGACCTTGCCGTTGGTGGGGAGGCTTGCGTGCCTCAGCGATACAGATAGCCGTACCGTAGGTGCAACCACAACGGAGGGGTATCTGTTGAGAGGCCAGACAAACGTGTGGTTCCTGAAGAGGGGCAGCAGCCTTTTCAGTAGTTGCAAGGGCAACAGTCTGGATGATTGACTGAGCTGGCCTTGTAACAATAACCAAAACGGCATTGCCGTGCCGGTACTGCGAACGGCTGAAAGCAAGGGGAAACTACAGCCGTAATTTTTCCCGAGGGCATGCAGCTTTACTGTATGATTACATGATGATGGCGTCCTCTTCGGTAAAATATTCCGGAGGTAAAATAGTCCCCCATTCGGATCTCCGGGCGGGGACTACTCAAGAGGATGTCGTTATCAGGAGAAAGAAAACTGGCGTTCTACGGATCGGAGCGTGGAATGTCAGATCCCTTAATCGGGCAGGTAGGTTAGAAAATTTAAAAAGGGAAATGGATAGGTTGAAGTTAGATATAGTGGGAATTAGTGAAGTTCGGTGGCAGGAGGAACAAGACTTCTGGTCAGGTGACTACAGGGTTATAAACACAAAATCAAACAGGGGTAATGCAGGAGTAGGTTTAATAATGAATAGGAAAATAGGAATGCGGGTAAGCTACTACAAACAGCATAGTGAACGCATTATTGTGGCCAAGATAGATACGAAGCCCACGCCTACTACAGTAGTACAAGTTTATATGCCAACTAGCTCTGCAGATGACGAAGAAATTGAAGAAATGTATGATGAAATAAAAGAAATTATTCAGATTGTGAAGGGAGACGAAAATTTAATAGTCATGGGTGACTGGAATTCGAGTGTAGGAAAAGGGAGAGAAGGAAACATAGTAGGTGAATATGGATTGGGGGACAGAAATGAAAGAGGAAGCCGCCTGGTAGAATTTTGCACAGAGCACAACATAATCATAACTAACACTTGGTTTAAGAATCATGAAAGAAGGTTGTATACATGGAAGAACCCTGGAGATACTAAAAGATATCAGATAGATTATATAATGGTAAGACAGAGATTTAGGAACCAGGTTTTAAATTGTAAGACATTTCCAGGGGCAGATGTGGACTCCGACCACAATCTATTGGTTATGACCTGTAGATTAAAACTGAAGAAACTGCAAAAAGGTGGGAATTTAAGGAGATGGAACCTGGATAAACTAAAAGAACCAGAGGTTGTACAGAGATTCAGGGAGAGCATAAGGGAGCAATTGACAGGAATGGGGAAAATAAATACAGTAGAAGAAGAATGGGTAGCTTTGAGGGATGAAGTAGTGAAGGCAGCAGAGGATCAAGTAGGTAAAAAGACGAGGGCTAGTAGAAATCCTTGGGTAACAGAAGAAATATTGAATTTAATTGATGAAAGGAGAAAATATGAAAATGCAGTAAGTGAAACAGGCAAAAAGGAATACAAACGTCTCAAAAATGAGATCGACAGGAAGTGCAAAATGGCTAAGCAGGGATGGCTAGAGGACAAATGTAAGGATGTAGAGGCCTATCTCACTAGGGGTATGATAGATACCGCCTACAGGAAAATTAAAGAGACCTTTGGAGATAAGAGAACGACTTGTATGAATATCAAGAGCTCAGATGGAAACCCAGTTCTAAGCAAAGAAGGGAAAGCAGAAAGGTGGAAGGAGTATATAGAGGGTCTATACAAGGGCGATGTACTTGAGGACAATATTATGGAAATGGAAGAGGATGTAGATGAAGATGAAATGGGAGATATGATACTGCGTGAAGAGTTTGACAGAGCACTGAAAGACATGAGTCGAAACAAAGCCCCCGGAGTAGACAATATTCCATTGGAACTACTGACGGCCGTGGGAGAGCCAGTCCTGACAAAACTCTACCATCTGGTGAGCAAGATGTATGAGACAGGCGAAATACCCTCAGACTTCAAGAAGAATATAATAATTCCAATCCCAAAGAAAGCAGGTGTTGACAGATGTGAAAATTACCGAACTATCAGCTTAATAAGTCACAGCTGCAAAATACTAACACGAATTCTTTACAGACGAATGGAAAAACTAGTAGAAGCCAACCTCGGGGAAGATCAGTTTGGATTCCGTAGAAACACTGGAACACGTGAGGCAATACTGACCTTACGACTTATCTTAGAAGAAAGATTAAGGAAAGGCAAACCTACGTTTCTAGCATTTGTAGACTTAGAGAAAGCTTTTGACAATGTTGACTGGAATACTCTCTTTCAAATTTAGAAGGTGGCAGGGGTAAAATACAGGGAGCGAAAGGCTATTTGCAATTTGTACAGAAACCAGATGGCAGTTATAAGAGTCGAGGGACGTGAAAGGGAAGCAGTGATTGGGAAGGGAGTAAGACAGGGTTGTAGCCTCTCCCCGATGTTGTTCAATCTGTATATTGAGCAAGCAGTAAAGGAAACAAAAGAAAAATTCGGAGTAGGTATTAAAATGCATGGAGAAGAAATAAAAACTTTGAGGTTCGCCGATGACATTGTAATTCTGTCAGAGACAGCAAAGGACTTGGAAGAGCAGTTGAATGGAATGGACAGTGTCTTGAAAGGAGGATATAAGATGAACATCAACAAAAGCAAAACAAGGATAATGGAATGTAGTCTAATTAAGTCGGGTGATGCTGAGGGAATTAGATTAGGAAATGAGGCACTTAAAGTAGTAAAGGAGTTTTGCTATTTGGGGAGCAAAATAACTGATGATGGTCGAAGTAGAGGGGATATCAAATGTAGGCTGGCAATGGCAAGGAAAGCGTTTCTGAAGAAGAGAAATTTGTTAACATCCAGTATTGATTTAAGTGTCAGGAAGTCATTTCTGAAAGTATTTGTATGGAGTGTAGCCATGTATGGAAGTGAAACATGGACGATAAATAGTTTGGACAAGAAGAGAATAGAAGCTTTCGAAATGTGGTGCTACAGAAGAATGCTGAAGATTAGATGGGTAGATCACATAACTAATGAGGAAGTATTGAATAGGATTGGGGAGAAGAGAAGTTTGTGGCGCAACTTGACCAGAAGAAGGGATCGGTTGGTAGGACATGTTCTGAGGCATCAAGGGATCACCAATTTAGTATTGGAGGGCAGCGTGGAGGGTAAAAGTCGTAGAGGGAGACCAAGAGATGAATACACTAAGCAGATTCAGAAGGATGTAGGTTGCAGTAGGTACTGGGAGATGAAAAAGCTTGCACAGGATAGAGTAGCATGGAGAGCTGCATCAAACCAGTCTCAGGACTGAAGACCACAACAACAACAACAAAGTTATATAACATATAATAACAGTAATAATAATATCGGGAGCTAAATTAACGACCCTTAAATGATGTAGGCCACACAGTTGCGATTTGGTTAGAATAATGTTTATTCAGAAAGCAAACTAATAGCGAAAGTGGTCGTATTTAGAGTTACTGTTACACTCGAGCGCATATCCATTTGACACAGTTCGATCATTCAAAATCTCATCGCGAAATACAAGTCCAATACTCCAGCTCGTTATCTACTCGAAAAGTTAGAGTTCACCCCAGGCGCGCGGCTGCTCACAGACTCAGCCCCGCGGTATCACACAACGCGAAATTTTCTAAGTCGTTTCACTTCCTAGCTACCTAAAGACCGACTCTCCGCTTTCGCGTCTCAATCCGAACTGTACCCTTTGGTGTCTAGACCAGCACTCTCCGCTTTAGTGTCTCCAGCCGAGCCGTCCCCTTTCGCGTCTGCACCAGCACTGTCCCTCTGTCCGTCTCCGGCCGCGTCTCGTGCGTGCCGAATATCGTCGCGCAACTGACTAGTGCAGTTCCCTTCCCTGAAGCCGTCCATCTGATTGTCTACAGCTTATTCTACATTATTTTACTTTCTAACATATTTAAATAATTAAAGCTTGAACACTTTCACGTTCTAAATAAAGTAACAATAATATCCATTACATAGCAAACGTTAAATTCTTTCACATAAAACCAATACAATTTCCTTCTTAACTTTGAATGTCACGGCCAGTAGGGAGTGCTTTCTGATAAATAAATAAAGAACAAAAGTAACTATTATGCACTAAATTTTACAACAAATATTCTATTACCTAATGATTCAATAAGGTGTCATGCTGCCATCGTACAATTTGTTTTGTGAGAAGGAAATGATGATCTGATGCTTAACTGAAAATTCTGATAATTTAAATTTACTATATCTTTCAAATAAAGTTACAGGGTTGATATTTACAACATCTGTCGTTTTAATGATGCAACTTTATATGAAATGTCAATCGTTACGATCGACCAAAGCGTTCAGATTTTAGCATTCAGGTCTTTGTTACAAGTTTTGTTAATTTCACTTTAACAGTAAATCCTAAACTATTACAGATATGATTAACATTCAAGTTTTATTGGGATCACCATGAAAACTTAAGAAAGATGGTAGATTAAAATTACTGTGGCTTGATTCACTCTATTACTACAGAATTAAATAGTTTTCACAAATGTTTCCCTTTATGGCCGACCTTAGGTTCGCCATATTTAACACTGCTACGCCTCCCTGGACACAAACAGCTCCTACGGGATCTCCCTATGACGTAGGTTCTCGTCTGTCTCACTCGCACACTACAGCGCTTAGGCCTGATCAGCCTGGCCTCATTCAGCACAACTGGCGCCTGTGAATTTCCCCATCTCGTGGCGAATCTGCGCTCTTTGTGGCACATGGTCCTTGACGACAGGATTCGTTTCACAATTTCTAGAAGGCTGTCCCGTACGGCCATATACTTAAATGAGAGCGAAATGCTCGTTAACTCACACCAAACTGCCGGTATATTCGCCGACGATGGATGTAGTGCAGTACCGCGATTCATCAGAGAACACTCTATGAATGCGTCGCCGTTCATCGGAAGTCCGTGCTAGTCCGAACGCAGCCGTTTGTGTCGTGCTGCTAACAGCGGCCTAGGTATGGGTCGGCAACGCCTTAGTACGTCTGCTGCTAGTCTCCAGCCAATCGTGCTTGATGCCATACAGTGTTGCAGGCAGCCCATTACTTGTTCTTGGACGACATTCGCAGATGTGAAGGGGTTGGACTGTGCGTGGCGCACCATATGGCGATCTTCCTTTGTGGTGGTCAGACATATTCGATCAGAGCCTTGGCGACGGGTACACCTACCTTCCGTTCCCATGAAGTCTAACATCGGGGCACTGTCACATCCGAATGCCCCACAGATCTGGATATTGCACGATTCGACCATATGAAGAAACAGGGCCCAAAATGAGGCTCCTTTCAGTCTCAGTCAGGTGCTGATAGTGCTGTCTTAAATAAATAGGCAAATGTCCATGTGTTTCACAGTGATGATCCAACATCTGACACTGTTGATGCCTCTAATATACCCTACCAGGTCTGGTAACAACGCTTAACACGAACAACACCGACGCACACTCGTCGCCGTTTTACCTGTCACACTCTAAATCATTTACACAGCCGCCGATGTTGTGTGTCTGTGCACGAAGTTACATTGACATCCGACCATATCTTCTCGGTGTTATAGTTTCTTTGTCAGACAGTGTAGTTCAGGCAAGAAAAGGAGAGAAACTTTTCAAATATGGTGCTGCAGAAGCATTGTGTAGATTAGGTGCGTAGATTCAATAACTAATGAGGAGTTACTACCAGAAGCCAGGTGTGCTGCGAAAACGGTTTCTTGCTCGTCATGTGCTCTGTGTGTATGCAGATTAGACTGATGCTGAATCTATGACCTCATATCATATAAAATAATAAATTACCCCCATGAAGCTAACAGGCAACTCGAAACATCAACTGCCACGCACATCAGAAAAGTTATTTCATGTATTCACGAACCTGTCATGGCCCGCGCCCATTGCTTATGATTAGAGGACCTAGGCATTTCATTTGAATAATTTACTTTAACAGTTGATCAATGATAGAGTTTGATCTGGTAAAATTATATTTATTCAGACAATGTGCAAAATTACTCAGGACACGTAAACTTTTTTATAAAACGATTTGAGGGAGAGTTTACATAATTAAAACAGAACAATGATAAGAAAACGAATGGCTATTACGGTCGTCACTAGCATGATGCTGGACAGTTACGGATGAGATGGTGTCCAGATATATAAAAGACACGGTTTATGTTTTCAGGGAAGAATCAGAAAGAATCATTACCAGTTGGGTGAGCTCCAATGAATTAATTCTATAACGAAACAAAACATGACTGGTTACGGGAAAGATCACCTTTGAAGCAACAGTTAGACAGTAGAAAACATGCACACTAGTACATGAAACGTGTATATCAAGAATTCTAAAAACAGAAACCGGGAATGAACTCTTGTCCCCTCACTGTATCACGATTTTCGAAGTCGGGAGTGCGCATTGCAAATGCTCTCTTACCACGACTGCCGCCGATGTCCCTGCGGACAAGCCCTGGTGCGCCAAACTGCGTCCGCGGCAAACCGATGTTGGGGTGGGACGATGTGGTGAGTCTGCGATTCGCGGATCTCATCATCCTCCTGATTACTCGCCGCAGATGCAAGTCCAAATTGAAACTTCAAAGACTAGAGAGAAGGCCGAAGTGAAGAAGAACACCTGTGAGTGCAGAGTCCAAAGTAGTATTCTAAGTAGAATCCCGAAGAAGAATGCCTCTCTGAATTTTGATAGCCTTCCTTCAGATCTCGGAATAACACCCAGCACAATCTGTTCTAGCCAATCCCAGAAAGAGCATAAGCGCTCCTCCAATGAGGGATCTGGACGTCCGTTCACTAGCTCCCACCATATAGTTAAACATGTATCTGCCAAGAGGTACGTGTATATTGAAACGCGAAACGACTGTCACTCCGTTCCCACATCCAGACTTGTTTATCGCAAATTTTGTTCAACATTGGACAGCTTTCCCAAGGTAAGGGCAATATTTGGAAATTTGCAGACGCATGAGAGGTGATACAATTTGTTTGAAGAAACACTGTCTGGAGACCACAACATAGCAGGATAAGGGCAAGTGGACGGCCTAGGACACCATCCAAAGCTTACTAATAAGCCGAGTTATCACCCCTTCCAACAGTTCAAATGGTTCAAATGGCTCTGAGCACTATGGGACTTAACATCGGAGGTCATCAATCCCCTAGAACTTAGAACTACTTAAACCTAACTAACCTAAGAATATCACACACATCCATGCCCGAGGCAGGATTCGAACCTGCGACCGTGGCGGTCGCGCGGTTCCAGACTGTAGTGCCTAGAACCGCTCGGCCACTGCGGCCGGCCATCCACTAGTGGTTTTTCCGTTCCCCCATTCAGGAGACCAGTTTTGCACTCCACTGCCCATTGTCTGGGGTACCTGTACCTGAAGGATAATCCCCGAAAGGCTCGTCCGACTGCCCATGCGGCCCACTAACGTGTGATCTCCACCGGCAGCTCTTCAACAGCGTGCAAAATTTCCGCCTGTTTCCGCCCCAGCGAAAAGGAGTTCGTCTGGTCAAGATTAGATGCATTTAAGGGAAAAACTATTAGATCGGTGCATTCATTCGTAGAGTTTTTGTTTTGCATGTTGGTATTCCGGTTGCTATGGGTTTATTTATAGATTGTTACTTTTCGTTTGTAGTTCACTGTTGCTATTTGAGTTTACATATTGTCATTTTGTGTTTGGAGATAGTGAGCGGAGCTGTGAACGCTGGAAAATGGAGCGCCAAGTGGAGAAATCGGAATCGGAACATTTCCGACATATTCTTCTCTTTGAGTTCAATACAGGGGAGGCAGCAGCGGAAGCAGTCGCATACATTTGCAACGTGTATGGAGATAACGCCACAGGACAGTGCACGGAAAGAAAATGATTTCCTCGTTTTAAGGAGGATAACTTTGACATTAGTGACACTCCATGTTCAGGAAGACCTTCAGGATTTGATGAAGATCGTTTAAAGGCGTTAATCCACAACGATCCCCGTCAGTGTAGTAGAAAACTGGCAGATGTGATGAACTGGGACCATTCCACCATGGTGCGACATTTGCATGCAATGAGGAGGATTCTAAAATGGGTGTACGGATACAGCACGCTCCAAGCCAAAATCACAAAAACGAGCGGGTGACCATTTGCGCATCCCTTCTTGCTCGTCATCAATTGGCTCGTGAACAACACCGACCATTCCTGTCCTGCGCCGGCCGGAGTGGCCGAGCGGTTCTAGGCGCTACAGTCTGGAGCTGCGCGACCGCTACGGTCGCAGGTTCGAATCCTGCCTCGGGCATGGATGTGTGTGATGTTCTTAGGTTAGTTAGCTTTAAGTAGTTCTAAGTTCTAGGGGACTGATGACCTCAGCAGTTAAGTCCCATAGTGCTCAGAGCCATTCCTGTCCTGCGTCGGTACTGGTGACGAGAAATGGTGTCTACATGCTAACATAAGGAAAATAAACTAATGGTTGAGCCCAAACAATGAAGGAACTCTTAGTACAAAGACCTGCGCGCATCCACATAACGTAACGTTATGCATCTCGTGGAACAGCGACGGTGTGGTGTACTACGAATTGCTTCCGCGAGGTGTAATCATTAAAGCTGACATTTATTGTCAACAAATGAGACGTCTTGCAGACCCAATCCAAGAGCAACGACCAGGAAGACTGCCTAAAGAGATGTTATTCCGCGATAACCCCCTCCTGCAGTCTGCTAGACTGACAACAAATACAATACAGGAGTTGGGTTGGGAAGTCATTCCGCATTCACCTTGATTACCTGATCTTGTGCGCTCAAAAAATGGTTCAAATGGCTCTGAGCGCCATGCGACTTAACTTCTGACGTCATCAGTCGCCTAGAACTTAGAACTAATTAAACCTAACTTCGGCCAGCTTGTGGGCTCAGATTTTCACCTTTTTCGCTTTCTAGCGAACAACCTTCAAGGAACTTCCTTTCCGGTTGAAAATGCACTCCGAATATGGCTCGACAAGTTCTTCGCCTCAGAACCACGTGACTTCTACAGCCGTAGAATCGAAAAGTTATTCCAGCGTTGGTAGACTGGTGTAAATAGTGAAGGAGAATATATCATTGATGACTAAAGTCTCTGTGTTTACTACACTTCCGCACCAATCTAATGCTACAGGAATGAAATGTTAGATTACCTACATGGCTACAAGCTCCTCCCTAACCCCTCTTGTAATCAACGCGCACTACAGTTGAAAAGTCGGCAAGTAAGAACTGAATCGAAAAGGATACGATGCAAGGGCATGTCGTGTGCAAATTCAGAATTCAAATAGCATAAAAGGCGAGGAAAAAGTCCTGATACAAGGCATCACCTTACAGTATTGAATCAAAATGAGGAGAAAAAAATTTATGGCTCAACTTAACTGAAAGAAGGGCTCCGGTTGACAGTCCACAAACTGAGCCATCACGAAATCTGCAAGCTGGTAGTGGGAGGAAATGAGTGTGTGTGTGTGTGTGTGAGTGGGAGCGCGACTAGAGGGTGGGAATTTCTAGAGGCGGACGAAGGCTCCACTGCAGAGAGCAGGTTACAGTGCATACGGGCTGCTGCAGCGGTGCAGCGATGAAGAAGTTTGTACAGGATAGATCAGCGTGTCGAGCTGAATGAAACCAGTCCTTTTACTGGAGACAACAGCAACAAAAGCGCCGCATAGACTGAAAGGCATTCTGTGCTGTTCTGAGCAGGTGGGACCGAGCGGGATGGCAGACGTTGTCTGTTATAATAGCTCTATATCAGAGAAATAAATTCCTGAATGAGATAGATAATAATAACATCTCAGCTTTCAAACTAGATACATGTCTCGTAACTTGTTTGTGACTTTTAGTATTATTTACAGTTTTCTAACACATGATCAGGTGTACCGAAAATTGAATGCTGTAACTATGTTGTTGTATTTATCTGCAGTGTTGGGGTCTCGAAGTTCGTTTTCAGGCTCAATCATGTTCTTGGTGTCTGCGACTTCCCGTGTTTTCCGATGTGCTAATTAAAACACGGTTTGCTGATTATTCCATTATTTATTCCTCATTCAATGACATCTTTTAAGAACACAGCCCACAATACCTCGTTTTTAAAGAAAATAACACGGGGTAAAATACCTCCTCCTCGTCATAACATTATGTACCAAAAAAAACTAAAAATATAAAGCTTGTCGTGACTGAAACTAACCACATGCATTTTACTCATTTGAATCTTCGGAAAGACTGAAATAAAGTTGACGCCCCGTCTAGCTTTAAATAGATCGTGTTTTCGCGCGAGAACATTCCGTAAGATCAATCTTCTGGAATGTTTTACAAATTACAAAATAAAAGTGGATCAAAGATTGTGTGTTTCAATGCAACGAAACAGTGTTATTTAACATTTAATTTATTTTCAGTTTTGTTTTTGGAATTTATAGAATGTGAGATTTATGTATTGTTTGTTTTCATTCTCAAATGGTGCAAATGGCTCTGAGCTCTATGGGACTTGCAAACACGCTATTTTTTTTCTTTTTACCCCAAACTTTTTTAAGTAACTCTGTCCCATTATCACCGGGTTTTTGTATATTGAAAACTGTAAAAAATTAAAAAAATGTAGTTGTTGTTGTTGTGGTCTTCAGTCCTGAGACTGGTTTCATGCAGCTCTCCATGCCACTGTATCCTGTGCAAGCTTCTTCATCTCCCAGTACCTACTGCAACCTACATCCTTCTGAATCTGTTTAATGTACTCATCCCTTGGTCTCCCTCTACGATTTTTACCCTCCACGCTGCCCTCCAATACTAAATTGGTGAACCCTTGATGCCACAGAATATGCCCTACCAACCGATCCCTTCTTCTAGTCAAGTTGTGCCACAAATTTCTCTTCTCTCCAATTCTATTCAGTACCTCCTCATTAGCTATGTGATCTACCCATCTAATCTTCAGCATTCTTCTGTAACATTGTAGTTATGACTGATTTAACAAAATCAGGCCTAAAGAAAGTTTTTGTTCGTTTTGCGTCTTACCGTGCTTTTATGTTATATCGTTTTGCAGAACCGGTTGTACGGCGTCCTGCATTGATAGCTTGTCATCTGCGAACCAAACAATATAAATGTTTTGCGTACATATTTGTTACTACTCACGTTTTGTTGTGATTGATCCCAAAACAAGAAAGATAAGTCACAACAACAGAACGTGAGTAGTAACAAATATATTTGTCGCGCCAAAAATCACGTTCTTTAAAAGTCAAGGAACGTGTTAACCCGCAGATGAAATTTACATTTACATGGTTTGGTTTGCAGATGACAAGCTATCAGTGTAGGACACCATACAGCCGGTTCTGCAAAACCATATAACATAAAATCACGGTAAGAAGCAAAACAAATATAAACTTCCTTTAGGCCTAACTTTGTTAAATCAGTTATAACCTAAAATATTTTCACCTTTTTACCGTTTTCAATAAACAAAAACCCACTGATGATGGCACAGAGGTGCTGAACCAGGTTTGGGTAAAAAGAAGAAAACAGTGTGTTTACAAAAAGGAGGAACCCATCTGCTATAATTTAACTGCAAACGCGGAAAGAAACGATAAGAGCTGCAGATCCAAAAGATGAACACTGTTATCAACTGTTGATTATTTATTGAAAATGAAATAATAGGATAACAAACATTATTTACAAAATACAACGTTTACGTATTTTTAAAAATCACAATTGAAAAGATTACCCAAGGGTTAAAGATACTGTTGTTTCTGGACTGGCTCAAAGGTATCCAGTAATTCAGTTACACATATATATCGGAAATTACAAATCTGAAACTACACTATTGGCCATTAAAATTGCTACACCAAGAAGAAATGCAGATGATAAACGGGTATTCGTTGGACAAATATATTATACTAGAACTGACATGTGATTACATTTTCACGCAATTTGGCTGCATAGATCCTGAGAAATCAGTACCCAGAACAACCACCTCTGGCCGTAATAACGGCCTTGATACGCCTGGGCATTGAGTCAAACAGAGCTTGGGTGGCGTGTACAGGTCAGCTGCCCATGAAGCTTCAACACGATACCACAGTTCATCAAGCGTAGTGACTGACGTATTGTGACGAGCCAGTTGCTCGGCCACCATTGACCAGACGTTTTCAGTTGGTGAGAGATCTGGAGAATGTGCTGGCCAGGGCAGCAGTCGAACATTTTCTGTATCCAGAAAGGCCCGTACAGGACCTGCAACATGCGGTCGTGCATTATCCTGCTGAAATGTAGGGTTTCGCAGGGATCGAATGAAGGGTAGAGCCACGGGTAGTAACACATCTGAAATGTGACGTCCACTGTTCAAAGTGCCGTCAGTGCGAACAAGAGGTGGCCGATACGTGTAACCAATCGCACCCCATACCATAGCGCCGGGTGATACTCCAGTATGGCGATGACGAATACACGCTTCCAATGTGCGTTCATCGCGATGTCGCCAAACACGGATGCGACCATCATGATGCTGTAAACAGAACCTGGATTCATCCGAAAAAATGATGTTTCGCCATTCGTCGTTGAGTACACCATCGCAGGCGCTCCTGTCTGTGATGCAGCGTCAAGGGTAACCGCAGCCATGGTCTCCGAGCTGATAGTCCATGCTGCTGCAAACGTCGTCGAACTTTTCGTGCAGATGGTTGTTGTCTTGCAAACGTCCACATCTGTTGACTCAGGGATCGAGACGTGGTTGCACGATACGTTACAGCCATGTGGATAAGATGCATGTCATCTCGACTGCTAGTGATACGACGCCGTTGGGGTCCAGCACGGCTTTCCGTATTACCTTTCTGAACCCACCGATTCCATATTCTGCTAACAGTCATTGGATCTCGACCAACGCGAGTAGCAATGTCGCGATACGATAAACCGCAATCGCGATAGGCTACAATTCGACCTTTATCAAAGTCGGAAACGTGATGGTACGCATTTCTCCTCCTTACACGAGGCATCACAACAACGTTTCACGATGCAACGCCGGTCAAGTGCTGTTTGTGTATGAGAAATCGGTTGGAAACTTTCCTCGTGTCAGCAAGTTGTAGGTGTCGCCACCGGTGCCAACCTTGTGTGAATGCTCTGAAAAGCTAGTCATCTCCATATCACAGCATCTTCTTCCTTTCGGTTAAATTTCGCGTCTGTAGCATGTCATCTTCGTGATGTAGCAATTTTAATGGCCAGTAGTGTAAAATAGAATGAATCGAATACGGTATCAGTCTGTTGATATGGTTGAGTTGGTCGATTCCCCGATTATCCTTTATTGGGAATGTTAATCAAGTTTCCCATGCTGAATGTGTATAGCACTGTAAGGCATCCGGCATATCGAACGCAAAATAAATAAATAAATGGGCTGACCCGAAATGGCAGGTCCTGACGGGGGGCAGGTAGGGCGCGGCCTGGTGCCGACCTTGCAGGCGCAGCGCCAGCAGACACGGCACGCGCCGCATGGCGGACATTCCTGTCAGGCAGCAGCGCACGGCACGCAGCACACGGGCGTGCGTCGTGCGTCACGCTGCTGCGTGGGCGGCGAACGCAGCTGCACACAGGCGCCGCGCGCCGGCCGCTGCCAGCCTTCAGAGCCGCCTCTTTCTGCAGGGAACTGCACGCCATAACGCTTCCGCTGCCGTAGCGGGCACGCACGTGACCGAGACAAAAGGCCGAGGTGCCCGAAAAGGCAACACGGCTGTACTTTTGCCGGCACCGAACTCATGTACACGCAAGCGTTGCACCGCCTCCGCCTTAAATGCACACGCTTACGATGGAAAATGTGCAGTTTAGGCGAATCGCCGGCGTGCAGAAGGTTTGGACAAAAAAATACACTGAAGAACCATAGAAACTAGTACACCTACCTAATATCGTGTACGACTTCCGCTATCAAACAGAAGTGCCGCAACACGGCGTGGCATGGACTCGACTAATGTCTGAAGTTGTGCTGGAGTGAACTGACACCATAAATCTTGCAGGGCTGTCCATAAATCCGTAAGAGTACGAGGAGGTGGAGATCTCTTCTGAACAGCACGTTGCAAGGCATCACAGATAAGCTCAATAATGTTTGTTTGCGTCCAGGGAGTTTGGTGGCCAGCGGAAGTGTTAAAACGCAGAAAAGTGTTCCTGGACCAATTCTGGACGTGTGGGGTGTCGCATTGTCCTGCTGAAAATGCCCACGTCCGTCGGAATGCGCAATGGACATGAATGGATGCAAGTGATCAGACACGTATATGTCACCTATCACAGACGTATCTAGACGTATCAGGAGTCCCATATCATTCCAACTTCACACGCCCCACACCATTACAGTGCCTCCACCAGCTTGAACAGTCCGCTGCTGACATGCAGGGTACACGGATTCATACCCGTAAACATGATCCTCTCGATACAATTTGGAACGAGGCTCGTCCGACCTGGCAACATGTTTCCAGTCATCAACAGTCCAATGTCTTGGTTGACGGGCCCAGGCGAGGCGTAAAGCTCTGTGTTGTCCAGTCATCAAGGATACACGAGTGGGCTCTCGGCTCCGAAAGCCCATATCGGTGATCTTTCGTTGAATGGTTCGCACGCTGAGACTCTGTTGATGGCCCAGCATTGAAATCTGCAGCAATTTGTGGAAGTCTTGCACTTCCGTCATGTTGAACGATTCTCTCCAGTCGTCGTCGGTCCCGTTCCTGCAGGATCTCTTTCCGGCCGCAGGGACGTCGGAGATTTGATGTTTTACCGTATTCCTGATATTCACGGTACACTAGTGAAATGGTCGTACGGGAAAATCCCCACTTCATCACTACCTCGGTGCTGTGTCCCATGGCTCGTAAGCCGACTATAACACCATGTTCAAACTCACTTAAATCTTGATAACCTGCCACTGTAGCAGCAGAAACCGATCTAACAACTGCGCCAGACACTTGTTGTCTTATATATGCGTTGCCGACCGTAGCGCCGTATTCTGATTGATTACAATCTCTGTAGTTGAATAATCATGCCTATACCAGTTTCTTTGGCGCTTCAGTGTACAAAAACAATGAACACAACAAATTACGATGTTTTGTTTTGTTTTGTTTTAGGTCGCAAAAACAACTCGGATGATACGCATCTATGTCACAGCCGTAGAAGACCAAAAAAAAAGGAGTTAAAAACGGCTACACGTTAAGCCCATTCGACAGAAGGAAACAGAGCTAAAAACAGGGGACTTGGAGAAAGGTCCATAAAATACGCCTCAGAGTAACTGATGTCCTGAACTAAAGATTAAATGTCCTTCGCCATATTGCTACGACTTATAAAATGCAGAACGCGGTCGATAGCCCGCGCGTCGTTCGCTAAAACGGCCGATAAGTGAGACAGCAAACATAAACCGGAACGTAAGTGTTGAAAAAAAAAAAAACAGAGCATTCCGTCAGGAAATGGGGAGCTGTCAGATTGGCTCAAATGGCTCTGAGCACTACGGGACTTAACATCTATGGTCATCAGTCCCCTGGAACTTAGAACTACTTAAACCTAACTAACCTAAGGACATCACACAACACCCAGTCATCACGAGGCAGAGAAAATCCCTGACCCCGCCGGGAATCGAACCCGGGAGGGGCCGTCAGAGGTTGAGGGCAAGGTGGTGGGCGAGCACCGCTTAACAAATGTCGATGGTTAAAAAGACAGTGCACTTACTATGTACCTACATGTTTAGTTTGACGTTGATACTACATCAAAATATTTTATGATATGAAGATGGCATTAGCCGAAACCGGTCATAGTGAAATTTAAAAATTTATGTGATCAAGACGGACCTGCAAAATAAAGCTTTAATTTCGTACACCAGTGTACACAGAACACTGTCTTGACCGTGATTTACAGTTGCAACGTGTTGAAGACACTGCACAGCACAGGTGCCGTTCGTGATCAAATCTGAGTGTAACCTGCAGGCTTGGCAAGTGCATTTACGTTCATGCACGCATTTCTCGCGGTGTTTCAACAATTTTGCCCCCCCCCCTCCCCCCCCCCACCCCCCGCCGCCCTCCAGTAAATCCAAGGACTTACTTCCATCAGATGTGATTAACAAAGAGAGACGATGCTGTAACACCAGCCGCTTACACCGTCGACCATTAAAATTGAAGCACCCAGGCATTTTGTATACAAGAAAGGTCAGTTTGTCATGCAGCATGCGACATGTTTGGAAATATTTAGGTGGTTTGCGTATAGCGCAACCGTAAATCGTAGATTGGAGTAATGCCGTCTAGGAAAGATACAAGGAAAGGTTATGGAGCGAGGTTCTTATTCAGAAAAGGCATTTGAATGTGATTTGTTTGCGGGAAGATTTTGTTACGCCTCGTGTAAGAAGTTGCCAGCGTTGGTTGGCATACCACTACTGTCATGCGAATAGGGAGTTGATGAGTTCAGCCAGGCCATGCGCTACATCACGCGTGGCGTCGCAGAGACTCACTAAAAACAGTTTGTTAGAAGGACTGACTGATCATATAGAGAAGTCAAAACAACTTTTGGAGAAATTAAAAGCAAGTGCGGTAACATTATGAGTGCAGTGGGAATTCCACTGTTAAATGCAAAGGCGAGAGCGGATAGGTGAAAAAAATGCATTGCAGACCTCTGTGAGAGGGAGGACTTGTCTGATGGAAGAAGAAAGAGGAGTCGACAGGGAAGATATGTGTGATCCAGTGTTAGAATCAGACTTTAAAAGAGATTTGGACGACTTCAGATCAAATAACGCACAAGGTATAGATAATATTCCATCGGAATTTCTAAAATCATTGCCGTAAGTTGCAACAAAACGACCATTCGCATTGGTGTTTGGAAGTTTGAGACTAGCAGCGTAGCATCAGACTTTTGGGAAAGCATCATCCACAGATCATAGTATGAAGGCTTTCACGACCGGATGACATATCTTCTGGTAAACCTTCCGGGATGTAAGGTCGTGGTCCATGAAACTCTTCAGCTCCTAACGTTTCGTCCAGAGCTGCGCTGGACATCTTCAAAGGGGTGTTTCTCCTCCGGTGAGTCTTGCCGACTGACGGGTCGGACGTCTGAGAGCGACTTATGTATCGTAGAAAGTGGGCGTGACCAGAGTTACACGTGATATGCAAAGACAACCTTTGTCAGAGATAAAGCTTAACTATCGATCGTAATCTCGTCACGGATAAAACTGTCTAGCAATTCTGTAGTGCTACTGTCCAAATATCACTAAGTTTCATGGTCTCTTCTTTCCGATTAAAATTATCCCTATGTTTATATATTTCAATTGCTTCTCTACAAAGCCGTGGGTAATAGTTCGTCGTCGTAGATAAAATTTTTGTTTCGGAAAACTTCACTTGATGATTTCCTGGCTGAAAAGCGTGTTCTGCTACAGCCGATTTATCTGTTTTTCCTAATCGGCAAAGACTTCTGTGTGTAAATACACGGTTAAAAGAACACAGAAGTCTTTGCCGATTAGGAAAAACAGATAAATCTGCTGTAGCAGAACACGCTTTTCAGCCAGGAAATCATCAAGTGAAGTTTTCCGAAACAAAAATTTTATCTACGACGACGAACTATTACCCACGGCTTTGTAGAGAAGCAATTGAAATATATAAACATAGGGATAATTTTAATCGGAAAGAAGAGACCATGAAACTTAGTGATATTTGGACAGTAGCACTACAGAATTGCTAGACAGTTTTATCCGTGACGAGATTGCGATCGATAGTTAAGCTTTATCTCTGACAAAGGTTATCTTTGCATATTACGTGTAACTCTGGTCACGCCCACTTTCTACGATACATAAGTCGCTCTCAGACGTCCGACCCGTCAGTCGTCAAGACTCACCGGAGGAGAAACACCCCTCTGAAGATGTCCAGCGCAGCTCTGGACGAAAAGTTAGGAGCTGAAGAGTTTCATGGACCACGACCTTACATCCCGGAAGGTTTACCAGAAGATCATCCACAGAATTCCGAAAATAGCAAGAGCTAAGAAGTGCGAGAGTTATCGCACAGTCAGCTTTACAGCTCATGCATCCAAGTTGCTGATAAAAATAATATGCAGAAGACTGGAAAAGAATGTTCAGGACCAGTTAGATCAGTTCGTCTTGATGAAAGACAAAGAAACCAGAGATGCAGTTCTGACGTTGTGGGTGGTAATGAAAGCAAGACTAAAAAAGAAAGAAAAAATCGACATAGGTTCGTCGTAGTATTTGTCGCCCGGAAATAAGCATTCGGTAGCAAAATGGTGCAAGATTTTCGAATTTCTTAGAAAAATGTGTTAAGTTATAGGAAAAGATGGATAACATACAACATGTACAAGAACCAAGAGGGAACAACAAGAGTGGAAGACCAAGGACGAAGCGCACGGATTAAAAATGGTGTAAGACAGGAATGCAGTCTTTCGCCACTACCGTTCCACCTACACATCGTAGAAGCAATGACGGAATTTAAAAAAAGATTCAAGGTGAAGGGATATCAATGATAAGATTCGCTATCCTCAGTGGAAAAGAAGAAGTGATACAGAATGCCTTGAATGGAATGAACAGTCTAACGCATATAGAATATGGATTGAGAGTAAATCAAAGAAACATGAAAGTAATTAGCAGAAATGAGAACAGCGAGAAGCGAGAAGTAAATGTCATTAAAGGATTCTGCTACCTGGGCAGCAAAATAACACATGATGCAGGGAGCAAGGAGGACATAAAAAGCAGACTGGCACTGGCTACTAGTATTAAACATAGGCTTAATTTGAGGAAGAAATTTCTGAGAATGTACATTTGTAATACAGCGTTATATGGTAGTGAAATATGGATTGGCTCCTCTAGCAAATAGAACTACCAGAAGACATGCAGAAGATGCAAATCAGAGCGGCGAGTCTCGTCATGGTATCGTTTAGTCGCCCGAGAGCTTTGCGGGGACGCTCAACAAACTTTTTATGGCAGACGTTACGAGAGAGGCGTTGCGTGGGGTTACTGTTGAAACTGAGAGGGCGTACGTTCGAAGAACAGACGGGCCTTATATCATTTCCTCCTACAAATGTCCCGTGAAAAGACCAGAAAATCTGAGAAATTAGAGCTGTACAAAAGTTTATAGACAATCATGAATTGTTCCATATTACAACCAAATATTGTTTGTAGCAATAAAAAGTCAAAGTACTAACAATGAGTTACAAAGAAAATTGAAGTAGTTAACAGAAATGGAGGGTGTTAAGCAAAAATGTTGGTAATTTAGGAGAAAATAACAGAAATATAGGAAAGGAAATATAAGATGGTTACTTGCCTCCATCAATAATTCAAACGAAGTATAAGACACATCTATTGGAGACTTATTTTTGAAAGTCAAGGAAATTTAAAGATCTCAGAAAGAAATCTAGCCATACACCCACCGTTGCTCTGTGTTCTGACTAAGATATGCGCCTACTTCTACTATACAGATTTACGTGACTGTAGGTATAGTCACCTGTCACGGTTTATGTACTAGGTGATTTGGTAAATGAAGTTGTCGTCGTCATAGTCTGAACCGTTGCTTGGATCAGTTTCGTCATCTGCCTCCGAGATATCCATCATTCCTTATTACTTGTTGTGTCCTGGTGTCTCATGTCACGTCTATTTTTTTAGTTTTCGGATAGTGGTACCAGAGGTTCCCTTCTCCACGCATCGTGATGTAGTATGCAGCACACAGATGTAGATGTATATATAGATGTAGACTTGCTGGCCGCCCTCTTAGCGTCCGAGAGAACAGACGCGTTGTCCGTTTGGCATGGCAGTACACGATCCCAAAACCACGACACGTACCGTGAGTCATGAAAGGGCTCTGCTGAGGCAGGTATACGAGCTGCCTCTATTCTTCCGTGTGAGGTGAGTTAACCTGCTCGCTTGTTGACGACCCTGCTATTGTAACTGGTAACTGATTCCGCGTTCTACAAAACAGTTTGTAGTGGTTATCGTGCAAATCTTAGAGACGTTTCCTTGTGAGGTACGTGATAGGACTGTTGATATTTTCAAAAATTTCGGGAATCCGATACATCGCTATTTACAAAAATATCATTATCCGATCCCATGTATCGAAAACAACTATCGATAAATTGATGGAAAAAATATCGACGTACATGCCTATACAAATATCGGGTGCGCATTGTAAATATACTGCCGGGTTTAGAGGTGTAAATTTAAGTATTGATTTATTGTTACAGATTCTGTACGTCAACAAGCTAGCAGCCTGCCTATCCCCCGTACAGTACGAATTGAAAGGGAAATAATGCACGTTCACGCTTCGCTAACAATGTTAATTGCAGGTAAGTGGCACAATAAAAGGTGTCCGATGGGTCCGTCGTTAGGTTTCGTCACATATCGGATTTGTCTGGAACACTTGATATCGTCTTCCCTGTTTTTTCGTTTCTGCCAACACCAACGACCTAGCAGCTGCAGCGTAAAAACTGCGTACTGAAGCTCAACGTTGCAGTTTCTGTTGGTAGCGTCGACGGCCGATTACGTCAGCATTGCGCTCCACAAGTCCCCGCCCACCGCAAAGAGCAGTCATGTCATGTAGATTTTCGTTCATCATTTTCAGCAACTGTTTTTGAACGATGCCGATGTGAAGAAACAGCACACTAGCTGCGTTAAAAATTGTTTTTTCAGCGCAACTGGTGTGCTATTTCTTCACATCATAAATCTTGTTATTCCATCCACACCGCCACCCATAGTGCAATCGGACTACTTCTTTTGTGCCACATACTTGCTTCACACAGCCAAAAGAGAAGGATAGGATGTGATGAAAGCTCAAAAAGTATTAAGACTCTTTCACACAGTGAAAGTAAAATTATGTTCTACTACAACTTCAGAACAAGTACTTCACATCTACATCTACATGGATACTCTGCAAATCACATTTAAGTGCCTGGCAGATGATTCATCGAACCACCTTCACAATTCTCTACTATTCCAATCTCGTATACGGCGCGGAAAGAATGAACACCTGTATCTTTCCGTACGAACTCTGATTTCCCTTATTTTATCGTGGTAATCGTTCCTCCCTATGTAGGACGGTGTCAACAAAATATTTTCGCATTCGGAGGAGAAAGTTGGTGATTGGAATTTCGTGAGAGGATTCCGTTGCAACGAAAAACGCCTTTCTTTTAACGATTTCCAGCCCAAATCCTGTATCATTTCTGTGACACTCCCTCCCATATTCGCGATAATACAAAACGTGCTCCCTTTCTTTGAACTTTTTCGATGTACTCCGTCAGTCCTATCTGGTAACGATCCCACACCGCGGAGTAGTATTCTAAAAGAGGACGGACAAGCGTAGTGTAGGCAGTCTCCTTAGCAGGTCTGTTACATTTTCTAAGTGTCCTGCCAATAAAATGCAGCCTTTGGTTAGCCTTCCCCACAACATTTTCTATGTGTTCCTTCCAATTTAAGTTGTTTGTAATTATAATAGCTAGGTATTTAGTTGAATTTACGGCTTTTAGATTAGACTGATTTATCGTGTAACCGAAGTTTAACGAGTTCCTTTTAGTACTCATGTGGATGACATCACATTTCCGTTATTCAGGGTCAACTGCCAATTTTCGCACCATTCAGATATCTTTTCTAAATCGTTTTACAGTTTGTTTTGATCTTCTGATGACTTTATTAGTTGATAAACGACAGCATCATCTGCAAACGACCGAAGACGGCTGCTCAGATTGTCTTCCAAATCGTTTATGTAGATAAGGAACAGCAAAGAGCCTATAACACTACCTTGAGGAACGCCAGAAATCACTTCTGTTTTACTCGATGACTTTCCGTTAATTACAACGAACTGGGACCTCTCTGACAGGAAATCACAAATCCAGTCTCTTAACTGAGAAGATATTCCATAAGCACACAATTTCACTAAAAGTCGCTTGTGTGGTAGTGTATAAAAAGCCTTCCGGAAATCCAGAAATACGGAATCGATCTGAAATCCCTTGTCAATAGCACTCAGCACCTCAAGTGAATAAATACCTAGTTGTGTTTCACAGGAACGATGTTTTCTAAATGTTCGAACACAATATATGTTCTAAAATCCTGCTACATATTGACGTTAACGATATGGGCCTGTAATTTAGTGAATTACTCATACTAGCTTTCTTGAATATTGGTGTGACCTGTGCAACTTTCCAGTCTTTGAGTACGGATCTTTCATCGAGCGAACGGTTGTATATGATTGTTACTTCAACAAATGTTAGAAAATATAATATAATGTAAGAGGTCCTTGATTAAAGAATTTGTTGCTAGCGCACTCGAGCAGATGTAATTTCGATGGATTGCTCACGCGCTGCTTGCGATATGTAAGCTATAAGAGAATCTCAGACCAGAGAGCAGTGTTGTCAGCAGTAGGAACTGTGTAGCAGTTGTAGTAGTAGTAGCTAGCAATCTGGTATATCGTGTTGGCTGGGCCGGTCGTGTGGAGCGATGGTGGTCCCCGAGCCTTGTAGTGTAAGGTAAAAGCAGCCTCACGCATGTGTAGTATTGTTATATTAAGTACCATGTAAATGCTTTTAAAAAGAAATCTCTTAACAATAATCTTTCTTATAAAAATTAACTTTTGACAATCATTCAACTCAATTTAAAGATTTTACTAATTTCTCCAATCCATGGTCATCCTGATTATTGTAAAGAAAAATCAGTTGTTTCTTTTTATACATGACAAATCTATCGGGCTGCATTGCACTGAGCTGTGCCAGAAAAATTTCTTATAGGAGCAGATATGTATGCGTTATCCGGCGACCCTATTGGGGTAAGAATTTTCAATTTATTCAGAATGATCTTTCAGGGCCATGACGCAGCACTGCTGACGTCCAAAATTTACCAGTTTAATTTCACAGTCAATTATTGAAAGGTTATAAGTGAGCCACAGTTTTATTGAGAAATTAGTCACGTTACTATTTGTAGGTTACGGAATAATAAAGTGTTGCTAGGTTACTAAATGTCAATGCTATACATATTTTCACTGTTGGGTAGTTACGCTAAATGTGAATATAATTCATATTATTTTACTGTGGGGAGGTTACACTAAATGTGAATATTATTTATATTGTTTTTACTGTTGGGAGGTTACGGAATTTTTCTGTTTGGGAGGTTACAATAAAATAAAAATATCGGCATTCGATACAGCCTTCTTGATTTCGATATATTGATAATACAGGGGAATAAATATCCCTGGCGTATATCGATACTAACCTTGGAAGAATATTGTTCTATCGATTAATCGATATTTTATCGACATCAGCCCCCCCCCCCCCCCCCTACGTAGTAGCTATTGTGGACGTGCCTCGGCGAGACGGAACAGGAAGGGGAGAGGCCTCAAATGGGATTACGACAGTGTTGTGAGTCACAGAAGCGTCAACGAACCGCGGATGGCGAATGGCACCTCCAGTGGCCTGGAGCAGTATTGCACGGTTCCAGAGCGAGCGCGCGCTGCCATCACGCCTATATTCGGCCATCCCGTCACGACGGACGAGCGCGTGGAGACAGGGAGCGGCTCGGCGCTACGCTGCCTCCTGGCTTGTTTACAATTCCTGCCTGCCGGCTGGCGGGCGGCAAGCGACGCTGCCTGCATTGACCGACACCGAAATAAAGACGACGTCAGCGGCGGCGGCAGCACACAACGTCAGAAGCAGCAGCAGCAGCTGGAACTGCGTCACCGCTCTGCCTGTAAGCGCTCTCATTCCCCACTGCGAGACCACATTACAGCCGTCGGCACACGGACCGTGCATCCGAACGTTGAGCGTTGAGTGTGCCGTGTTCCTGACGTCATAGCGTGGAATATCACGTTCGGGAGTCTTTCCGAACGTGCAGAGCAATATCTGGCACGTCAGATATTCTGAGCGTGCGTCTGAGCGTTGACCAATGAGATGCCACAATGCCACCTACGTCACACGCACGCCGTCTCCCTTCAGTACTGAGTTGTGAGGCGCCATATTGGCATTCATTTCAAGCCTATATGTATATATGCCGTTTCTGAGAACCAGCAAATTGAAGATCACTGGAAAACCCGTTGTTAGTTGTGTGATTCGTTCCAATAAAATAATGAGAAACATCATATTCGTGGCAAAAGAATTATTATAACTTGCGTATTATGAGAGTAGGCTATTTGAAGGCAGCGACACACTGAAGATCCACGCAAAACGCATTGTTCTTGGTACAATTTGTTATAGTTAAATTTCAATTAGTAACATAATTATCTACGATTAACGTTTTTAGCAAGGCGTAACACAATTTGATTAAGTGTAAGGAGTCTCTTGTTGGTTTAGCCTGCCGGCACGGTAGCTCAGCGTGTTCGGTCATAGGATTAGCTCAGCGTGTTCGGTCAGACGGTTGCGCGCTCTCTGCAATAAAAAAACTGAGTCGAAGAATCAACGATGAACTTGAACGGATGTCTTGTGACGTCCGCCCAGACCAAACGCAACGAACAATATCGAACAAAATGAATTTAAAAAAAAGGGGGTGTAGCTATCCTCGGTAATAAAAAAAAACTGTCAGCGGATCAACGAACAACCAGAACAAATGTCATAGGACGTCCGTTACGAACAAAGTCAACGAACAGTATAGAACAAAATGAGATTAACAAAAAAAAGCGTAATGAATAGCGATAGCATCACTGTCCGATAACGAGTCTTTGGAGGGGCGGTGGTTCGCGTCTTGACACTTCCCAATTCTTTTTTCCTAAAATTCGCGTTTTTATTAGGTTCTGATACTTTATTATTAGTTTAATATCAGTATCTAGTATAATATTTTATGTTATGTATACATAAGTTAACTTTTTTTGAGGGGTGACTTTGTTCGATTGGCTTAATCTACAGGACAGCTTGCGCTACTTGTATAAAGATATTTTGCTCCTTTTTCTTTTACGCTTCGTAATTCACTTGTTGTAAAGATTCTGCTACTGGGTAAAAACAGTGATCAAATAAGACTGACCTTGGGGTTTTGCTAAAATGATGGAATGATGAAATAATATATATCTTATGCAGAGAAGTATTCCAAATTTGTACCGCACTGTTTGTAATGAAACTTTTATAAGTCTGTGTTCTTATTAATTGGACATGGTACTTTCCTTTTCATGTACGATGGAGGAAATGTGCGTTTTAATAGAGCTGACTTGGGAATTTTAAGCGCGCCCGTTGAGTAAACAGCGTAATTTACGAACTAGAAACATCCCTCAACTGTCGCTGGAGTGCGTTGCGATCGCGTATACCACGTTGGGGCCCACGTACCGTATGCACAAGTCGCATCGTTCCTGAGCGTTCAGCAGCACGTTGAGCTTGGCACGCTCAACGTTTAACGTTCGACAGCACGGTCCGTGTGCCGACGGCTTAACGGCAGTAGTAAATACTCCAGTAGGGTTAAACCTAAAAATTAGACAAATCGGAAACAACTGCTACGAAAGGTTTTATTGTTTTAATGGCTTCATTCGTGGCCCAATATGACTATCCTAGGTTTTCCCCCTCGGCGGAGTTGTGGAAAAGTGGTGGGGGGCAAAAATGTACCCACAGAAGGGGTGTTTTTTTTCGGTTTTGTGATTATATCTCGTAAATGACTCACAATATCGAAAACACAGTGTAATTAAAAACTGTAGGGCATGAAATTCTGCATTGAATGAGACCATAAGCATATTGTTTGTACCACCCGTTTCCATAGTAGTGCTCATCAAATTTGAACCAATTTTATATGTTCATGAAAAATGTTCGTTTTAACCTCTGTTTTATGGTAATATCGCTGAAACTAAACAATCTATCAATAAAGTGGTTCATACAAACGATATAGAGGAATAAATTCTGCGTCTGATGAGAACAAAAGTGAAATGGCCCACCCATTTCTGTACGGCTAACTTTGTAGTTTCATTGCTATGCATGTAAGGTACCTCACATTTACAAATCTAGGTCTCTCTAGATCAGTTTTATGCAGAGAACTCAAAAATAACATTATCATGAGTAAAGATTGAAAAAAAGAAATTAAAAACTTTTCAATGTCAGGGGTAAATTCCGTGACAAGAAATTTAAGGCCAACTTTGACAATCCCTTATTAAACGGCAAAGCCTTTTTGCACCTTGTCATTCTGCCTATGTGTATATGTTCTGCCTGGCAAGCCAGTGTAATAATGACAAAAATGTATTTTTTGTAATTCCTAAGGTAATAGTTCAGAAATTTACCTTCAAAAAATCAGAACCCCGATTATTTCTGACTTGAATGCTAATTCTACTGGACTAAAACCACACGGAGCTCTCTAGATTTCCAACGCTCAGATTTGCTGCGTGAACTCAGCGTTCTATTTGGAATTTGCAGCCGGCCTGAGGTGGCTGTGCGGCTCTAGGCGCTAAAGTCTGGAACCGCGAGACCGCTACGGTCGCAGGTTCGAATCCTGCCTCGGGTATGGATGTGTGTGATGTCCTTGGGTTATTTAGGTTTAACTAGTTCTAAGTTCTAGGGGACTGATGACCTCAGAAGTTAAGTCCCATAGTGCTCAGAGCCATTTGATTTTTTTTTTTTTTTTGGAATTTGCATTATCGCCCTTGCATTTTGTAAGCGGCCAAGTTAGCACATACGCAGTCACAGTTACAGTATGTGTTGGAAACGGTTTCGATGTGCCCAAACGTATGCGTTTACGCGCCATAGCATGTTCTGTCTCACATGTTGACATCGGCCAGGCTGCATCCGAACAGCGTCAAAGGCAGCATGAATACACCGCTCCAGTGTCTACACATCTGGAATTGGCTCTGTACACAAGATACTTCTGAGATTGCCCTATAACCAGAAATCGCACAGGCTGAGTTCCGGTGAACGATCAGGCAATGAAATTGGACGCCCTCGTGCGATCCATCCACCAGAGACGACTGAGATGCGTCCGGAGATTTTAACGGCGAAGTGGGCTGGAGCACCATCATGTAGCTGCCATATAACCGCTCAAATCATCAATGTCTTTTCTTGCAGCAGGGAGACGAAGTCACCCGCAAGAAACGCCGACAGTTCCGGCCTGTTAGACGACATGGGAGGAAGACTGGTCGCAAAATACGGTCGCCAATTATCCCGGTCCACACATTTCGGCTACACCGATGCTGATGATTCGCTGTCACCATACTATGAGGGGTTCTGCATATTATCCCAAGGATGACTATTATGAAAGTTGAAGATACCACTCCACGTGAAGGTGGTCTCATCTGTGAATAGGATGGAAAACAAAACCCGGAATCGTGGTTGCCTGGTGAAGAAACCAGTCACAAAACTGCTCCCGATGTGGCAATTCTGTCGCTAGTAAGCCCTGCACACGCTGTAAGCGATAAGTTCAATAACAATTGCCATGAAGAATGTCCCACATGGTCGCCTGGCCTACCCTGTACTGTCGAGCCAGCTGCCCGGTACTGGCACGGCGGTCGCCTTCCACAGTGTTAATCACATTTTCCTCCGAGCCTGGTATCCTAACATTACGGGTACGTCCTTCATGATTTCCTGCTTCCTGAAACGACCCTGTCGCAGACAAACGGCGAAACACTGCAGCAAACATTGAAGGCTGTGGTTGTTGTCGCCGGAGATAGATCTCCTCCTACAACCTTGCTGTCCGCCGCCCGTTGCCATTTGCCTTTCCGTAAGTCAACACCATGTCGGCAAGCTCTCGATTCGAATACGGAACCTGGAACCGCGCGACCATTACGGTCGTAGGTTCGAATCCTGCCTCGGGCATGGATGTTTGTGATATTCTTAGGTTAGTTAGGTTTAAGTAGTTCTAAGTTCTAGGGGACTGATGACCTCAGCAGTTAAGTCCCATTGTGCTCAGAGCCATTTGAACCATTTTTTCGAATACGGAACCATTATGTACTGCTCAGTACCACATCCACTACAAGGTGAGTCAGCAAGAGAAGTGGATCGGACGCAACATTACCAATTACTATGCAGGAGAGGGCGTCAGGGCATGACTTGTGAGCAGTAGTACCATCTTTTAGGAGGAGACCATGCATACTGCAACTGTGCCTGCATGATAGAGCGGGTATCAGACCGCAGCCTCTGAACAATGTATGATTGAATGAATGGCCTCTAACATGGAACCCGTTCATAAGTTCATTAGACCTTTTTTGTTCCGTATCCTCTCATCGATCAGTCCCTAGAGTTTGTACACGGTGGAAAAAATCACTCTTGTATAACCAGAACATTCGCGCAAACTGTGGTGATTATGACCATCACACCATCATTCCAGGTAAAGCAGTTGGCGGAAAACGCGTTTGTAAGCAACTCCTTAATCATGTCATAGCCAAGGACGGCGTGACAGGGTGAAGATAGCGGCGGAAGGTCGCGGATGAGAAAGAACAAACCTCTGTTAGTGACATCCGCCGCATGAGTCACGAACAGCCTTGCAGTCTGTCACCCGGGACGTGTGCAAACACCCCTGAGGCGCCGTTTGCGCGATAAGATTACGGCGGGGTTACGGGTAATTAAAGGGCGTCCCGGGACTTCACCGGAAATAGTTTATAGAGGACAAATGGAACTTTCGGAGAAATGTATCGCAGTGGGCGGTCGGTCAACTGAATAATGTCAAAGTTCGTACGTATTACAAGACGCACAAACATGGAAACAGATGTTCTGCACGAGGAAAGGGAATAAATAACAGCCAAATGACTATGGTCAAACTTTGCCGAATATCGTTTGGGTAATGCTAATTCGAAAAATGAGAACGACAAATGGTTGGCTCTATATTAAAAGTATCTGAAAATATTTAACGGCATAAACTAATAGAATCACTTTAATTTCTCCTTATTTCTTCAGCTGTTATGCTTTTTTCTATTACGTCGTGTATTGCACCTGGTTAATTGCTTTTCTGATCTGCTCAACACTTTCTACATTATGATCTCTGTGTCTGTGTGCGCTCTCTTTTAAAGGAGGTATGTGTTCCTTTTATATACACCGATATTTATAAACTATAAAAACAAAACCTAAAAATTCTTAAAAAGAAAATGTTATAATAGTATGGACAAAATTTTAGAAAGAGGAAGAAATGTATCATCTGTTTAGCTTTCTAACTGGTAATCTTGCGCGCGCATACGCTTTGTTGTAAAATATGTGTGTGTTACCTTCATATACGCTTATATACAGCTGCATTTATTAACGAGTCACCAATGTTTCACTCAAATGACTGTATATGACATGTCATACGACAGTGAAGATTCTGTTCTGTTCCTGATTTATCTATTATCTTTCTCTACTGGTCGACTGTTCTTTATTATGCTAAGTATTCTACTTTCTTTCGTCTCTGCGGCATGATATCTCCATTAATTTTGAAACGTGTTAATCTGTTTGTTAACACTCTTAACTCCCAATTTTTGTCTTCCAGTTTTGTTCTATATTCAGTTTGATAGCCTCTAACTAATTGCTCTTCTTAACAACCTCACTCTACTGAGACAGCTGTTTACACGTGTACTTAGCGCATAATAAAATCATTTAATGATAAAATATCAGCCGATGGGATACTGTCATTTACCGAAAGCATGTGATTGTGTTACCCATAATATTCTATTACAGAATTGCTGTGGAATATATAGCGGATGAATGGTTGAATTCTTATACGGTGTGTGCCAGACGTGATGGTCAGTATTCAGGGATATGACGGGAATGACCATTCGAAACAAAAAAGTGAAGCAAACATGGGCTCAAACAAATCTCTTCTACTGCAAGATCTTTGCTGTCCATATTTTGGGAAGGGGTAGTACGAACCAAGACAAGAAAATAATGTCCAGTAAACATGTGCTCTAAAATGCATACCTTAAAGGTTACGAGCACTTGTTAATCTTCGCAACTTTGAAACACAACGCTTCTAATGAATTTCTTTGCTACTTCGAAACACAACTCTTCTAATGAACAAGTGCTCGTAACTTTGAAGGTGTGGATTTTAGAGCATATGTTTGCTGGACATTTTTTTCTTGTTTTGATCCATACTACCCCTCCCCAAAACATGGACAGAAAAGAGCTTGCAGAAAATTTGTTTCACAGTATTGAAGATCAAGAATTCCTCATAGAGCCTTAAGGCAAGCGTTTTAGAGCCCATGCTTACTTGACTTCTGGCTTCCGAATGACCATTCCTTTCATACCCATGAATATTGACCATCACTTCTGAAACACCCTGTATAAAAAATATGTTGCAGAGAGTTGCCACTGACCAGTCGTTCCCAACCTAGGGGTAGTTACCCCCAGAGGCGTAAAATTAAATTTTGTGAGGGGTAAAAACTAAACGATTCGATTCTGTTTCAGTCACGAAAATAAATTATTTGCAAAAGATCATTACTGTTATCACAATTTTGTAAGACTCTAATATTGACTATATAAGTTACCTATAATTACTTTTTCTCAATAGTAGCATTAATGTGGTGGAGGTTACAGATTCCTCACATATGTTGTGCTTTGTCCCGTACATCGCTGATGATAAAAGTGAGACGTATACGTAACAAATGCTAAATATCTGAAGAAAATGTCTTTTCCAAGTTGTAGATAGTACCTGTGGTAGTCCAGAAATCGCTTCGTACTGGCTTCGAAACAGATAAATGAATTAATTGACAGAACGACACGGCGGTTACTACACTCCTGGAAATGGAAAAAAGAACACATTGACACCGGTGTGTCAGACCCACCATACTTGCTCCGGACACTGCGAGAGGGCTGTACAAGCAATGATCACACGCACGGCACAGCGGACACACCAGGAACCGCGGTGTTGGCCGTCGAATGGCGCTAGCTGCGCAGCATTTGTGCACCGCCGCCGTCAGTGTCAGCCAGTTTGCCGTGGCATACGGAGCTCCATCGCAGTCTTTAACACTGGTAGCATGCCGCGACAGCGTGGACGTGAACCGTATGTGCAGTTGACGGACTTTGAGCGAGGGCGTATAGTGGGCATGCGGGAGGCCGGGTGGACGTACCGCCGAATTGCTCAACACGTGGGGCGTGAGGTCTCCACAGTACATCGATGTTGTCGCCAGTGGTCGGCGGAAGGTGCACGTGCCCGTCGACCTGGGACCGGACCGCAGCGACGCACGGATGCACGCCAAGACCGTAGGATCCTACGCAGTGCCGTAGGGGACCGCACCACCACTTCCCAGCAAATTAGGGACACTGTTGCTCCTGGGGTATCGGCGAGGACCATTCGCAACCGTCTCCATGAAGCTGGGCTACGGTCCCGCACACCGTTAGGCCGTCTTCCGCTCACGCCCCAACATCGTGCAGCCCGCCTCCAGTGGTGTCGCGACAGGCGTGAATGGAGGGACGAATGGAGACGTGTCGTCTTCAGCGATGAGAGTCGCTTCTGCCTTGGTGCCAATGATGGTCGTATGCGTGTTTGGCGCCGTGCAGGTGAGCGCCACAATCAGGACTGCATACGACCGAGGCACACAGAGCCAACACCCGGCATCATGGTGTGGGGAGCGATCTCCTACACTGGCCGTACACCACTGGTGATCGTCGAGGGGACACTGAATAGTGCACGGTACATCCAAACCGTCATCGAACCCATCGTTCTACCATTCCTAGACCGGCAAGGGAACTTGCTGTTCCAACAGGACAATGCACGTCCGCATGTATCCCGTGCCACCCAACGTGCTCTAGAAGGTGTAAGTCAACTACCCTGGCCAGCAAGATCTCCGGATCTGTCCCCCATTGAGCATGTTTGGGACTGGATGAAGCGTCGTCTCACGCGGTCTGCACGTCCAGCACGAACGCTGGTCCAACTGAGGCGCCAGGTGGAAATGGCATGGCAAGCCGTTCCACAGGACTACATCCAGCATCTCTACGATCGTCTCCATGGGAGAATAGCAGCCTGCATTGCTGCGAAAGGTGGATATACACTGTACTAGTGCCGACATTGTGCATGCTCTGTTGCCTGTGTCTATGTGCCTGTGGTTCTGTCAGTGTGATCATGTGATGTATCTGGCCCCAGGAATGTGTCAATAAAGTTTCCCCTTCCTGGGACAATGAATTCACGGTGTTCTTATTTCAATTTCCAGGAGTGTATATAAGAGCTACTACAGAGCTGTACCCAGTATTATTATTACTGATATTATTATTATTATTATTATTATTATTAAAGTAGTCATACACAAAGCATTAACAGACTGAATTCGTCCAATTTCTGTCAGTTCAGAAGTGAGGAGTGCAACAATGAAATGATTTACGAACGGTAAGTACAATGCACACATATGAACGTGTTTGATTTTAGGTTGCAGTGTGCAGATCAAGCAATAGAAAAGACCAATGCAGGGGAAGTATGTTTTGTAACAAGTATCTACCTTCGCTGTAAGTAGTTCGCTTTCTTTTCTGAGAAGAGCCTGTGGGTAGCACTTGCGATGCACCACGAATTCCTTCGTCAGTCATTCTCTCTCTCTCTCTCTCTCCTCTCTCTCTCTCTCTCTCTCACACACACACACACACACACACACACACACACACACACACACACACACACGCACACAAACTAAATATTATTAATCTTTCATCTTTTTAAAAATAAAAGTATTCCAAGGAAAGTATTTCGTTCTACAGTCTAGTTAGGTGATAATATGGGGGAGGGGGGAACAGATGGGCGGGGGGGGGGGGGGAGGGAGGGAAGGCGGAGCTACTAGCTAATGTCTAGTTGCACTCAGGGGTAATGGCGTAAGAGAGTTTGGGAACCACTGCCATCGCCTTTCGAGTAGTACAAAGAGGCACGCCACATCATCTGCATGGTGTAACGTTCATTATAACGACCTGAGTCGAGAAGGAAATCCGAAAAATCTATCAGATTGAAGAATGCCCAATGTCGAACGGCTTCATTAGCGAATTGGGTTTCAGATCACACAGAACGTCCGTCACATCGTTGAGAGAAAGAACTAAGTTATGTTGAAGATTTTCATAACAAATGTTTTACGATTCTCATTCTGTAACCAATGTAATGAGGACACGAAGCATAACCTTTGGAATTAGCTGACCTGCTCAAAAATTCTCGCGCGACGTAGCCACGTGGTCTAGGGCGCCTTGTCACAGTTCGCGCGGCTCGCCCCCGTGGGAGGTTCGAGTCCTCCCTCGGGCATTGGTGTGTGTGTTGTCCTTGGCGTAACTTAGTATGTAAGCTTAGAGACCGATGACCTGAGCAGTTTGGCCCCATAAGACCTTACCACAAATTTCCAATTTAAAAATTTTATGACTGCGAAATTTAAAATTATAAGTGCGCCAATTTCTGTTCGCACTGGCAAATCGGACTTCGTCAAGATAAAACAAGCAGGTTCTATGTAATAAGTACAAATAACAAGTATCTTAGTGAGATGGCCACAATGGCGGCTGAACAGACTGCGACCAAGCCGGCTAATTCTGATCACAAACTCACCTCTCGATCCATGAGATGAGCTATTATAACGTAATGTTGTCACTGAAATGAAGAAGCACATTATAATTATTTTCATTTGTTGTTACTTAGTATTCAATAAGACTGACGTGGCCAATATGTCCTTGCAGATACGTGCAAGAAGGACACCATAAGAACATCTAGCAAGAGAAGAATGAAACAAGGAACAAAAAATGACAGAGGTTCTCCCTTTTACACATAGAGACAACAATTAAATCAGCGTTATTGCAATTCAAGTACAAACACTATGCGAGTTCTTTTCTCGTCATAAAAGTATTGTTATCTGTTCAATAAAACATTACGTTCTATTCAAGGTATGTCAACCAAGTTATAAAAGAATAAAATCATTATGAAGTTTCAATGGGGCGAGATAACAGTGTGAGACCCACAGGGTTCGATTGTTTCCCATAACCCTTCTTGCTTTCTGTTAATGATGTATCATTTTATTTGAATCAGAAGGTAGATTCAGGCTTGTTTGCATATAATACAAGCATTATTGTGGAGGCAACCAAAGACTCATGAAGAGAGGTAATAACACTGGTTTCTGGGAATGGGCTAGCTTCAAAATTTCAATAAACACAGCTCATCCAGGCTTCCAATGTCAAAAATATATTACCTCCTATTAAGCTATTATACCAAACATAAATAATAAACAAAGTAGAAAGTTATAAGTTCTTAAGTGAGCATATTGATGAAAACTGAAACTGGAAAAACAATACAGTAAACCGGCTAAAATATTTTGATTAGATTGCCTTTGCCATAAGAACAAGCGCCAAACCTGGGGGTATACGCTTCACTTTTTCTTGTGTCATCAGTCTTCAGACTGGTTTGATGCGGGCCACCACAAATTCCTCTCTGTGCCAACCTCTTCATCTCAGTGAAGCACTTGCAACCTACGTCCTCAATTATTTGCTGCATTTATCCCTATCTCACTCTTCTTCTCTAGTTTTTGTTCTGTACAGTTCCCTCTAGAACCATGTACGTTATTCCCTGATGTCTTAACATACGTCCTATCACTCTGTCCCTTCTTCCTGTCAGTGTTTTCCATATAATCTTTTCCTCGCTGATTCTACGGAGAACCTCCTCATTTCTTATCTTATCAGGGCATCTAATTTTCAACATTCGTCTGTAGCACCACACCTCAGATGCTTCTATTCTTTTCTGCTCAGGTTTTCCCACAATCCACGTCTCATTGGCATAAAACACTGTGCTCTAAACTTACATCCTCAGAAATTTCTTTCTCAAATTAAAACCTAAGTTTGATATTAGTAGACTTCTCTTGGCCAGGAATGCCATTTTTTTGCCAGTGCTAGCCTACTTTTTATGTCCTCCACGCTCCGTCCATCATGGGCTATTAGGATGCCTACGTAGCAGAATTCGATAACTTGATCTACTTCGTGATCACATGACGTTAAGTATCTCGTTGTTCTCATTTCTGTTTCTTCTCGTTAGCTTCATCTTTCTTCGATTTCCTCTCGCTTCATATTCTGTACTCATTAGACTGTTCGTTCCATTCAGCAGATTTTGTAATACTTCTTCACTTTCACTGAGGATAGAAATGTCATCAGCGAACTTTATCACTGAATTTTAATTCCACTCTTGAACCTTTCTTTTCTTTCCGTCATTGCTTCCTCGATGTACAGGCGAAAGCCTATAACGTTGTCTTACACCCTCTTTAATCTCAGAACTTTGTTTTTCGTGTTCCACTCTTATTGTTCCCACATGGTTCTTGTACATACTGCATATTATCCGTGTTTCCCTACAGGTTACCTCTACTTTTCTCAGAATTTCGAACATCTTGAACCACTTGATACTGTCGAACGCTTTTTCTAGTCGACAGATCCTATGAACGTATCTTGATTTTTCTTTAGTTTTGCTTCCATTATCAACCGCAAAGTTAGAATCGCGTCTCTGGTGCCTTTACCGTTCTTAGAGCCAAACTGCTCGTCATCTAACACAGTAAGATAACATATTTTACAAATTTTCATTCACTGATGCCTTACGGGATAATATTCTGGGACAACTGAATAGTTGGACAAAAAGTATTTATTCCACATAAGAAAGTAATTGGCATCAAGTATGGGGTTCACACACGTACATCTTGCAGGCATCTATTTAAGCAGCTGGAATGCTAACTGCAACCGTACAGTACTTTTATTGACTTAAGAAATTGATCAACAACCAGTCTGAGTTTGAAAGTAACAGAGATATCACAGTTACGATAGTAGATCGAAAAATCAATTGAATTATCCTATTATGAATTTAACTTTGGCAGAAAAGGAGTGAAATACGCTGCAACAGAACTCTAAGACAACTGCCCATGGAAATAAAATATCTGACAGACAACAAAAGTGTTTTCAAATGTAGATTAAAGGTGTTTCTCCTTACCCAGTCTTTCTATATCACAGAGGAATTTTTCAATAATAAGAGTCATTTTTACATAAGAAACCTGTAAATGGCCAGCTTATATATATATATATATATATATATATATATATATATATATATATATATATATATATATATATATATATAAAGATGATGTGACTTACCAAACGAAAGCGCTGGCAGGTTGATAGACACACAAACAAACACAAACATACACACAAAATTCAAGCTTTCGCAACCAACGGTTGCTCCATCAGAAAAGAGGGAAGGAGAGGGAAAGACGAAAGGATGTGGGTTTTAAGGGAGAGGGTAAGGAGTCATTCCAATCCCGGGAGCGCAAAGACTTACCTTAGGGGGAAAAAAGGACAGGTATACACTCGCACACACACACATATCCATCCGCACATACACAGACATTAGCTATGTCAACTTTAACATTATTAAAGTTATAGAGGGGATGCTCTGAACCTTACGAGATGAGGCTCTTTGATTAGTGTCAATGCAATTTTTTTTCATATCGGTGTGTGTGTGTGTGTGTGTGTGTGTGTAAGTGCCTTGGATATATTTGACTTATAACTACTGTAAGTAGGCTGTATAGGTTTTTTTATTGGTAACGCCACGTAGCGCTCTGTATGAAAATCACTGGCTGTGCTGTGTGCAGTCTGTGGCTGGTTTGCATTGCTGTTGGCTATTGTAGTGTTGGGCAGTTGGCTGTTAACAGCGCGTAGCGTTGCGCAGTTGGAGGTGAGCCGCCAGCAGTGGTGGATGTGGGGAGAGAGATGGCGGAGTTTTGAGAGCGGATGATCTGGACGTGTGTTCATCAGAGACAGTAAATTTGTGGGACTGGATGTCATGAACTGATATATATACTATGACTTTTGAACACTGTTAAGGTAAATACGTTGTTTGTTCTTTATCAAAATCTTTCATTTGGTAACTATGCCTATCAGTAGTTTGTGTCTTCAGTAGTTAGAATCTTTTATTTAGCTGGCAGTATTGGCGCTCGCTGTATCGCAGTAGTTTGAGTAATGAAGATTTTTGTGAGGTAAGTGATTCATGAAAGGTATAGGTTATTGTTAGTCAGGGCCATTCTTTTGTAGGGATTATTAAAAGTCAGATTGCGTTGCGCTAAAAATATTGTGTCAGTTTAAGCACAGTCATTTATAATTTTTCTAAGGGGACGTTTCACTACCCATTTTAATAGACATCAACGCATTACGTTGAACTATTGACTACGATTATTAAGCAAAATACTGAAGTCTAATACTGTATGTTAACAATCTGTGTTGTGCAGAACCTTCTCATGTGAAAAGAATAACGAAGGGCAATGTGAAATTTGCAAGTGAAAAACAACTGTAAGTGATACTCATTAATTGCCCGCTTGCAAAGCGGTGGCAGAAAACTGAGACATACCAGTGAATGCTGTAAGGCAGTCTCTTCGTGGCTATAGCCCGCAAAGTCAGCGATGCTCGCGGTTAGAACACCGAGTCGGCAGCAGGGGACGTGGTATATTCCGTTAGGTTAACCCGCGTGGAAAGACAGACGGCCTCGTCCACTGCCGCTGGGAACTAGTGTTTTCTGGAATAACGGAACACGTTGTACTGAGTTCAAGATGTAGCCACAATACATTGTTAATTAATTCGTGCGGTATTTTTGGCTAGGAAGTCTTGTAGTTATTTAACCGCCCACATTGCAAAAAAAAAATTATTTACCTTTCCCAAATATGAGCGTTGTGCCTGAAGTGCACCTGTTTCGTGGAGTGAATGAGAATGGCGTGTCGTGTCTCTATGGTTGATAAACGAGAGCATAAGAAGCTCGGTGCAGTTTCGTCTTGGACAGCACATTTGGGGCCCTCGAGCTTCAAGTGTCATCGGGAGCGTCTCATGCCCTCGCAACGTGGGCAGATTCGGAATTTAATTCGGCACGTTGGCATTTTGTCTGAGGACAATGATCTTTTCGCCAAAACCATTTCTTTCCACGTCTGCCAAATAGTGGTGATGCAGTCTATTCTAATAATAGGGAGCAAATTTGCAAGAGGGACGACGAATGCAATTAGGTTGTATAAATATATAATTTAAAAATTTCAATACCCAAAACGAAAATGATATCCTTCCTAGGATGCGCAACAGCCCATACTAAGCTATTTTTCGCTGTTAGTACCAGTGAATAACCTAATCGATCCAAGTTACTATCATACGTCTCAAGACGTGTGAGTGTAGGATGGCAAATTTCAACTATATGGCTTTAGAAACCGAAGGGGTCGGTAGAAGAAAGTGCTATCCCTCGATTCAGTGGTATTATTCTGATCATGTATCAGCTGTATTCTCGAATGCATGACATGGTAGTGACAATTAGTTCACTATGTACTGCTAGAAGATCCTGTCTGATGCATAAATTACATGGTTCTGTTTTATATTTTTGTTGTCTTTGAATTTAATCGGCCTAACTGTTACATATATGCAACAACTCTGAACGTTCTTGTAGGTTAGCACTTTCTCCCGCCGACCCCTTCAAGTGGGCAAAAGACCTGATAACACACTTCAAAATAGACGCTGAGACGGTCTGCCTACATAGCAGTGAGCAATGAATATTGAAAAAAAGAAGCACAAAATCAGAATCCAGACTGTCGGAACTAATTTTCAGGTGACTTCTACACTACTGGCCATTAAAATTGCTACACCACGAAGATGACGTGCTACAGACGCGAAATTTAACCGACAGGAAGAAGATGCCGTGATAAGCAAATAATTAGCTTTTCAGAGCATTCACATCTGTAATCTGAATTTGAGAGATCCGTAAATATGTGTGTAAACTTTCATACTCGTATGTCTTAAAGTTTAATAAATATATGCATTCGAAATACGTATACTCTTTTTGAAACACCCTGTATATGAGTTGCATCTCGAACTTCAGTCAATCTGTATAGGTTAGCTGCAGTACGGTATACAAATTTAACGTACATCGAATTCATCGTTTATGTTAGCATTAGTATCCTATCCTTCAGTTGGCCTATATAGGTAAATGATAGCAGTGCTACATATGTCGCTTTTTTCGTCTAGATAGCACCAGTATCCCGTACTTCAGTTGATCTGCATACGTCGACTGAAGTATGGGATACGAATTTTACGTATGTCGGTCTTTTCGCCTTCAGTAGTGCTAGTATAGACTCGAAAAAATCGTAATGATTTTAGTACTAGGAAAGGAAAAAAGAGCAACAACTGCAAAATTTGTATTCCTTACTGCAGCTGACGAGCCCATTCTTAACGCAGAACAATATATTACGACGAAAAAATGCATCAAACAGACAAATTCAGTAAACCATAAAAATAAAAGACTAAACTTACGATACGCAAACTCCTCCGCAAAAAAACCAAAGCTCGCCTTGAAAGATGTCAAGAAAAATCACGTAACCAAATACACAAGGAACACATAACAAAAAAACACATATACATATATAAACCAGAAGTTCACAGCAACGAAATGAGGTACAATAATAAAAAAAAAATCCACAGAAGAAAATCACGTAACATAAGAAAATTAAGACTGATGGATCAATCCCCAAAAAAATCCAAATCAATATTTTAACCATCCCAACCAAACCTACAATTTTCCTTAATTATGAGTTAACCCCCCCTCCCCCCTCTTCCCAACCTAAAGTTAACTAAGAAATTTGGGAGGACACATTTTCCCACCACATTTAAGGAAACACTTAAACAGGCAATATCGGGTACTCTACACCTCCATGAATATTCACCTAAATTGCTCTGTATCCTCGAACTGCGTCGTTTCCGCCTCCCTATAACAGATTTTATGGCTGACCAATAACCTTCTATACTATTGGTACAGGCCCCAGTTGATGAAGATCTGAATTCACTATTACGATTGACGACAAGATGGTGAAAACCCCTATTCCTCAAATCCCTATATGAAGAAAAACATTGGAAATAACTATAGAACCCTCTGCAACATGATCTTCAATTATTTTCACAACACATTCCTCGTTCGATCAGGAACTACTTCAAAAACTACATCATCACATTCTGCGCCTGAAATTACAGACCACCAAATCCATAATCCCACCGCAGGTTCGGCCGGGCGATATGGCCGAGCGGTTCTAAGCGCTTCAGTCTGAAACCGCGTGACCGCAACGGTCGCAGGTTCGAATCCTGCCTCGGGCATGGATGTCAGTGATGTCCTCAGGTTAGTTAGGTTTAAGTAGTTCTAAGTTCTAGGGGACTGATGACCTCAGATGTTAAGTCTCATAGTGCTCAGAGCCATTTGAACCAACCACCGCAGGTTCCTGCCTGTTGTACTTGGTTTTGCCAAAATGAGACTCATCAGTTTCGACTATAGCACCCCCCCCCCCCCCAAAGGCCTCCTACACTTTATATATTCCCCACAAACTCCCCTGCGAAACGAATACCAGTCTAAAATGGAACGCTCACTCACACGACATTCATGCACACACAACCACACAGAATACTTCAAACACCAACAGTATGTAATCTTTATTATACCCCTCAAGGCCAGCTTCGATTTCTCAGACAATATTCCTCATCTAATTGAGCGGCATAGTCGATCCTTCCTACACCTCCATGTGAATAAGTCGTGAGTAAGACGAGCAGACCAACTTATCATGTGCATATGTTCGCTGCGCTCACGACATCGAACGTAATCAGCAAGAAGACCAGACATATGCCAAAATTAAATGGTTGCCGTCATGTCTACGCACAAAGCCTGCTTTAAGTCCTCCATTTTCATGGAAATAGATAAATTCATACCTAGAAACGAAAATGAAAAACTAAAATTTCTTGTAAATTAATAACTAACCTCCCGAATTATCTCAAACTCACTAAGAATGAAATAAAGTACCGAATGAATTGGAAAGAACTAATTATTTACATGAATTCGAACGAGAAAATCTTACGCAATGTCTAGTGCTGTCTTTTAAAAACACACTCTTTTATTTCAGTTTACAATTATGGCGCTTATCCACATCAGACAACCGATTTATTATCTATGGCTCTAAGGCAAAGACATCAATATCTATGAGTAACCTCTGACGTCATTGGTCAAAGCCGATAGGTTATATCCCGTTCTTCAGTTGAACCATTCTTCATTATGTTAAAACAATGAAAGACTGTTTTGGGAATCATTCTGATGGAAAGATAAGCGAACCATAAACCTTCTTTATACATGTCAAAGATTAATCTGCTTTACCACACGAACATCAATTAATTGAAGATAGAGAACAAAAGGGACTAGAATTGAGCAAGTGCTTCGCTCAAGTTTCCTGAGTGGCATACACAGTTATGTGTAACTCACAGTTTAAATTTAGACTTCGAAGGCGTTGTACAGGATATAAGGTTAATCAATAAGCATTTTTGTATTTCGAAATAGTTGAAAACATCTATTAAGTTGGTGCATTAATTCGTAGCGTTTTTGTTTTGTATGTTGGTATTCCTGTTACTAATAGTTTATTTACCGGCTGTCATTTCTATTTGTAGTTCACTGTTGCTATTTGAGTTTACATATTGTCATTTTGTCATTAGGAGATAGTGAGTGGAGCGATGGACGCTAAAAAATGGTGTGCCAAGTGGACTAATTGGAACACTTCTGTCATATTCTTCTGTTTGAGCTCAATAGAGGGGTGACAGTAGCGGAGGCAGCCAGAAACATTTGCGCCGTGTACGAGGATGAGACAGTGAACAGAGTACGGTAAGAAAATGGTTTTCACGTTTTAAGGAGGATCGTTTTGACAAAAGGGCCGTATTGAACAAATGTAATCTGAACTTGAGAGGTCTGTAAATATGTGTGTAACGTTTCATATTCGTATGTCTTAAAGTTTAATAAATATATGCATTCGAAGTACATATTTTGAATGTAACATAGAATTTTATAAATGAAAGATTCCAGTTAAAAAACACCTGCAGGTACCATTTTAACGACTTTAAATGATGAGTACGATAGCAGAAGTACCTTTAGGAATGCTATTTATTACTGCAAAACACTTATTGGTGTCGATGGTCTAGCAATTAAATATTATATAAGTTGAATAACAGGGGAACAATAGATTCCTACTTCACGTAATTAGTTATGAGTAACAACACAGCTCCCGAGATGTTCGTTTCTAAACGCATACTACTTCTTCAGTGCAGAAGCCACGGAAATCTCGCAAGTGCACCAGTCGGCACTACGAACTATTTCTATCTCCTGCGACCATGCGAAAACTGCCCAACACTCTGGAAGTATTTCCTGCAACCGTCCACCGCGCCTTCCCGTCCAGCATTCCCCTGTCCTGGGCGATCCGATGCTTCTCCCGCACTTCCCTCAAATCTCTCCATTGACTTCAGTAGTCGTCTACCGTGGTAACGAGTCCTGTGATTAGCTAGAGCGCTCCCACCATGTCTCCAAGCCAACGCACACTCACAAACATATTGAAACACATACGAATTACTGGATTTATATTTAAATAACTTGAAATTAAATATATCTTCCTCTGGCTGGAACATAAACACGCTCTAACACACATTGTTAAATACATAAACAGATTAAGTAAACATTTATCAAAGGAATAGAAACAAAAGTAGGCCAGTAGTCTAATGCCTCTGTGCTTTCTAAAACACAGTAAATATTTGACCATTTTCTTTATGGATAGTATATATCTGATATAAGCAAAGACATAGACGAACAAATATATTTATAAGCATGCTGCTACCGTTTTTTCGTGTAACTGTGGAGTACCTGAGGCCTGAAACGATCAATAGTAATCGGCCACTTTGACCTCCAATAACTCATGAACTATTCAAGTTACACGCCTGTAATTCATACCAATTTAGGTTTACATTAATTACTTTCTAAGGGCACGTCGGTCGACAAAATCGGATGAACCGTTTAGATTTTGTAAATTCGTTGCTGGGCATTACTTGTATAATTTACAGTCGGATACTAAACTTCAAACTAATAAAGATATTGAAAGTCTGATTACACCATCAGAATCGTCGTGCAAATGATGGTAACGTACATGATTCTTTTTAAGGTATGATTCCTCTGGCTATTATTAATTTCTTCATAAACTATGAAATGTCTGCCATTATGGCTTCACAAAGGCTGGCATCTTTGGCACTCCCGGTATACAAATCTCCTTCATCGACACAAAACACAGTCCTCGACACAGCATTAACATGAAATTCCCAGCCACGTGGTCGGCCTGAACCATGCTCTGGGGCTACCCCTCTTGCTCTGGCAAATGTTCGGCACTGTGAGGTGCGACAATAAAGTAATGAGACTGATGTAAAAAAAAAAAAAAACATGTTGCTTACCGTTTTAGTCAAGGTTAGTGTTGTCTCCTTCAAAGTAGTTCCCTTCTGACTGCACACACTTTTTCCAGCGCTTCTGCCATTGGTGGTAACATCTGTGGAACTCATCTTCTGTAATATCCTCCAAGACCCTCGTCACAGCTTTTTGGACATCTTGTGTTGTTTGAAAATGGTGTCCCTTGACCGCTGTTTTGACTCTTGGAGATAGAAAAAAGTTGCACGGAGCGATGTCTGGTGAACAAGGTGGCTGTGGTAGTACTGAAATTTGTTTCGAGGTTAAAAATTGCTGTACTGACGGAGCAGTATGGGATGGCGCATTATCGTGATGCAGAATCCAGTTATCAGCAATGTTGGCATGGACACGACCTCTTTTACGAAGTATTTCTAAAATTTCTTTGTTGTAATATTGGTTAACTGTTTGTCCAGGAGGCACCCACTCTTTATGAACAATCCGTTTGGAATCAAAGAAGCACACAAGCATGCATTTCACTTTTGACTTTGACATGGGAGCTTTTTTTGGTCTGGGTGATCCCTTTGAGCACCATTGCGAACTTTGGCATTTTGTCTCTGAATCATACTGAAAAAACCAACTTTCATCACCAGTGATAACATGGCCCAACAATTCTGGATTGATTTCCGTTTGCTCTAACAGATCGGCTGCTACATTTTTCCGTGTTTCTCGCTGTTGTGGTGTGAGATTTTTGAGGACCATTTTTGCAAAAAATGGTTCAGATGTCTCTGAGCACTATTGGACTTAACTTCTGAGGTCATCAGTCCCCTAGAATTTGAACTACTTAAACCTAAGTAACCTAAGGACATCACACACATCCATGCCCGAGACAGGATTCGAACCTGCGACCGTAGCGGTCGCGCTGTTCCAGACTGTAGCGCCTAGAACCGCTCGGCCACCCCGGCCGGCCCATTTTTGCACAAATCTTTCTCATACCAAGATCTTCAGTTATTATTAGACAAACTGTTTCTCGATTGATGTTCAGTTCTTCTGCAATCATTTTCATGGATAATCTTCGATCAGATCGTACGAGTTCACGCACCCTGACCAAGTTGACGTCCGTCTGTGAGGCTGATGGTCGTCCACTGTGGTCTTCATCTTCAACATTCATTCTGCCGTCACTAAACATTTTATGCCAACGAAAAACTTGAGCTCTTGATATAACCTCCTCTCCAAAAGCCTTCTGAAGCTTACCGTAAGTTGTCGTCGCGTTTCCACCCAATTTAACACAAAAAGAAAAGGCATACCGTTGCGCAATATCACATAGATACTCAAATTCCTCCCATTCTCGGGCAAGCATGTCCTTCATCACTGATGTTACGGCAGTATGGATCCGGTTCTTCAACTCTTCCTGGTTCTGTGGGAGTGGTAGTACATAAACGTTGCCTTTAAGGAAACCCCTCAGGCAGAAGTCAGAGGGTGTCAAATCCGGTGACCGTGGAGCCCAGCTGTGACATGATATGTCGCCAGCTCCTTGACGACCAATCCAGCGGTTCGGTAGAGTTTCATTCAGATATTCACGCACTTGGCGACTCCAGTGAGGGGATGCCCCGTCTTGTTGCAAAATGAGGTTGTCTTCGTGCAGCCTCGGAAACAACCAGTTTTGTAACATACGTTGGAAAGCAGTTTGAATTTGTGCAACACTTTCTTCAGGAACACGAGGACGGCCAGGACTCTTCCCTTTTCATACACATCCTGAATCAAGAAACTGTCTATACCAGTTGCAAATGTTCCACCCATTCGAAGGATCAATTTGGTACCTCAACCTGAAACGTCTTTGCACTGTAGTCACGGAATTGCACTTCGCAAACTCGAGAACACAAAATTATTTCTGCTGTGGAGTAGCCATTTTAAACATACGACTATTACCAAGCAAAACAGAAGACAACTGACATCTAGCGGCTATTAATATAAACTCGACTATGTATTCGTTTCTCCAATAGCCGAGCTGAGGCGCAGCGATCGATATTTTGGACAAAATAATACTTTTTACACCCCCCCCCCCCCCCCCCCCCCCCCAAGAACCATGGATCTTGCCTTTGGTGGGGAGGCTTGCGTGCCTCACCGTTACAGATAGCCGTACCGTAGGTGCAACCACAACGGAGAGGTATCTGTTGAGAGGCCAGACAAACATGTGGTTCCTGAAGAGGGGCAGCAGCCTTCTCAGTAGTTGCATGGGCAACAGTCTGGATGATTGACTGATATGGCCTTGTAATACTACCCAAAACGGCGTTGCTGTGCTGGTACTGCGATCGGCTGAAAGCAAGGGGAAACTACAGCCGTAATTTTTCCCGAGGGCATGCAGCTTTACTGTATGGTTAAATGATGATGGCGTCCTCTTGGGTAAAATATTCCGTAGGTAAAATAGTCCCCCATTCGAATCTCCGGGCGGGGACTACTCAGGAGGACGTCGTTATCAGGAGAAAGAAAACTGGCGTTCTAAGGATCGGAGCGTGGAATGTCAGATCCCTTAATCGAGCAGGTAGGTTAGAAAATTTAAAAAGGGAAATGGATAGGTTAAAGTTAGATATAGTAGGAATTAGTGACGTTCGCTGGCAGGAGGAACAAGACTTTTGGTCAGGCGAATACAGGATTATAAATACAAAATCAAATAGGGGTAATGCAGGAGTGGGTTTAATAATGAATAAAAAAAAAAAAAAAAAAAAAAAAACAGCAGCCGGCCGCGGTGGTCTCGCGGTTCTAGGCGCGCAGTCCGGAACCGTGCGACTGCTACGGTCGCAGGTTCGAATCCTGCCTCGGGCATGGATGTGTGTGATGTCCTTAGGTTAGTTAGGTTTAAGTAGTTCTAAGTTCTAGGGGACTAATGACCACAGCAGTTGAGTCCCATAGTGCTCAGAGCCATTTGAACCATTTTGAACAAAAAAACAGCATAGTGAACGCATTATTGTGGCCAAGATAGACACGAAGCCCACGCCTACTAGAGTAGTACAAGTTTATATGCCAACTAGCTCTGCAGATGACGAAGAAATTGAAGAAATGTATGATGAAATAAAAGAAATTATTCAGATAGTGAAGAGAGACGAAAATTTAATAGTCATGGGTGACTGGAACTCGGTAGTAGGAAAAAGGAGAGAAGGAAACGTAGATGGTGAATATCGATTGGGGCTAAAAAATTAAAGAGGAAGCCTCCTGATAGGATTTTGCACAGAGCACAACTTAATCATAGCTAACACTTGGTTCAAGGATCATGAAAGAAGGTTGTATATATGGAAGAAGCCTGGAGATACTGACAGGTTTCAGATAGATTATATAATGGTAAGACAGAGATTTAGGAACCAGGTTTTAAATTGTAAGCCATTTCCAGGGGCAGATGTGGACTCTGACCACAATCTATTGGTTATGAACTGTAGATCAAAACTGAAGAAACTGCAAAAAGGTGGAAATTTAAGGAGATGGGACCTGGATGAACTGACTAAACCAGAGGTTGTACAGAGTTTCAGGGAGAGCATAAGAGAACAATTGACAGGAATGGGAAAAAGAAATACAGTAGAAGAAGAATGGGTAGCTTTGAGAGATGAAGTAGTGAAGGCAGCAGAGGATCAAGTAGGTAAAAAGACGAGGGCTAGTAGAAAACCTTGGGTAACAGAAGAAATATTGAATTTAATTGATGAAAGGAGAAAATATAAAAATTCAGTAAATGAAGCAGGCAAAAAGGAACACAAACGTCTCAAAAATGAGGTCGACAGGAAGTGCAAAATGGCTAAGCAGGGATGGCTAGAGGACAAATGTAAGGATGTGGAGGCTTATCTCATGAGGGGTAAGGTAGATACTGCCTACAGGAAAATTAAAGAGACCTTTGGAGAAAAGAGAACCACTTGTATGAATATCTAGAGCTCAGATGGAAACCCATTTCTAAGCAAAGAGGGGAAAGCAGAAAGGTGGAAGTAGTGTATAGAGGGTCTATACAAGGGCGATGTACTTGAGGATAATATTATGGAAATGGAAGAGAATGTAGATGAAGATGAAATGGGAGATACGATACTGTGTGAAGAGTTTGACAGAGCACTGAAAGACCTGAGTCGAAACAAGGCCCTGGGAGTAGACAACATTCCATTAGAACTACTGACGGCCTTGAGAGAGCCAGTCCTGACAAAACTCTACCATCTGGTGAGCAAGATGTATGAGACAGGCGAAATACCCTCAGACTTCAAGAAGAATATAATAATTCCAATCCCAAAGACGGCAGGTGCTGACAGATGTGAAAATTATCGAACTATCAGTTTAATAAGTCACGGATGCAAAATACTAACGCGAATTCAACTATCAGTTTAATAAGTCACGGATGCAAAATACTAACGCGAATTCTTTACAGACGAATGGAAAAACTAGTAGAAGCCGACCTCGGGGAAGATCAGTTTGGATTCCGCAGAAATATTGGAACACGTGAGGCAATACTGACCCTACGACATATCTTAGAAGCTAGATTACGGAAAGGCAAACCTACGTTTGTAGCATTTGTAGGCTTAGAGAAAGCTTTTGACAATGTTGACTGCAATACTCTCTTTCAAATTTAGAAGGTGGCAGGGATAAAATACAGGGAGCGTAATGCTATTTACAATTTGTACAGAAACCAGATGGCAGTTATAAGAGTCGAGAGGCATGAAAGGGAAGCAGTGGTTGGGAAGGGAGTGAGACAGGGTTGTAGCCTATCCCCGATGTTATTCAATCTGTATATTGAGCAAGCAGTGAAGGAAAAAAAAGGAAAATTCGGAGTAGGTATTAAAATCTATGGAGAAGAAATAAAAACTTTGAGGATCGCCGATGACATTGTAATTCCGTCAGAGACAGCAAAGGACGTAGAAGAGCAGTTGAACGGAATGGATAGTGTCTTGAAAGGAGGATATACGATGGACATCAACAAAAGCAAAACGAGGATAATGGAATGTAGTCGAATTAAGTCGGGTGATGCTGAGGGAATTAGATTAGGAAATGAGACACTTAAAGTAGTAAAGGAGTTTTGCTATTTGGGGAGCAAAATAACTGATGATGGTCGAAGTAGAGTGGATATAAAATGTAGACTGGCAATAGCAAGGAAAGCGTTTCTGAAGAAGAAAAATTTGTTAACATCGAGTAGAGATTTAAGTGTCAGGAAGTCGTTTCTGAAAGAATTTGTATGGAGCGTAGCCATGTATGGAAGTGAAACATGGACGATAAATAGTTTGGACAAGAAGAGAATAGAAGCTTTCGAAATGTGGTGCTGCAGAAGTATGCTGAAGATTAGATGGGTAGATCATATAACTAATGAGGAGGTATTAATTAGGATTGAGGAGAAGCGATGTTTGTGGCATAACTTGACTAGAAGAAGGGATTGGTTGGTAGGACATGTTCTGAGGCACCAATTTAGTATTGGAGGGCAGCTTGGAGGGTAAAAATCGTAGAGGGAGACCAAGAGATGAATACACTAAGCAGATTCAGAAGAATGTAGGTTGCAGCAGGTACTGGGAGATGAAGAAGCTTGCACAGGATAGAGTAGCATGGAGAGCTGCATCAAACCAGTCTCAGGACTGAAGACCACAGCAACAACAGTACTTTGTAATACGTACATTCTTTTGAAACATCCTGTATGTGTCAACTGAGATATTCCATGGTAACGTTACTTCTATCCCATTTTTTCTTTATTTTCTACAGAAGCACTAGGACTGAAACAATCGATATCCTTAACGTTATGTTCGAAATATTTTTGCACGTGACATATGTCTACCATGTGTTTTCTCTCTTCTGCATTCCTTTTTTTTTATAAACACTCGTCCTTGCTGTAAAATCTGTGTAATAAATCATCCATGTCAAAACCTGACGTCGTCGGTCAAAGACGACGGGTTGTATCTCGTTCTTCAGTAGTCCCCGAAAGACTTATCGTGGCTAATCGATTTTTCCATTTTTTCTGATTTTCATTTTTTCTTATTTTTTCCTATTTTTAATTCCAGAGGCGTCATATCCTCGTGAGCACTGCCCCTTTCGCTTCAGTCTAGTTACGCTTCTACTGTTATACTTTTCTTACTAGTGTGGTGGTGATTATTTTCCGCACCTCCTCCTAGATTAAACAACACGTCGCGATGTGACGCGGTTCTTAACGATAGAGGGGGTCCCTGTAATGGCCCCAAGCCGTTGCTTAGCGTCGGTTTGAGAGGAGGCGACTGGCGAGCGACATGAATGGGTCCGTCCCCAGTCAGAGAAATCTTCAGGAAACAACCGTGGCCTACAGGAGGAGCACGTAGCAGTGTCAGTGGTCAGAAGGTAAGCCAACTGAGTTCCGCCTGTCCAAGGTGCCCAAAACACAGTCGTCAGATCGTTTACACCTTTCTGCGGACATGTAACATAAATTCTCACTTGCACGTACATAAATTCTCAGTGGCATGAATATTTAATGTACATGGAGATCTTCGATTCTTACGTTATATCCAGTTAATCTGAATTTGCAAACAGTCATCCAGACTGTTTATCGAGGTTTGTCTGAGACAGTTAGTGTTGAAAGAAAAAGCTTTATAAATCTAGTAAGTACAGAAAAGTCGGCATACTACAACTCCTGCGAAAGTTCATTGCCTAGTGATCCCTTTACCCGCGCGTCTAGTCACTGTTCAGTAAGCTAAATGCATCTTGAATCACACATTTTTCATCCACGTCTTATAAGAGATAGCCTTCTCGTCTCCATAGAACTCAACCGGTAGATGTCGCTGAATTCGAGCTGTTAGTATCTTGACCCTTTCCACTGTCAACTTGGCAATCAGATGATAGTGTCATCAATACACCTGACACGAGAGTCGTCATTGTTTAATGCTGTGTTTCATTTCAGTGATGAGTATTTTGTAACAGCGAGAGCCGTTTTTGTGTGACCTGTTACGCCACTGTGTGCCATCTGATCTGAAGCAACAAGTATTATTCGATCACTCTGAGAATAATTTCGGATCAGCAGCTGACGGGAGCAACTCTGTCGACAGAAGTCGAAAGACGGTGTATGGCTTCGGCCTGATAATCAGCATCTACATACACACTCCGCAAATCACCTTGTGGTGAGCGGTGGAGGGTACCTTGTACCACTGTTAGTGAATTTCCTGGTCCACTCGCAAGTAGCTCGAGGTCACCACCAATCTTAGCTTCAAAAAATGTGTGCAAAGAGTACCTTCATTGAACCTATCAACAAATTCAAACCATATAAAATTTAGATTTTTAACATTTCTTTGATCTTTAGCCCTGTTTGTTACAACTGCTTTCGTTTATGAATACGTTGTTAAAGTTGACTAAATGATTTGCATACGCATCTTTACATCAGAATGATTTCCAAAACTAATTTTAATTTCTTAACATAGGATAAAACTATACTCAATTGTTCAATGCTAGTAATTTTTCTGGCCTAAAGTATCCTTGTTTCTAGTTCGTTTCTAACTTTCGGGAGCGACGGAACCCTCATCACCGGTGACCCCGCGTCAGTACTCCGAATACCCAGCGTAGTTACGCCCCTGTTATCAGTACATACCAGCAAGTCTCCCGTGGCGCCGTTTGTTCCAACATCCACTTGGGACTGCCTGTTCTGGCCTCAGGCTGTTCCGAATCTCATCCCTACACACACAAAAATTAAGGTTAATTGTTGATTAAGCCTCTGGGAAAACATAAAACTGGAAAAGGAATTTTCGTCTGCAAATTACCTGCACTTTCTGCAGGCGATGTTTCTCTTTGCATTCCGAAAAGTGACCGCGCACATTATGTTATTTGAAACCATTAGGATTATTCACCACATCTCCAACATACTTTAGAACTTCGTTCTGTGACAAATATCTCTTCTACAGCAAAAATGATAAATATTTCAAAGTCAGCTTCTCTTTCACAGTTATTGGCGTGTTACGTGCGTTTTTGAGGAAAATTCCCTTGACATCAGTGGCCAAGGTATAAACAATAAACAGTTATCATTAATATAGGATCTGTCTTCTAGCAAAACACAGTTTTATATTTTTTGTTTACCCAAAAACGTTTCAATGAAAATGACAAATGTTTTATGTGTTTGGAATATATGAATGTATTTGGAATACCTGAACACTAGGTTATTATTGTTGTTGAAATTACCCACTTCAGCAACAGATCTACAGTTAATGCAACATGCCACATCCAACAGAGGCACATGAAGATAACACATCCACCGGAACATTAAGTCCTGAAATTTAGACATAGCAAAAACACCTGCTGGAGAACCGAATAAAAAAGCGTAGACAGAAAAAATAGTAAATTATGTTTATGTGAAAATTACTATTGATTTTGCACAAATAAAATCAATGTCGTGAGACTAGGGCCTCCCGTCGGGCAGACCGTTCGCCGGGTGCAAGTCAATCGATTTGACGCCACGTCGGCGACTTGCACGTCGATGGGGATGAAATGATGATGATTAGGACAACACAACACCCAGTCCCTGAGCGGAGAAAATCTCCTACCCTGCCGGCAATCAAACCGGGCCCTTTGTTTTGTCATTATGTCGCGCTGACCTCTCAGCTACCGGGGGTGACGATTTTGCACAGATGGGATATTTTTGAACACTGAAAAACACACATGATTTTATATTACGACGGAACAGGGGAGGGAGTGTCACGGATATGATACACTAATTGGGGAGGCAATCGTTAAAACAAAGGCGTTATCCGTTACGGGGAGATCTCTTCACGAAATTTCAGTTCTCAACTTTCTCCTACGAGTACTAATCTTTTTATTTTTTACTTTCACCTAGGTAGGGAAAAAATCATCATCGTAATAAAATAATGGAAATAAGACCTCGTACAGAAAGATTTAAATGTTCATTTTTCTCAAGCGCTGTTAGAGAGCGAAACAGCAGCCCTCTGCCAGGCACTTAAGTGTGAATTATAGAGTTTTCATGTAGATGGAGACACAGTTTTGTGATGTTGAAACTCGTTCACGCCCTATTAACCCTATATATCAATAATATATGTGTATAATGCAGAGCGGCTTCACTTGTGCGTTCGATGAAGCTACCTGTTTTGTTTACCAACGTTAATCGCCTGTCTTTGGTTAGTAAAGAAGGAGTGTTTATGTGGAATCTTTTATAGAATATTTTCAGTAAGTGGTACCACCACAATTTTCTGTGCTCTACAGTCTTTCCTCCCAAGACTTCCATCCGTGTGCCAACGTTTCTCGTTCTGCATTTTCTTGTAATATTTAGAAGTCACCTGAAAATTAGTTCCGACAGTCTGGATTCTGATTTTGTGCTTCTTTCTTTTAATATTCGTTGCTCCCTGCTATGTAGGCAGGCCGTCTCGGCCTCTATTATGAAGAAATGTGTAACCAGGTCTTTTGCCCAATTGAAGGGGTCAGCGGGAGAAAGTGCTAACCCATAAGAGCGTTCAGAGTTGTTGCATATATGTAACAATTAGGTCGATTAAATTCAAAGACAAGAAATACATAAAACAGAACCACATAATTTATGCAGCAGACAGGATCTTCCAGCAGTACATAGTGAACTAATTGTTACTACCATGTCATGCATTCGAAAATACAACTGATACATGATCAGAATAATACCACTGAATCGAGTGTTAGCATTTTATTCTACCGACCCCTTCGGTTTATTCTAGGCTTATGAGATTAAACTGAGGTGCTGTTCTGTGTAAGAATTACTGTACATGGTTATTCACAAATCCCTCCGAGGTTTCAGAAAACGGCTTTGGAAAACGTACAAGACATACGGAGAAACGGCACATATCGGTGAGAAGAGCATCTTTCCAAATTTCCATCTGTAATACGCCCTTTGGTGCACTTGCAGAAAGCAAGACAGTGATAGGCGTGCGAGAACATAGAGCGAAGCGTGCGTTTGGAATTCGCTAGAAGTGCGTCAGTTGTCACGGTTCGGCGACGATTTTGTAACAAACATCGGGTAAAACCTCCAACAGACAAAGCAAGCCGTAGTCGGTACAATACATTCCGTGGTACACTACCCTTACGTGGTGCGCTGAAAATAGGCCGACCGCGTGTGTCAGCAGAGGAAGTGGCGCTTGTCCAGGAATCATTCGTCAGAGTTCGAAGAAATCGACGATGCGAGCGGCAGAGAAAAAAATGTTCGAAGTGTGTGAAATCTTATGGGACTTAACTGCTAAGGTCATCAGTCCCTAAGCTTACACACCACTTAACCTAAATTATCCTAAGGACAAACACACACACACCCATACCCGAGGGAGGACTCGAACCTCCGCCGGAACCAGCCGCACAGTGCGGGCAGAGAACTGTGTGCAATATCATAACAGTTACACGCGCGGAGCACTGACAGTGGGGTCCGTTGTGACTTTTGAATGACTTGCCGTGGCTCCAGGAGGAAGACGGGTATCACAGCAGTTGGTTTTTCGGTGGAGAAGTCGCGTTTCATGTACCTGGCAACGTGAGTCGTCATAAAGTACTTGAATGGGACACGGAACACCGACCCAAGATTGTGAAACACAGACGTGATTAACCTAAAGATAATGCTTGTTGTGCCATGTCCTCTTCTAAAGTTTACGGACCATTTTTCTTTCTGGGGAAAACTGGCTAGTTTCGTGACCTGAACATGCTGCAGTAGTGGTGTATGCCACTATTACAGCAAGAGAGTGGAGACCACTTAGCAACAAGACCATGTTGCACCTCACTTTCTCTCATATGTTCGTTATAGCTTCACCACCGAACTACATCTGCGTTCGATGGGATATTCTTCCCACAATGACTCTTCTTCATTGACCCCGACGGTCACCTGACATACTCCATATTTATTTTCTTACCGTGTTATGCCAAAGTTAATGCATTCCTGCCTCCACTGCCATTTAATCTGGAAGTGTTGCAAGGAAGGATAATTAATCCGGTCGCTGATATCGAGCACGACAAGTTCGGATGTGTACGCCAAGACTTTGACAATCGTGCTAGCGTTTGCCGAGCCATGAACGGTGCGCATAGCCTACCTGTAATGTGAATTAAAATTTAAAGAGACCCTCTAACTACTGATATGTGTCATTTTTAAAGTTCGGCAACTCATTCGTAAAAATGGAAGTCTTATGGGATTACTTTGTTGTCCGTCTGTCTCTTAAGACGGGTAGAGGTATCAAGTTTAAATTAGTGTCATATATCAAGGTCTGCGGACCCTCGGCAGTGTAAAAAATTTAAGCTTCTAAATCAATGCAATCAAAAGATACGGCCACTTCTGCCACAGAAACTCATTCATCAAAACCCATATATTAACTATCTATATACATAATCAATTTTAACGAGTTTTTTTGCGTGGTCATGCTCCACAGCAAGCACAGAAATATTTGTTTTGTGAATAAGAACCGCCTTTCCTTGCTGCATTGCATTTTATTTGTCCCAGATGCGTTTCGCCTTTTTCACTTTAAGGCATCATCAGTGAAAGCTAGAATGATAGTTCTGTTATGTGTTAGTTGTAGATTATAAAACAGTTCACGTCTCGTTTTTTACGTAAATAAGTGATTATGTACAGTTCTTCTCCTTTTGGTTGGCGTCTGCGTTTCCTCTCATCTGGTCACATACTGGAGGTCGCACTACAGCCCTATTTATGAAACATATGCACGTTTTTATGTTACGAACTTTCTTTCCCACTTCTCGTCTAGTTTGTCCTTATTGTTGTGATGATCAAACTCCTGTCACAAATTACAGATATTTTTTCGCAAACTGTGAGTTCACTGTGTGTCTCATTCTGTTTGGTTTGTTTACGTACATATTACCAACCTAACATAGTATACTCGTATGCTGAAAACTCACACCTAATCATTTCTGTTATGGTTATATTTGTGTGTGTGTGTGTGTGTGTGTGTGTGTGTGTGTGTGTGCGAAAGCGAGAGCGAGAGAGAGTGAGAAATGGAGAATACGTATGGGAGTAATAAAGTACAGTGAAGCAAGAAAAAGCGGTTTTTATTTACAAAACAAATATAATTGAGTCTGTACGGTGCGCTCAGAGTGCGACTCCTACCCTCACGTATTCGGTTCTTGTGTTTGTATAGTCGTTTCCACGCAGTCGCCCTCTGAACTGAGGATGAATAACCTTGTATACCTGAGTTTGAAGTTTCTAGAGCAACGTTCAACGACAATAACTGTTCCAGCACAGATATTTCAATAGAATATATTTTTCATTTTGTAAAATAAATCAGTTTATATTATCAACAACTGCTTGTTAACTAACAAGAACCAGTTACAATCCCCATACATCACAACATGATATTTAAGTTTTCTTTTAAGTTTTTATTCCAAATTTTGGAAGAGCAGTTGAACGGAATGGATAGTATCTTGAAAGGAGGATATAAGATGAACATCAACAAAAGCAAAACGAGGATAATGGAATGTAGTCAAATTAAATCGGGTGATCCTGAGGGAATTAGATTAGGAAATGAGACACTTAAAGTAGTAAAGGAGTTTTGCTATTTAGGGAGTAAAATAACTGATGATGGTCGAAGTAGAGAGGATATAAAATGTAGACTGGCAATGGCAAGGAAATCGTTTCTGAAGAAGAGAAATTTGTTAACATCGAGTATAGATTTAAGTGTCAGGAAGTCCTTTCTGAAAGTCTTTGTATGGAGTGTGGCCATGTATGGAAGTGAAACATGGACGATAACTAGTTTGGACAAGAAGAGAATAGAAGCTTTCGAAATGTGGTGCTACAGAAGAATGCTGAAGATAAGGTGGGTAGATCACGTAACTAATGAGGAGGTATTGAATAGGATTGGGGAGAAGAGAAGTTTGTGGCACAACTTGACTAGAAGAAGGGATTGGTTGGTAGGACATGTTTTGAGGCATCAACGGATCACAAATTTAGCACTGGAGGGCAGCGTGGAGGGTAAAAATCGTAGAGGGAGACCAAGAGATGAATACACTAAGCAGATTCAGAAGGATGTAGGTTGCAGTAAATACTGGGAGATGAAGAAGCTTGCACAGGATAGAGTAGCATGGAGAGCTGCATCAAACCAGTCTCAGGACTGAAGACAACAACAACAACATTCCAAATTTGCATTCATTGACTTTGAATTCAAAACTTTAATACACTGAGGTGTCAAAAATCATGGGATGACTGCTGACATCGCGCCGGACCTCCTTTTGCCCGGCATAGTGCAGCAGTTTGACGTGGCATGAACACAACAAGTCGTTGGAATTCCCCTGCAGAAATACTGAAACATGCTGCCTCAATAGCCGGCCATAATTGCGCGTGTATTGCCGGTGCAGGATTTTGTCCACAAAGTGACCTCTCGATTACGTCCCATAAATATTTGATGGATTCATGTCGGGTGATCTGGGCGGCCAGATCATTCGCTCGATTTATCCAGAATGTTCTTCAAACCAATCGCGAATAATTTTGGCCTGGTCACAAGACATTGTTCTCTGGGAACATTAAGTCCATGAGTGGAGGCAAGTAGTCTACAAATAGCCGAACATAACGATTTCCAATCAGTGAGCTGTTCAGTTGGACTAGAGGTACCACTTCATTCCACGTAAACACAGCCCACACAGTTACGGAGCCACCGCCAGCTTGCTCTGTGCCTTGTTGACAAGCTGGGTGCATCTCTTCGTGGGGTCTGCGACACGCTCGAATCCTACCATCATTTCTTACCAACTGAAATCGGGACTCATCTGATGATGAAGCCACAGTTTTGCAGTCGTCTAGGGGCCAACCGATATTGTCAGGAGTCCAGGAGAGACGCCGTAGGCAATTTCGTGCTATTAGCAAAGGCAGTCGCGTCGGTCTTCTGCTGACATAGCCCATTAACGCCATATTTCGCCGCACTGTCGTGACGGATTCGTTCGTCATTAGTCGCACATTGATTTCTGCGGCTATTTCGCGCAGTGTTGATTGTGTGTTATCACTGACAACTCTACTCAAGCGCCGCTACTCTTGCTCGTTAAGTGAACCGAAGGCCGTCGGCCACTGCGTTGTCTGTTGTGAGAGGCAATGCTTGAAATTTGTTACTCTCGGCACGTTCTTGACACTATGGATCTCGGAATATTGAATTCTCTAACGATTTCCGAAATAGAATGTCCCGTGCACCTAGCTCCAACAACAATTCCGCATTCAAAGTCTGTTAATGAATCATAGTAGAGATGACAGCTGCGCCGTTGGACTGCCCCTTTATACTCTGTGTACACGATACTACTGCCATCTGTATATGTGAATATCGCTATCCCAAAACTTTTGTCACCTCAGCGTATAATGTTTATTAGATTATTATAAAGAAATGTATAGTGAGCGACCTCAAAAGCCGCTGAATATCAACTTCCTTGTAAACAGTTTCATATTCTGGCATGTTTTTAAACGGATTGGCAACGCTGTGAATTTGTCGATTTGCAGAAGCTCGAGTTTTCTCGGCGTGACAGATTACTTCTGTGCTTTCAGGTATTCAGTCGAGCCGTTGATTCCGTTTTACGCACATTTCCTTCAATCACCCAGTTGCCTTATTGTAGAGCTGCAAGCTGTGGTGTCGAGAGGGCATAGCAGGCACCGCGAGTTTATGTCGACTATATACAGCTGTCCGACATCAACAGTACTAGATTGTCTGGTTGGAGTCCAGGCAACGAGCACAAATAACAACAAAGGTCACAGCATCTGAAGGAAACGAGCGGGTCAGTCGTGAAATATTGGTAAAAAAAATGGAATAAACAACAACGTCGAACTCCGGAAAGCACACCATTGATTCAGAAATGTCGTACAAAAATTCGTGCCACATGAAATATAGTCTCTATATGTCTCTCCCTAGCAGTCTGTTCCATAAACTACACTGCCTGGCAAAAAAATGGAGCACACAGAAGTCATAGTTGAATGTAAGTTCACTTCGTACAGATATATGCATACGGCAGGTATGTTAATGATGAGAGTTGCAGATCTCTTTGTCAGAACGGCGACGAGAGGGGATTAGTGTTGTCCCTGTTCAGTGTTGTTACCAAACCTGGAAGGGTGTATGCGTGGGATGTTGAGTGACCACTGTAATGGACGCGGAGATGCGTCGTACACGTATGAGACAGCATTATCAGCTCCAGACTGAATTTGTATTATGCCTGATAGCGGACTCCATTTGGCCAGCTAGTCAAATCGTGCAGTACCCAGTTCTGTGGGGAATTTGGAGTTTCGATGTGACAGTGGCCCGATGTTGGGAGCGTGAGGTCGGGCCCACGTGTTGTCAAGGTGGTCGACCACATCCGATCACCACAAGGGAGGCACGCCGTATTGTGCACCAAGCACATCGTAACCCTGCCACATCTGCACCTGCCATCCGAGAAAAAGTAATGGACTCCCTGTAAGACTCTGTGTCATAACGCACCATTCGTCGAAGACCAGCAGCAGGTGGACTTGGAAACTGCCGGCCCGTGAGTAGGCTGCCGTTAACAACACAAAACAGACGGCTGCGTTTGGGATGGTGCCGCGACTGGGATGCACTGTACGCTGACGAATGGCGCCGCATTGCGGTCAACGATGAATCACGGTTCTGTACTGTGCTAGATGATCACTGTCGGCGAGTATGTCGGCGACCTGGTGACAGGTCCCATGCTTCCAGTGTTTTGAAGAGGCACCGCAGTGTCATTCTTGGCTCTGTTTCAACTGGGTGGGAGGCCATCAGGAATGGTTCAAGGTCACGACTGGTAGAAATTCTACGTCACAGGCATCCTGCGTCGTCCTGTGTCGCCTCTTATAACGACCCTGTCGATATGTCTTCAGGCCCGCTATATTAGGTCGCCGTCTCTTCTTACTTTTCCAACAAACTATCATTAAGACGGCTACTGAGCAGTGCCGATGAATGCACTATCCAAGATCGGCTTATTCCGTCCTGGTCGAGAACCCAACTGCAACTAACTCGCACCACGACAGTAACTGGTCTCTAGCGGATTGTCAAGAAGCAAAGATTAACTTGTACTGGTAGCCACGGCTACAACCTGCTCAATGGAGAACTTCAACGGTAACTATATACAGGGTGACAATTATTGAACTATATTAAATAAAATCGTCATAGCTTCTGAACGGTTTGCGTTAGGACGCTCAAACTGCACGGTTGACCGCGAGGCATGATGGGAATTAGTACGCACATGCATGGTTTGGTTTAGCGACGAAACCCACTTTCGTTTGGATGGTTTCGTCAATAAGCAAAACTGGCGCATTTGGGGTGAAACATGTGCGTTTTAAGTAACGTAACTGACAGTAGCCTGCAACAAAATGGTTCAAATGGCTCTAAGCACTATGAGACTTAACATCTGAGGTCATCAGTCCCCTAAACTCAGAACTGGGAATGGCATGTGAACGTGTATTTCATTTCGTCACTAATGCGCTTGGCCCTGTACTGAACTTTTCTGACTGCGAGAATGTTAACTGTCAATAACTTTAAGCCAAACCAAAACTGCATGAATTTACGTAACAAAAACTGAATCTGGTGCAAAAGTATTGATTTGAAATTTTCCCTGGTAATAAAACAAAACTTGATCAATTGAAAATACTGGTCCCTGTACTTAATGAATGATATCCCTGAAACAATAAAATTTCTTAACTTTATCTGCGCGTTAGTAATGCCCTTCGTACTGCTCTGTGTTAGTACTTTTAATTGCATAGTTAGCGTACAGCTATTGCGTAAGGTTATTTCTTAGCATACATTTTAATTAAATCGAATATGACTGAGAAAATAACTTGTTGAGCAAATTAGTTCATCAGAAACGGCCCGCCCGGTTAGCCATGCGGTCTAACGCACTGCTTTCCAGGCGGATTTGTGTCGAGGTCCAGTGTGCCGGCCAGTCTGTGGATCGTTTTTAAGGCGGTTTTCCATCTGCCTCGGCGAATGCGGACTGGTTCCCCTTATTCCGCCTCAGTTACACTATGTCGGCGATTGCTGTGCAACCATTGTCTCCACGTACACGTACACCATAATTACTCTACCACGCAAACATTGGGGTTACACTCGTCTGGTGTGAGACGTTCCCGGGGGAGTCCACTGGGGGCCGAAACGCACAATAACCCTGGGTTCGGTGTGGGGCGTTGGCGGGGTGAGTGGACTGCTGTAGCCTGTTGTGGAGTTGTGAACCACTGAAGGCTACGGCGGGGACGACGCCTCTCCGTCGTTTCTAGGTCCCCAGTTCCATACAATACAATAGAATAATCAGAATCGACATGGGTCTGAGAACTGGTATTGATTTGTGGTAAGTAACAATATGGCACTAACTTTAAAACTTGTATTTTGACTCTTTAGCTTTACAAAATCGTTGGATGTGAGTGCTATGCATTCTCAATCATCCATATGAATATGCGTATTGCTTTGGTAGCAAAACAACTTTCTTTACATTAATTATTTCCAGCATGGTATCTTGCAGCCCACCCGGTTAGCCGTGCGATCTAACGCACTGCTTTCTGGGTGGGAAGGCGTGCCGGTCCCCGGTACGAATCTGCCCGGCATATTAGTGTCGAGGTCCTATGAGGCGGCCAGTCTGCGGTTAGTTTTTAAGGCGGTTTTCCATCTGCCTCCGTGAATGCGGGCTGGTTCCCATAATTCTGACTCAGTTACACTATGTCGGCTATTGCTGTGCAAACACTTTCTCCACTTATGCATACACCATAATCACTCTTACTCTACCACGGAAACATTGGGGTTAAACTCCTCTGGTTTGAGACGTTCCCGGTAGGGGGGGGGGGGGGGGGCATTGGTCCACTCAGGGCCGTTCTGCACAATAACCTTGGGTCCGGTGTGGGGCGGTGGCGGTGGCGGTGGGGTGAGTGTTCTGCTGTAGCCTGTTGTGGGGTTGTGTATCACTACAGGCTACAGCGGGGACCAAACCTTTCCGTCGGTTCTAGGTCCCCAGTTCCATACAATACAATGGTATCTTGCAAATAAAATATCATTACTGCCCGTAGCAAGCAAGTACATATCCAGCACACATCAGATACAACACGTCTTTACACTTGGGAGTCCTCCATACACCATTCTACCTACTCTAGCACATTACCCATAACATCTTGAACCAGCGATCGCTGTTGAGCAGCGACTCTACTATACAATCGATACTACATTTCATCGTCTCTGGATCAATATAAAATTTTCTTACAAAGTTTTAACCAGTGTATATACATTTCCGAGGGACTGAGAATCCGCATTTCGCGATCGAGAAGTCTGTGCAATTTCCAGAGTCCAGTGACTACATGTACGTGAAGGTTTTGGAAGATGACTTCATCATAAAAATGGCTCTGAGCACTATGGTACTTAACATCTGAGGTCATCAGTCCCCTAGAGCTTAGAACTACTTAAACCTAACTAACCTAAGGACATCACACACATCCATGCTCGAGGCAGGATTCGAACCTGCGACCGTAGTGGTCGCGCGGTTCCAGACTGAAGCGCCTAGAACTGCTCGGCCACAACGGCCGGCGATGACTTCATCCCCACTCTCTAAAGTTACCCTGATTTCGACAAGACGTGGTTCATGCAAGAAGGATCTCGACCCCATCGCATCAGGAGTGTATTTGATGTCCTGGAGGAGTACTTTGGGGACCGCATTCTGGCTCTGGGGTACCCGGAGGCCACTGGCATGGGCCTCGATTGGCCGCCATGTTCTCCGGATCTGAACGTATGCGACTCCCTTCTGTGGAGCTATATTAAAGACAACGTGTACAGCAATAAACCCAAAACCATAGCTGAGCTGAAAACAGTCATTCAGGAGGCCATCGACAGCGTGAATGTTCCGATACTTCAGCGGATCATGCAGAATTTCGCTGTTTTCTGCGCAACGCCATCGCCAATGACGGTAGGCATATCGAACACGTCATAACCTAAATCCGAAATCTGTAGTGACGTTTATATGTTGAATAAGGTTTGTGGACACCGCAGTTTGTGATTAATTAACGTTTTCTCTCATGTACTTCAATAATTGTCACCCTATTACACACACACATATATATATATATATATATATATATATATATATATATATATAATTGTATTAAGTTCCTGGTCAAAGTCTTCTTGGGACATTGGGGTAAAAGGAGAAGGTGGATCATGTGGTGGAATGCTGCATGTTTATAGGCTGTAGGATGTTGGGCGGAAGCCGGGATGAATGTGTCAGTGAAGGAGTCTTTTTGACAAATTTTTTATTTATGGTTACTGTCTTCTATCTTTAAGCTAATGTCCAGAACATTTATGCTGGTCGCCCCCAACTCCATTCTGACCTTTATGTTAGTGTGCCACTGGTTCATATTTCCACAACTTTGTGGAGTTGTCTATTGGAACTTTTCCACATACAAAGAATATCATCCACATATCTGTACTAATACAAAACATGTTTTGCCAGTGATTCCCTCTTAAGAAGATCAGTCTTCCACTTGTCCAAGAACATTTCTGCTAGTAAGGGGGATAAAGGTGAGCCCATAATGCATTGCCATATGAAGACACTGTAACCTCACACTCTCATGGGACACTATCTAGGTCCATTTTTCAACAGGACAACGCTCGCCTTCACATGGCACGTGTGTCTATGAACTGTCTGCGTGTGAGGTTGAGCTACTCCCTTGGCCAGCAAGTCCCCAAATCTGTCCCACATAGAACATGTGTGGGACCAGTTCAGACGTCAGCTTGGTCCCATTCCCAATATACGGCATATGAATCAGCAGCTAGAACAGTTGTGTGCCATCTAGCCCGAGGAGAGTATACAACGGCTTTATGACATCTTTTCCAATCCAATCAGTGCGTGCATCCAGGCCAGAGTGGGAGCAACGTCATATTGATAAGTGGGCTCATACTGCGACGATTTTTGAAAATTTGACTCGATTCTGTTATCACTGAAATAACATCACATACCCTGTCATCTCGTGAAGTTTCATTTCGTTTCTTCCACCTCCTTCTCCCAGCGTTTCATCTTTTTCTTTTGTGAGGCAGTGTATTAACATCCCTAGACATATGTCCCTTAAATCAGCGTTTGTACAGCTAGTACGCGCCAGTTCCGAGCAAACATCCTGTATTGCTCACGAGCGGAGGCAGCCCTGAAGCGCAACGCGGTTTTTGTTTCCTACCGGCGTTCGGACGCAAACAGAGCGGCGTTCTCCGAGCCTGACATGGCATTCCGGTTTCGAAAGGCAGGTCTGCTCTGCTCTGCTCGTTTGAGAATTCCGCGAGCGAGCGCGTCGGGTGCGCGAACAGGAGTGCAGTGAGCGAGGCCACGGGCGGTCGGCGAACCGAACAGCGCGGAACTGCGCTCACACGCGTCCTGTGGACACGGTAGGCCTACAACAGCTGCCTGGCTGGCCACACACGTGCCGCGGGCGGACCGCCGCGACGACTAGTTCCTGACAAGCGATTGCGTGCGCTTCCCAGGGTACCGGCGCAGAACCACTGCTGCCGAGCAAGTAATCCCTATCATTATCTTGTACTCTTCCCTAATTTCTACAGTACAGCTACAAAGTTTCCCCAAATACTTTTCCACGTCATGTGTCCCTCCTATTTTCACATACTAGCCCTTTTTTCGCTTTCCACGCACACGCCCTGCCCTCCATCCTAGCCACTCCTCTCCTGTATCCCACGTTTTCTTCCACCCACTCTCACACACTACCAATTCCCATCTACCGACCCACCAGTTCCGGAGTCACCACACTCATTGCAGTGTATCAAACAACCACTTAAACCATCTGCTCCCAATTTACACCACTGGCCATTAAAATTGCTACACCAAGAAGAAATGCAGATGATAAACGGGTATTCATCGAACAAATATATTATAGTAGAACTGACATGTGATTACATTTTCACGCAATTTGGGTGCACAGATCCTGAGAAATCAGTACCCAGAACAACCACCCCTGGCCGTAATAACGGCCTTGGTACGCTTGGGCATTGACTTAAACAGAGCTTGGATGGCGTGTACAGGTACAGCTGCCCATGTAGCTTCAACACGATACCACAGTTCATCAACAGTAGTGACTGGCGTATTGTCACGAGCCAGTTGTTCGGCCACCATTGTCCAGACGTTTTCAATTGGTGAGAGATCTGGAGAATGTGCTGGCCAGGGCAGCAGTCGAACATTTTCTGTATCCAGAAAGGCCCGTACAGGACCTACAACATGCGGTCGTGGATTATGCTGCTGAAATGTAGGGTTTCGAAGGGACCGAATGAAGGCTAGAGCCACGGGTCGTAACACATCTGAAATGTAGCGTCCACTGTTCAAAGTGCTGCCAATGCGAACAAGAGGTGACCGAGACGTGTAACCAATGGCACCCCATACCACCACGCCAGGTGATACGCCAGTATGGCGATGACGAATACACGCTTCCAATGAGCGTTCACCGCGATGTCACCAAACACGGATCCGACCATCATGATGCTGTACACAGAACCTAGATTCATCCTAAAAAATGACGTTTTGCCATTCGTGCACCCAGGTTCGTCGTTGAGAACACCATCGCAGGCGCTCCTGTCTGTGATGCAGCGTGAAGGGTAACCGCACCCATGGTCTCCGAGCTGACAGTCCATGCTGGTGCAAACGTCGTTGAACTGTTCGTGCAGATGGTTGTTGTCTTGTAAACGTCCCCATCTGTTGACTCAGCGATCGAGACGTGGCTGCACGATCCGTTACAGCCATGTGGATAAGATGCCTGTCATCTCGACTGCTAGTGATACGAGGCCGTTGGGATCCAGCACGGCGTTCCCTATTACTCTCCTGAACCCACCGATTCCATATTCTGCTAACATTCATTGGATCTCGATCATCGCGAGCAGCAATGTCGCGATATGATAAACCACAATCGCGATAGGCTGCAATCCGACCTTTATCAAAGTCGGAAACGTGATGGTACGCATTTCTCCTCCTTACACGAGGCATCACAACAACGTTTCACCAAGCAACGCCGGTCAACTGTTGTTTGTGTATGAGAAATCGGTTGGAAACTTTCCTCATGTCAGCACGTAGTAGGTGTCGCCATCGGCGCCAGCCTTGTGTGAATGCTCTGAAAAGCTAATCATTTGCATATCACAGCATCTTCTTCCTGTAGGTTAAATTTCGTGTCTGCAGCACGTCATCTTCGTGGTGTAGCAATTTTAATCGCCAGTAGTGTAAATTAATTCATAGTACCTACAGAGGTGATTGTAGTGGCAACTTGTAGGGCAATACACCAAGTTTTGTCTCACGTAGGTTGCTAGTATCGAATCGCACCATAAGGAGCGCTAGCGGCAGTTGCGTTAAAGATGGCTGCCTTCACTGGACCCGAGTGTGCTAGCTCTGTGTTTAGGTTTGAAGAATCGAAGTCGGCGACAACAGTTCAGCGTAATTTCCGTACCAATGCTCTAAAGATCCTCCTATTAGGCTTACAATTTGTGCGACATAAATGTTTTGTAGAAACAGGGTTCTTGGTAAGACATGGGAAATCATCAGGCCGTCCATGCACATCTGACGACATCCTTGAGCGAGTGAGACAATGTGTTTTCAACAGCCTTACGAAATCGACCTGGTGTGCATATCGCGAACTGAAAATCCCCCATACACTATATGACCAAAACTATCCGGACACTCCCAAAAAATACGTTTTTCATATTAGGTACATTGCGCTGCCACCTACTGCCAGGTACTCCATATCAGCGACCTCAGTAGTTATTAGATATCGTGAGAGAGCAGAATCGGGCGCTCCGTGGAACTCACGGACTTAGAACGTGGTCAGGTGACTGGGTGTCACTCGTGTCATACGTCTGTACGCGAGATTTCCACATTCCTAAACATCCCTAGGTCCACTGTCTCCGATGTGATAGTGAAGTGGAAACGTGAAGAGACACGTACACCACAAAAGCGTACAGACTGACCTCGTGTGTTGAGTGACAAAGACCGCTGACACTTGAAGAGGGCTGTAATGTGTAATAGGGAGATATATATCCAGACCATCACACAGGAATTCCAAACTGCATCAGGATCCACTGCAAGAACTATGACAGTTGAGCGGGAGGTGAGAAAACTTGGATTTCATGGTCGAGAGGCTGCTCATAAGCCACACATCACGCCAGTAATTGCGAAACGACGTCTCGCTTGGTGTAAACACCTTAAACATTGGACGATTGAACAATGGAAAAACGTTGTATGGACTGACGAATCACGCTACACAATGTGGCGATACGATGGCACGGTGTGGGTATGGCGAATGCCCAGTGAACGTCATCTGCCAGCGTGTGTACTGCCAGCAGTAAAATTCGGAGGCTGTGGTGTTATGGTGTGGTCGTGTTTTTCATGGCCACCCCATGTCGTTTTGCGTGGCACTGTCACAGCACAGGCGTACACTAATGTTTCTCACTATTGGAGAGCAATTCGGGGACGGCGATTGCATCTTTCAACAGGATCGGGCACCTGTTCATAATGCAATGCCTGTGGAGTGGTTACACGACAATAACAACCCTGTAATGGACTGTCATGCACAGTGTCCTGACCTGAATCCTATGAACGCCTTTGGGATGCTCTGGAGCGTCGACTTCGTGCCAGGCCTCACCAACCGACGTCGATACCTCTCCTCAGTACAGCACTCCGTGAAGAATGGGCTGCATTCCCCAAGAAACCCTCCAGCACGTAATTGAACGTATGCCTGCGAGTGTGGAAGCTGTCATCGAGGCTAAGGGTGGGCCAACACCATACTGAATTCCAGTATTATCGACGGAGAGCGGCACGAACTTGTAAGTTATTTTCAGCCACGTGTCCGGATATTTTTGATCACATAGTGTACGACTGTCTGGCGTGTGTCGAGAAACCGATTGCATTTGAAACCGTACAGACTGACGATCGTACATTTCTTGGACAAAATCATCTTTTCTGATGAGTCGTCTTTTCACTTAAGTGGCAAGGTTAACACACATAACTGTGGGATTGGGAGCAGTGAAAATCCATATCAAACATTGCAACATGTTCGTGATAGCCCTGAACTGAACTTTTTTGTGGATTAATCAAGAACAATATGTACACCCCCTTTCTTTTCAGTGAGAATCCCATCAGCGGGAAAGTGTACCTGCATATGTTACAACAATTTTTGATACCAAAGATCCATGAGGATGACTAAGAATGAAATATTTACTTTACGCAAGATGGTGCACCACCCCACTACCTGGCTGACGTCCGGGATTTTCTCAGTGACCGGTTACCAGGCCTATGAATTGGCCCAGATGCACCAATTGCATGGCCCCCACGTTCTCCAGACCTGACACCACTCGTTTTTTTTAATGCGGATTCATCAAGGATATCGTGGTTTCACAAGCTGCGACATGGTTGCAAATAAAACAGTGACCCGAAAATACAATAAATTTCCTTTACGTCTATGGTCACTTTTTTTTTTTTAGACTACCGGTTTTGGTCTATAATGATCATCTTCAGATCTGTTTTATAAAAACATGTCCTAATGTTCCGTGGCTGTACCTCCTGTGCCGGCTTCTCTACCTGAACTTAGAGCAAGAACTTACGCCTCAACTGAGCAATTTACACCTGCAATGCTGCAGCGCATTTGCGAAGAAATTGACTTCCGATGGGATGTGCGCAGGATAACCAACGGATGCCACATACAACATCTTTAGTTTAAGGTAAAAAGCTTGATGTGTTTCCTTACAAAATAACACTAAAGCCAGCTCTGTATCTTCTTTCAACAAATTTATATGAGTTTTTAAAGCTGTGAAGTCCTTTTTGAAACACCCTGCATAATCAAAGTTACAGTACTTCCATCAAGTCATGAATTTAAAAAACAACAACCAGTTTTTAACCAATTAAAAAAAAGCATACAGACTGACGGAAATGGTAAGTGGTATACTCCGAACACCGCCAAAGCCAAACTCCACTTTCTACGTGCCTGTGCGATATGTTGGTCAAAATTTAATCCTTATGCGATCTTATTTCCTGTATTTTCAAAATGGTTCAAATGGCTCTAAGCAATATGGACTAACATCTGAGGTCATCAGTCCCCTAGACTTAGAACTACTTAAACCTAACTAACCTAAGGAGATCACACACATCCACGCCCGAGGCAGGTTTCGAACCTACGACCGTAGCAGCAGCGCGGTTCCGGACTGAAGCGCCTAGAACCGCTCGGCCACAGCGGCCGGCTTCCTGTATTTTCAAGACATACAAATCCATTCCTACAGATGAAAGATAGTGTTGGTACCTGATGGCCATTGAGTGTGTCTAATGTTTTTGTTTTGAGTCCTCAGTCTTCTGACTGATTTGATGCGAGTCGCCACGAATTCCTCTCCTGTGACAACCTCTTTACCTCAAGGTAGCACTTTCAACCTACGTCCTCAATTATTTGTTGCATTATTTCCAGTCTCTTTCTTCCCTTACAGCTTTTACCCTCTACTGCTTCCTTTATTACTATGGAAAGGTAATCAGTGATGCGTTAACACATGTCCTATCATCCAGTCCCTTTTTCTTGGCATCGTTTTCCGTGTATTCCTTTCTTCGCCAATTCTGCACGGAACCTCCTCATTCCTTACCTTATCAGTCCATCAAATTTTCGACCTCCTACATCGCCATACCCCAAACCCTTGGATTCCCTTCTTTCCCAGTTTTCCCACAGTCCATGATTCACTACTACACAATGCTGTGCTCCAAATGTAACTCCTTAGAAAGTTCTTCCTCAAATTAACGTCGACGTCTAATACTAGTAGACTTCTTTTGGCAGGAATGCCCTTTTTGCCTATGCTAGTCTGCTTTTCTGTGTCTTCCGTGCTTCGTCCGTTATGCTTTATTTTCTTTCGAAGGTAGCAGAATTCCTTAATTTCATCCACGCCGTGGTCATCAGTTCTGATGTTAAGCTTCTCGCTATTCTCATTTCTAATACTCCTCATTACTTTCTTCTTTCTTCGTTTTACTGTCAGTTCGTGTTCTGCACTCATTAGACTTTTCCATCCATTCGACAAGTCATGTAATTCTTCTTCACTTTCCCTGAAGACAACAGTGTCAACAGAAAATACTATCACTGATCTCCTTTCACTATGAGTTTTAATCCCACTCCTGAACCTTTCTTTTATTTCCGTCATTGCTTCTTCGAAGTATATTTTGAACGGTAGGGACGAAGGACTATATCCCTGTCCTACACCCTTTTTCTCGTTTTTGGTCTTCCAATCTTATTCCTCCTTCTCGGTCCTTCAGCATGTTGTATATTATCCGTTTTCTCTAAAGCTTACTCCCCTTTGCTGAGAATCTTGTACATCTTGTAGCATTTTACATTGGCGAACGCTTCTTCGGGGCCAACAAATCCCGTAATGGGTTTTGATTTTTCTTGTGTAGCTTCCATCATCTTTGCCCTTATCTTTCTTAAAGCCAAACTTATCGTCATCTAACAGCTCCTCAGTTTTATTTTTCATTGTTCTGTATACTGTTACTGGTAATTTTCACTTGAAGATCACTACACAGCTTTCCCAAACGACGTCCAAATGCAGCTTATAGGCGTCTGCAGGACTCTAAGAAAGGTCGAATCATTGGCTTAAGTGACGTGGGAGCATCAGTAGTGTCTTGACTGCAGAGTGAATGGGTACCAGATGAACTCCGGATCACAGATGTAAGAAGAACAGGTAAGAGCTCTTGCAGAAAAACTACACAACGAAGAGGTCGTAGAATTATTCGACTGGCTCTGACGAATAGATGGACGCTAAGAACTGAGCTCTTGGTATAGATTATACGCAAAGTGTGATCACAAACCGTCGCGAACAGATTGCTGAAGCTGGGTTGAGATCTCGAGTTGGCATGCCGCGTTTACCACGGACTCCGCACCACAACCAATAGAGATGCGTGCAGTGTACTTCCAGAATCAACTGGGACACTGAAGTGCCATTCTGTGGTGTTCATCGGTTAGTCTCGCTTCTGTTTGTAGGGGTCAGCAGACGCCAACCTGTCTACAGAAGACCAGGAGCAAGATCACAGGAAGCAGCAGTTCTCAAGACCCATACCTCTACACTCCTGAATCGTAGTGTGGGGAGCTGTTAGATATTGGAACGGGACTGATCTGGTGAGTGTTGAAGAGAGGCTGGACATTCGCCATTATGTAGCCGTTGTTATCACACCGTTCACCACCAGGGACACCATCTTGCATATTCCATAATAATGCAAGATCCCACAACGCAGTTCACACTACAATCGTTCCATTTGGTCATTACACGTCGTTCGCTTCACTATGACGTACTCGACTAGCGTAGCTAAAAAGACTGCACAGTATGAATGATGTGAATCCTGTAGCTAGCAAAACCATCTGCTTAGTATGAAGAAGTTCCAAGCAAGCGAGATGACTTCAAAACAGAACCATAATTCACACTGCATATTTCTTCGCTGATGTGTCCATCATACATGAGATGTCGACTGGAAGCTTTCCTTTTACCTTGATCTGGGAACTTCACCGAATTTTAATGTCAACCAGGTTTCGAAACTTCTTGTTCTTCTTCTTCTTTCTGCCTCCTCTCATACTTACAATCTTGCCTTTCGTCTCAATATAATATACACTCCTGGAAATGGAAAAAAGAACACATTGACACCGGTGTCTCAGACCCACCATACTTGCTCCGGACACTGCGAGAGGGCTGTACAAGCAATGATCACACGCACGGCACAGCGGACACACCAGGAACCGCGGTGTTGGCCGTCGAATGGCGCTAGCTGCGCAGCATTTGTGCACCGCCGCCGTCAGTGTCAGCCAGTTTGCCGTGGCATACGGAGCTCCATCGCAGTCTTTAACACTGGTAGCATGCCGCGACAGCGTGGACGTGAACCGTATGTGCAGTTGACGGACTTTGAGCGAGGGCGTATAGTGGGCATGCGGGAGGCCGGGTGAACGTACCGCCGAATTGCTCAACACGTGGGGCGTGAGGTCTCCACAGTACATCGATGTTGTCGCCAGTGGTCGGCGGAAGGTGCACGTGCCCGTCGACCTGGGACCAGACCGCAGCGACGCACGGATGCACGCCAAGACCGTAGGATCCTACGCAGTGCCGTAGGGGACCGCACCGCCACTTCCCAGCAAATTAGGGACACTGTTGCTCCTGGGGTATCGGCGAGGACCATTCGCAACCATCTCCATGAAGCTGGGCTACGGTCCCGCACACCGTTAGGCCGTCTTCCGCTCACGCCCCAACATCGTGCAGCCCGCCTCCAGTGGTGTCGCGACAGGCGTGAATGGAGGGACGAATGGAGATGTGTCGTCTTCAGCGATGAGAGTCGCTTCTGCCTTGGTGCCAATGATGGTCGTATGCGTGTTTGGCGCCGTGCAGGTGAGCGCCACAATCAGGACTGCATACGACCGAGGCACACAGGGCCAACACCTGGCATCATGGTGTGGGGAGCGATCTCCTACACTGGCCGTACACCACTGGTGATCGTCGAGGGGACACTGAATAGTGCACGGTACATCCAAACCGTCATCGAACCCATCGTTCTACCATTCCTAGACCGGCAAGGGAACTTGCTGTTCCAACAGGGCAATGCACGTCCGCATGTATCCCGTGCCACCCAACGTGCTCTAGAAGGTGTAAGTCAACTACCCTGGCCAGCAAGATCTCCGGATCTGTCCCCCATTGAGCATGTTTGGGACTGGATGAAGCGTCGTCTCACGTGGTCTGCACGTCCAGCACGAACGCTGGTCCAACTGAGGCGCCAGGTGGAAATGGCATGGCAAGCCGTTCCACAGGACTACATCCAGCATCTCTACGATCGTCTCCATGGGAGAATAGCAGCCTGCATTGCTGCGAAAGGTGGATATACACTGTACTAGTGCCGACATTGTGCATGCTCTGTTGCCTGTGTCTATGTGCCTGTGGTTCTGTCAGTGTGATCATGTGATGTACCTGACCCCAGGAATGTGTCAATAAAGTTTCCCCTTCCTGGGACAATGAATTCACGGTGTTCTTATTTCAATTTCCAGGAGTGCATTACGTCCTAGCTAACAGGCTTTCTTGCTTCTTATCATTCACAAAAGCTTTCATTCCTACCCTGTTGTAACAAACACATCTTCATTCATTATCCAATTTCACTTTTAGCGGTCTCCTCCAAAACCACATTTCAAACCTATCCAAGTATGTTTCAAAAATGGCTCTGAGCACTATGCGACTTAACTTCTGAGGTCATCAGTCGCCTAGAACTTAGAACTAATTAAACCTAACTAACCTAAGGACATCACATCCATCCATGCCCGAAGCAGGATTCGAACCTGCGACCGTAGCGGTCGCTCGGTTCCAGACTGGAGCGCCTAGAACCGCACGGCCACTCCGGCCGGCCAAGTATGTTTCCTCTTACTTTTTCACAATCAACAATTCGCTGCCATATAATACCAGAATCCAGACAAAACACTTTAAATATCTTATTTCACATTCTGTTGAAATTATTTCTGCTGTCAACAACCATTAAATGTTTTCAGAAACGCATTCATCCATACACAGGGTGCTCAAAAAGGAATGACCTGATTATGGACGGTAACAATTACGAATTATGAGACGAGCGGCCAAGGAAATGTATGTTGTTCAGAAAAACGCCGTTAGATATCCATCAATGCATCTTCTCAGTTTGCAGTCGCTCAGAAGTAAGATGGCGTCCGTTCAACAGAAGGTTTTTTGTGTGCTGCAGTCTGCAAAGAATGAGTCAGTGATTTCAGTCCAGTGTGCCTTTCGTCGGCGTTTTGGCATTGCATCCAAAAACATTCGTCATTGGTATCGCCTATTTGAAGAGACGGATGCTTATGCAAAGGGAAGAGTCCAAGTCGACCTCGCGTTTCTGATGACATGTTGGAAGGAATTCGGCAAACGTTTGAGTGAACTCCACGAAAGCCTACTCGCCGCGAAAGCACAGAACTGGTAGTGCGTCATACGACTGTCTGGCGAGTGTTAAGGCAGTGGTTGATCTATAAACCATAGAGACTAGAGTTAGTGCGAGCTCTTTGGTTAGTGATAAAATAAAACGGGTTGACTTTAGCAGTGCTCTGCTAGAGGACATGGAAGACGATAATTTCTAACACGGTTAATTTTCAGTGATGAAGTAACGTTACATGTTAGCGGTAATGTAAGCGAACGTAATGTGCACATATGGGCACTCCAGAACCCTCATGACTTAATTGAGAACGAAAGAGAGTTACCTAAACTGAATGTATTTTGTGTCATTTCTAGAGAGAAATTGTACAGTCCCTCCCTTTTTGAGGAAATCATAGTGACTGGAATGAGCTACCTTCAAATGCAGCAGAACTGGCTCTTTTTCTCAACTTCAGGAAGACTCCAATGACTTCATTTTCCAACTAACTAGACAGAGCTCCACCATACTGGAAAAACAACGTCCGTCAGTTTCTCAGTGACACTCTGCCTCAAAGCTGGATAGGGCATACGGAACCCCGAGATACTGTCCTGCATTCTTGGCCTTCGAGATCGCCAGACATGACCTAGTGCGACTTTTTCTTGTGAGGATATGTGAAGGAATGTGTGTTCATCTTCCCTTTACCTCGTGACGTAGAATAAATGAAGAACAGAATAATACCTGCCGTAACTCCTGTAAAAGCAAATATACTGCGTAAAGTTTATGACGAATTTAGCTGCCGTCTGGATGTTGTTCGTGCTGCCACTAGTGGGCACATAGGCCATTTGTAATAACATAGCTAAAACTTAAAGATTTTCTGAGTATTTTGCAATTCATCTCATATTTGTATTATGTTTTACAAATAAATATGGCGTTTTGAAATCAGGTCATTGTTTTTGAAACATCCTGTATATTCCACTTATTTTCTTCACGTAGTTTCAGTTTTGTCACCAACTTCCTAATTATTTACACGATTTTACTTCTTTCAAGTTCTTTCCTTCCAGTGACACTTTGACGGCACTTTCATGTCTGCTGATTCTCATCCTTCACACATTTAACATCATTTCATACTCTTTTCCAATTTTTACGGTTCTCTCAATCATAGTGTTTCCCTTGATCCAGAGAACGCTGCTCGATTATCTGCATACTTGATTACCTCTGTCTTTTCCCATGCTACATACGCCTCTTGCTTTTTTTCTACTGTTTTAACTAATAGTTTCGTATCATAAATACGAAAAAACCTTAGTGACAAACAACGGCCTTGCCCAAGACTTCTTCCAGTACTCATCTCATCGGTGTACTGAAAAACGCGCCCCATGAGATTCGCGCCCAGAAAGGGTTGAGGACGGGTCCGCTAATCCACTTTCCCGGCAGACAAAAGAGTTGAGGGACGCTACCTGGAGGTTTCCGAGCTGGAGTTTTCAGCCGTCAGACAGACAGAGAGAGAGACAGAGAGAGAGAATTAAGTTTCTACCACACACCACTTCAAACTGCAGTAAATACAAGAGATTACATTCTTTTACTTCACTTGCAGTACCATTCAGCAGTCATTATCAATATTATTTTCATTATAACAACTACACTTCTTGAATACTCAGAAATATCAAGTCACTATACTTGGCGATTAGTAATGTCACTTAATTTTAAGTCTTAATTTGTAAAAACTAGCGAGGAATTGGGTGGTGACTCTTGAATGAGAAGTATGATTGTAAAGGGTTGACTCTGAAAAGGGTTCGCTTTTCTTTTGGTGTATTGTAACACACATATACTGTATTTTAAAAATAATCTGATTTCCATCTCACTTTATCCAGGCTTTGGCTGGCTAAAGAGCAAAAGTCATTTAGGCGTGTTTAAAATCAGCTTATAAGCGCTGTCAATATTTTTTTTAATTTTTATTATTTTTTATATAAGTTGCTATTTACATTTGAATACTATTGTATCTATATACATCTTCTGATAAATCCAGTCAAGTTTCTTGTAGGTAGGATATGGCTTTCAAGCAATCCTTGATCTCACCATCCTCTTCATATTTTTTTACTATTTTTTCCAACCTTTCCTCACGTTTCATGTAGACTGTTTTTTTCCGTTTACCTTCCATACTGAGTTCTGCCCTCATGTAGACTGTTTTTCTCCGTTTACCTTCCATACTGAGTTCTGCCCCGAATTTTCTGCTTCTCTTTTCAAACACCTAACAACATCATTAATTTTCGGATTTGGTTTAGCAAGCATGTTATTAATTTTGTGGTGCCAACCTTCTGCAGTGTTGGCTGTTCGGTGGCGCCGTTTGTAGCAACTCCAAAGGTTGATAGGGGTTTCTTCATTTTCCAACCATCTATCTACAAAGTAGTCAAAAAATTCGGAAGGTTTGGGGATATCCGGTGCATGTGAATGTATCTCCAGCCAACCATCACATACATCTTCAGGCCATAGAAACGCCAGCGCAGCACACATGCGAACATGTTGTCTCACTTCTTCATTTTCTTTATATTCACGAGTAAGTCCTAGCTCTTGAACTTTTCTCCAGAGACACTTTTTCATATGGAAATAACATCCATGCACTTCAGCTGTTGAAAATACAACTTTAATTGCTGAAATCACAGCTGATTCGAAGTCTACAATCACGTTTGCAGGTTTCCATTCTGTAATATTTTCCATCAAATTTCGGAAAAGACAGACGTACGTCTCTTTTCTTTTGTTTGGCAGTAGTGCAAAGGCAACTAGATAGATGTTTGTTTCATTATTTGTACTCCCAAAGTAGGCGTGAATGGTGTATATTTGCGAAAAATGTTTACTGCAGCACTTGAACGTACCATCCACAAAAAAGTCTTGTTTACTCCTTAGAGCCTCTCTTCCTGCCCTTCCGCTAAAAACTATAATCATCTCTCCTAGTTTGTCGTCGCTTAACAGAAAACTGCTGCCATCGTTCATAGCTAGTAAATCTGCCTTTAGGTCGATTTCTTCTCTTGTCAGTGGATCTCTCTCATTTCCCTGTGATTTTCCCCGCTGGTAGTACAAAGCTCTCTTCGTTGTTTGCTCCTCTGGCATTTCAGTGACAAAATCATAGCCTCGATTATGCAGGCAACTCAGCTTCTCTGAATATATTTTTGAAATAGACGTCTCTTCATATCTTGCCCTCTTATTTGCATGGTTCAAAGTTATTTATTATTTATTTATTTACATGTCAAGTTCCGTAGGACCAAATTGAGGAGCAAATCTCCAAGGTCATGGAACGTGTCACTACATGGACTTACAACATAAAAGTAATAACAGATAAAAATAAATGTTCTTGAACCTGAAAGAAAATCAGTCCATAAGTTTAAGCAAACGCTATCAGCAATACAATGAGAATCAGCTTAATTTTTCAAGGAACTCCTCGACAGCATAGAAGGAGTGACCCATAAGGAAACTCTTCAGTTTCGGTTTGAAACCGGGTGGATTACTGATAAGATTTTTGAATTCGAGTGGCAGCTTATTGAAAATGGATGCAGCAGTATACTGCACACCTTTTTACACAAGAGTTAAGGAAGTCCGATCCAAATGGAGGTTTGGTTTCTGCCGAGTATTAACCGAGTGAAAGCTGCTTATTGTTGGAAATAAACTAATATTGGTAACAAGAAACGACAATAAGGAATATACATATTGAGAGGCCAATGTCAAAATACCCAGAGTCGTGAAGAGAGGTCGACAAGAGGTTCGTGAACTCACACCACTTATTGCCCGAACCGCCCATTTCTGAGCATACCTTACTTATTTCCAACCGAGCGGCATCTGGAGGTCCACATTGATGCTCGGATGAAAAAAGCACTGTCGAATCCTTCGTTTTCAGCATTCCTCGGCAGTGGTTTGTTCTCTGTCTTCAACAGCGCCATGTTACTGTTTCATCTTCTTTAGTTCTCTTCACTATGTAAGAATAACCTTCGTAGTGGCATCATGGTTTACTGTGATTAGCGGTTGAAAATTCCATATCTGAACTACTGTGTCAAAAATACACCATTCGCGCGATGTGAGCTCTTCGACAGCCAGAGCGGCACTAAGGCTGTGTTTGTGTATCAGACAGATGGCGGCCGGTGGGGGGGGTGGGGGCGGAAGGGGAGGGAGGGGCAGGTCCCTGTGTCCGAGGAACAGGTAGTTCAGGGTGATTAGGATGGCCCGGGCGCAGGTAAGCCCAACACAAAGGGAGCAGGTATTGGGCGCGAATCTCACTGGGCGCGATTTTCATAGATTCCATCTCATCTGTTTCGTCTTCGACAGTCCTTAACAACACAATTGTCTTCTCTAGATATCCTTTATCAGTCTTCTGTAATTCAGGTAAACACAAACAAGTTCCAAAGTTTTTAGAATGATGCGCCAGGAAATTCTGGCGGGCTCCTTTCCACATTCAGCAAAACAGATGTGCATATCCATGTTAACTCCTAACATTCTTCATTGTTTCATCCTCAAATATCCAATAGCATTTCGTGTTACTTTTCCTTTCCTGAATCCAAACAGATCCCCCTACAAGTATTTCTCAATTTTTCTTCCTAATATTCTGAGTAAAAGCTACATACGGCATTTGTAACGAGACGTATCAATGTAATTGCCCTGTGGTTCTTGCAGTTGTTAGTGTTGCAATAAACACTTGTGTGTCACTAGCACACATTCAGGTAAATTGTAAGTGAGTGCCACTTAACTGTTAGAATTAGATGAGGAAGCGAGAGACCGGACAATCTACTCAGTTAATCAAATTGGTTAAGGCGACTTCTCTCGAAAAGGAAGAGTTTGAGAACTGAACACCCATCCGGCATGAATTTTCATCCATTACCATATATCCATTACGCCAGAGGGAGATTCATTACCAGATCCTCAGGAAACGTAATTGAGCCACGAAGTAGCTAACTTACAAAACACTCGACCGACCGACCGTCTTTGAGTACTTATCCTCTGTAAGGGTTCGCTATCAGGCAGAATTAACAAGGGAGTTTGGGAAAAACTAAACAACAGCTGATTTGTTTACTAAGCGCGAGACTGTCAAGTTTTCTGCCAGATTCCGAGACATAGTTTCGTTGTGGAAATTATTAAAAGCATCTCGCATTGAAGTACGTGCTATATTTCGAACTTATGCAAAACTTTGCCAATCTTGGGGATTTTGCGTTCTTTTAAATTTGGCACACTTTTTTAATTGCTTCTGCATTTCGGATTTTTCCGCGTCACCTTTCTTTTGTGAACTTTCCAAGGGGAAAGGTGTGGTGTCACCGCCAGACACCACACTTGCTAGGTGGTAGCCTTTTAAATCGGCCGCGGTCCGCTAGTATACGACGGACCCGCGTGTCGCCACTGTCAGTAATTGCAGACCGAGCGCCGCCACACGGCAGGTCTAGAGAGACTTACTAGCACTCGTCCCAGTTGTACAGCCGACTTTGCTAGGAAAGGTTCACTGAGAATTACGCTCTCAATTGCCGAGACGATAGTTAGCATAGCCTTCAGCTAAGTCAATTGCTACGACCTAGCAAGGCGCCATTTATCCTTTGCTATGTATCTAATGAAGCATGTACAGTAACAAGACCAATGTTCACCAATTGTGGATTAAAGTTAAGTATTCCAGCAGCTACGTACTTTTCTTGATAGCATTCATTACGTATCCTGTTTCAGACCTCACGCCAGCCTGCGTGAGTTAAACGCGTGCCTTTCGGTTACCCGTCACTGTGGATTGGCTGTCTTGCCAGACCACAACAAAAGGTATTGTACTTTTCATGTGTTCCGCACTCAGGACAGTGTTTATGTTTATCTACCTGTTTCCTGTGTAGATTGTGATTATTGCAAACAAGTGGATGTGATACACATTTTTTTAATCGTGTGTGTGTGTGTGTGTGTGTGTGTGTGTGTGCGTGCACGTGAACTTGTACGAGAGGCAGACAGAGAGAGAGAGAGAGAGAGAGAGAGAAGAAGAAGAAGAAGAAGTGTGCATGTGAGGGGAGGCGAGCTATTTGAATGAGTATAAATTAAAATAAATTAGAAAAGATGTTTTAGATATTCGGCGTGGGAACGAATATGAGTGGTGTGCCGGCGGATGGGGGATTTTATTTTGGGGGGGGGGGGCGGAAGGGGAAGGGCGACAATGGTGGTTGGTGTTCGGGGGGTGTGGTCACTGGTTATACGGAGACCAATTGGGATGAGATGCTAGTTGGGGATGGGAACTGAGTGACTGGGCGATGTTAGGGGGGGGGGGGGGAGGGGATCGTGGTAAGTGGGTGACATACGTAGATGTGTTGTCATACACTTATATTTCTTATCATACTAAGTGTTCTGTTAACTTAAAAAGTGTGTGGCTTGCCAGATTGGTCTGGCATTTCAAAGAAACTAGCATATAAGGCAGTATAGATTAAATGAAACAGTAACATTATTCAATACGAAATACTATTCACCTGAAAGATATTTCTTTCGTCGTCTGTAACGCAGAGAACCGCTGATGCTGGGCATGAACTAATAGTAGTCAGGCAATAAACAAATAAATAAAAGTAATCTCTGTTAGGTAGCTTATAATTTATTTCCAACTCCTTTCCTGTTGTCGTGAATGTTTTTACTAGAAGTACGGAAAGATTTAGAGTTCCATAATGTTATACACATATCACGGAATTTAGAATTACAACCATAAGAACGAAACATGTGCATGTTATTTTGTGCACTTTTTAGAAAATTCAATGAAATTACAAAAACTAACGTAAAGGAGTTTGCTACATGCATCCGACGAACTGGTAGTAGCTATAGTACTTTGTTTCTTTGTGGTACTACCGTAATACCTCCACATACTTAGCAACATAACCGTTTATTTACTAGATACACTTAAATGGCACGATGGTTTTTTCCGAAGTGTCGCTTCCCAACCATAGAAAGCACTCTCTCTCTGACATTTTCTTATTTATCAGTCTTCGAGGAAGGTACAAGGGCCAGAACCTGTCCAAAGTGCAGCATGCTCTCAGTTAATAAGGCACTTTTTAATCTAAGGCATGAGGACACAGTCTAGCGTTGAGCAATCTTAATCCATCTCCTCTACTCTGCTTGCCAGACAAAGATCAGTGTGTGAAATTCTTTCCGTCAACAGGATTCAATTCCGCTATTTCCCGATCCTCCGCAACTACGTAAGCGTGCTTTACCGACGGTGACCAGCATGGCGAGGTCTCGCCAAATAATTATCAAATATTTGTATGACGTAATCTCGCGTTAATCAGCCATTTTTTCTCATCTGTTCATACTAATTTCTCGAGTGAACCCGCCGTGTGACTGCATCTTAAGGACGTCTTTTCTTGCTTAACGGGAAGTATAGCTTACCAAGAGAGCGTTGTTTTACACGATGACGTGTCTGACGCAGCTCTCAACGTTACTGTATCCTGAGCAAGACTCTCCATGTCTGCGTAATTACGTACTGCAACCTAAATCCATTCGATCCTACTTCCTACAGTCAATCTCCCTTCACAATTTTAACAGTTTCCTCCACAACCGAATTGTCTATTCCTTGACGAGTCACTTGCCCGATCAACCATTCCCTTCTTTTAACCGAGTTGTACCATCTATTTAATTTCTTCCCCATTCGATTCAGTACCTATTCATTGCCGGCCGGAGTGGCCGTGCGGTTCTAGGCGCTACAGTCAGGAGCCGAGCGACCGCTACGGTCGCAGGTTCGAATCCTGCCTCGGGCATGGATGTGTGTGATGTCCTTAGGTTAGTTAGGTTTAATTAGTTCTAAGTTCTAGGCGACTGATGACCTCAGAAGTCAAGTCGCATAGTGCTCAGAGCCATTTGAACCATTTTGAACCTATTCATTACCTGTCCAATCTACCCATCTAATCTTCAGCATTCCTCTATAGCGCCACATTTCAAAAGCCTCTGTTTTCTTTTTCCCTGTACTCCTTCAGTTCCGTATAAGCCTACACGTCACACAAGTAAAGATTTCCTACAACGTCATAATCGAACTGACCACTTCTTAATAAAACTTCTCTTAGGCAACTCCTATGGCTGTTAAGTATTTTGAAAACGGCATATTTGCGCCATCAACTGCATAATTGTATATTTATTTTCTACCTTGTTTCAGTTGTAACAACCATCTTCACAGGAGCTGTTTGTATCGTATTACATGAAAACGCATTTTTGATACATTGATGTGTACTTCTTTTCTCTCCTGAAGATGGTTGTTATATTAGGTTGGTGCATAAGTTTGTAGCGTTTTTGTTTTGTATTTTAGTATTCCGTTTGCTCTAGGTTTATTTGTCGATTGTCATTTTTTATTTGTAATTCACTATTCTATTTGAGTTTATAAACTGTCATTTTGTCATTTAGAGATATTAAGTGGAGCTGCGGACGCTAGAAAAACGGAGTTCCAAGTGGAGAAATCGGAATATTACTGACATATTCTTCTGTTTGAGTTCAACACAGGGGTAACACCAACAGAGGCAGCCAGAAATATTTGCGCCGTGTATGGGGATGATGACATTGGATAGAACACGGCAACAAAATGGTTTTCTCGTTTTAAGAATAATCGTTTTGACATTAGTGGCTCTCGACGTTCAGGAAGACCTTCGGGTTTGATGAAGATCGTTTAAACGCATTGATCCACAATGATGCACGTCACTGGCAAGCACTGGCAAGTGTGATTAACTGTGCTCACTCCACCATCTTGCAACACTTGTATGCAGTGGGGAAGGTTCAGAAAGCGGGTGTAATGGTAATGCATGCTCCAAACGAAAATCACAAAAATCAGTGGGTGCCTGTATGTGAATCTGTGCTAGTTCCTCATCAGTTGGCTTGTAAACAACACCGACCATTCCTATCCTGTATCCTTATTGGTGATCAGAAACAAAGCAGGAGCCCCCCGTACAAGGACCTGGGCGTATCCACAAGAGATAATGTTATGCATTTGGTGGCACAGCGACGGTGTGCTTCAATACGAACTGCTTCCCCGACGAGTAACCATCCCTTCTGACGCTTTTTGTCAACAACTGAGACGTCTTTCAAGTGAAATCCAAGAACAGCGACCAAGAAGATTGTGTGAAATGGTGCTGCTCCACGATAATGCCCGCCCGCGCAATCTGCTAGACTGACAGAAAACACTATAAAGGTGTGGGGTTGGGGAGTCATTGCGAACCCACCTTATTCATCTGATCACCTCAGATTTTCATCTTCTCCGCCCTCTGTCGAACAGATTGCAAGGAACTTCCTATCCGGATGAAAATACTCTCCGAAGATGGCTGGACGAGTTCTTCGCCTCACCACGCGATTTTTACAGTCACGGAATTGGAAAGCTATTCCAGCGTTGGCCGACTGGTGTAAATAGTGAAGGAGAATATATTATTGAAGACTAACGTCTCTGTTGTGTTTATTGAACTTACGGGAAAACGCTACGAACTTATGCACCACCATAATAACTGAATGCTTTAGAGAATATACACTCCTGGAAATGGAAAAAAGAACACATTGACACCGGTGTGTCAGACCCACCATACTTGCTCCGGACACTGCGAAAGGGCTGTACAAGCAATGATCACACGCACGGCACAGCGGTCACACCAGGAACCGCGGTGTTGGCCGTCGAATGGCGCTAGCTGCGCAGCATTTGTGCACCGCCGCCGTCAGTGTCAGCCAGTTTGCCGTGGCATACGGAGCTCCATCGCACTCTTTAACACTGGTAGCATGCCGCGACAGCGTGGACGTGAACCGTATGTGCAGTTGACGGACTTTGAGCGAGGGCGTATAGTGGGCATGCGGGAGGCCGGGTGGACGTACCGCCGAATTGCTCAACACGTGGGGCGTGAGGTCTCCACAGTACATTTATTGTTGTCGCCAGTGGTCGGCGGAAGGTGCACGTGCCCGTCGACCTGGGACCGGACCGCAGCGACGCACGGATGCACGCCAAGACCGTAGGATCCTACGCAGTGCCGTAGGGGACCGCACCGCCACTTCCCAGCAAATTAGGGACACTGTTGCTCCTGGGGTATCGGCGAGGACCATTCGCAACCGTCTCCATGAAGCTGGGCTACGGTGCCGCACACCGTTAGGCCGTCTTCCGCTCACGCCCCAACATCGTGCAGCCCGCCTCCAGTGGTGTCGCGACAGGCGTGAATGGAGGGACGAATGGAGACGTGTCGTCTTCAGCGATGAGAGTCGCTTCTGCCTTGGTGCCAATGATGGTCGTATGCGTGTTTGGCGCCGTGCAGGTGAGCGCCACAATCAGGACTGCATACGACCGAGGCACACAGGGCCAACACCCGGCATCATGGTGTGGGGAGCGATCTCCTACACTGGCCGTACACCACTGGTGATCGTCGAGGGGACACTGAATAGTGCACGGTACATCCAAACCGTCATCGAACCCATCGTTCTACCATTCCTAGACCGGCAAGGGAACTTGCTGTTCCAACAGGACAATGCACGTCCGCATGTATCCCGTGCCACCCAACGTGCTCTAGAAGGTGTAAGTCAACTACCCTGGCCAGCAAGATCTCCGTATCTGTCCCCCATTGAGCATGTTTGGGACTGGATGAAGCGTCGTCTCACGCGGTCTGCACGTCCAGCACGAACGCTGGTCCAACTGAGGCGCCAGGTGGAAATGGCATGGCAAGCCGTTCCACAGGACTACATCCAGCATCTCTACGATCGTCGCCATGGGAGAATAGCAGCCTGCATTGCTGCGAAAGGTGGATATACACTGTACTAGTGCCGACATTGTGCATGCTCTGTTGCCTGTGTCTATGTGCCTGTGGTTCTGTCAGTGTGATCATGTGATGTATCTGACCCCAGGAATGTGTCAATAAAGTTTCCCCTTCCTGGGACAATGAATTCACGGTGTTCTTATTTCAATTTCCAGGAGTGTATATACAATTGTACACCTGATGGTGCAAATAAACTTGCTTCAAAACGAGTATTCCTTCATGCCTCAGGATGTGTCCTATCAATAGATAGATAGATTACCATAGATTTCTTTTCACACCAATTCGATTCTGTTCCGGCGTAAAAGTCAAGCCCCGGTACGCCGGTCAGGAACGTTACAACAGAGAGGGCTGTGAAGATGATGTCATACGGAATAATATTCTGGGGCAACTCAACACTTAGGCAAAAGGTATTCACTGCTCAAAAGAGAGTAGTTAGAATAATGTGTGGGGTTCATAGCCGCACATCTTGTTGGCATCTGTTTAAAAGGTTTGGAATTCTTACAACTGCTTCGTAGTACATTTACTCAGTAATGAAATTTTTTCTCAACGACATGAACCAGTTTAAAATCAACAGCGACATTCATGACTACAGTACCAGAAAAAAGAAGGACCTACACTATCCTTTACTTAACCTATCTTTGGCACAGAAAGGGGTAAAACATGCTGCTATAAGACTTTTTGATAAATTACCAGATGAAATAAAATGTCTGACAGACAGCAGTAATAGTTTCAAAAACAAATTGAAATCATACCTCCTTGACAACTCCTTCTATACCATAGATGAATTCTTGAATATGAGTAATTTTTTTTCCTTTATTGAATTTCAATTCCCCCCGAAGAGGGCGGGCTGGCAGCAGCTCAGTACGCTGTTCTGCAGCTTACAGACTTTTTTAAAAACGGAAGAAGAAAAGAAACAAGAAAAATAGGCGATAAAACGGTGACTTAAAGTGTAAAATGGCAGAAAAATATGAGTAAATGAATCAAAGAGATATAATACATGCATTTTGTGCCATTTAAGGGAATGGGATAGATAATAGAAAACAGTATAATGTAAAAAAAACTTGTTTCCTGTGCGCATTTTTTGTGCATTTGACACGTTCCACACCATAACGGTTTTTCCGTGCTATTGATCAATGGAACACATAACTAACTAACTAAGAAGACGTCAGCCAATTGCACGCTGATCGACCCCTCTCCAGTGCGACACCGAGACAGCAGCGGCCTCTAGGCGAAGAGGACATAAGCGCCGAGGCACCTGGCCGCGGCGCAGTTGAAGACCAGACTTCCACAGCGGCATCAACAATAGGCACTTGTATAGTAGCGACTTAGGAACTGTATTATTTCAGTCTTATTTTATATACTGAAGAGAATTTCTTATTTTGTCTGTCACCCATTGCTTGCGACACATCATCGTAAATTCTCAGAGTATTGTCATTTATCTTACTGTAATAAAAATTCATTAATACGATTTGCTTGAATTGTTGTCTAACGATGCGAGAAAGCAGGTTTCCTAGGCACCCCATATTCGACGAGTACGCAGGACACAACAGACTCGGTACCTTTTGATTTGTCATCCAATTCGCTCATCTAATCTTCGGCATCCTTTTGTAGCATCACATTTCAAAAGTTTCTGTTCTCTTCTATTCTGAACTATTTATAATGCACATTTCACTTCCATCAAGGCCAAACAAATACCTTCAGAAAAGACTTCCTAACAATTAACCCACTGCCTACGACTGTGTACATTAATATTTATGTGCGTTAGTTGCAAAGTACATATCCTTGCAATGGAAACATCATGTACACATCAGTGAATGTTCAATCTTTTCATCAGGCACACGTGCTCCCACGTGTTGGGCATCACTGTAAAAAAATCAACAAGTGAGTGTAGCACTGCACAGCACGTCGTGACCGCCAGGATTCACGGAAGTTGTTGGGTAGTTACAATCCATTGTATAATTGAATGTTATTATTGTTTGTTGTATGGTAATTATTGAATTATCAGTTTATTTATTACAACAGTGAATATTTCACGTTATTTATTTAAGTTCATGAAAAGAAGCCACACGTTCAGAGTATGTATTGAAACTGGGTATGTATTTTGTAAAAATCATGCATCCAAAATCATTAAAAAGTCACCCAAGAGCTTTAGAGCATATAGAGAAACTTTCCTTCCTCCACAAAAAATTCGGGTCTGAAAGGGGTATCAGTTTTTCTCTTTCTCAGAAAAACTTTTCTTACTACTGCCAGACTGTATTTTATACCCTCTTTATTTGAGCCATCGCCTGTCACGTTGCTACCTAAATAACAGAACCTGTCTACTGCTTTCAGTGCCTCACTTCTTATTCTAATTCCCCCATCGCCAACTGACTTAATGCGGCCGCATTCCATTCTCCTTGTCTAAGTTTTATCTTTTCAAGGCGCTATTCATTCTATAGAACTGATCTCCCAAGGCCTTTGCTATGTAGCAGCCACCCCTCGGGGCAGGATGTTTAGTGGGCGTGAGGGCTGAGCAGGTGAGATGGTGGCGTTATAGGTACAGCAGGCTGAGCCGGTAAGGGTAGCTGTCATACGCCAGGTGTCAGTTAATCAGCGTTCTCTGGAAACATAATTATTACTTGTGATTTTACAGTGCGGATCGTCTTCTCCGCCGCGGCAGAAAGCGCGCTGATTCGCACACTCGAGTGCACTAGCGAATGCGGACACAGCGCTTTGTCGGCTGCAGCTCTTACGCAGGTCAAGACCAGCGGCGAAGCAGTGCAGGTAGTCGGAACAGCGGTCCGTAGGCGCAAGCCCACTGTGGCTCACTGGCAACTATGCTCTGTTCATCATAAGAATAAACCTGATGTAAAACATTTCGCCGTGTATTCTTCCACGTCTGCTTGAATCTCACTCGGTTTCGTTTCACGTGTAACGGATGCCAAACAGTGACCAGTACAGTCAAGTACGATCATAAGGATACGTTTTATGCTGTGTTACAAGCAAAAAAAAAAAAAAAAAAAAAAATGGCTCTGAGCGCTATGGGACTTAGCATCTGTGGTCATCAGTCCCCATAGAACTTAGAACTACTTAAACCTAACTAACCTAAGGACATCACAAACATCCATGTCCGAGGCAGGATTCGAACCTGCGACCGTAGCGGTCACGCGGTTCCAGACTGAAGCGCCTAGAACCGCACGGCCACATCGGCCGGCCTCTTACAAGCACATAGACCGAGCAATAACGCGTGGCAACAGCTTTACCGGCGCATTAACTTTGACAGCACTAGCCAGCCAGCGGTACGACTAACCTGCAATGGTGTGAGCAGTTGCAGTCCAGACGTAAAAAGAGACGAGCAAAGAAACAATATAGCTTCGAATGTCATTTAATTTTAAAAAAGAATGAAATACTGTTTGGCAAAACTGTAGCAACTACCGCGTGCTTCTTGGGTGACCAAACGGAAAGCATAAAAGGTGTTGTGACTTGGCAAGACAGCCAAGCCACTAGGAGGTAGCCGAAAGGCACGCGTTTAAGCTCACGCAGGCTGGCGTGAGGTCTGGAACAGGTAAAGTAATTATACTAGCGAAAAAGGTACGTAGCTTCCGGAATACTTAACTTTAATCCATAATTGGTGAACATCGGTCTGACGGTACATGCATCACAAGATAAATAGCAAATGATAATGGCGCCTTGCTAGGTCGTAATAAATGACGTAGCTGAAGGCTATGTTAACTATCGTCTCGGCAAATGAGAGCGTAATTTGTCAGTGAACCATCGCTAGCAAAGTCGGCTGTACAACTGGGGCGAGTGCTAGGACGTCTCTCTAGACCTGCCGTGTGGCGGCGTTCGGTCTGCAATCACTGATAGTGGCGACACGCGGTCCGACGTATACTAACGGACCGCAGCCGATTTAAAGGCTACCACCTAGCAAGTGTGGTGTCTGGCGGTGACACCACAAAAGGTTCTCGTTCTCACCTTACATAGTATTCTAATTACAAACAGGAATGATGAAAATTCCTAACTTAAACAAAGGGTAAATTTTCTTAGCGAGCTATGTGTGATGCAAAAGTGTCCTGCCAAGGATTTCACCGTACTATTGAATAGTGGAGCCAATTCTGGTATTAATTACAGTCAGTCGTCAGGTAACCTCTTAGCTCCTTCCTTATCCGAATCCGAGAGATACGTTTCAGTTCTGGAACTGTCATCTGCTTCGTTGATAACGAGTCGATCAACAACAGAATCCACGAAACCTACCAGACGCCGCATTTTCTCCTCTTCTTTTATGACGTGCTGTTCTATGTCCTTCTAGTGTTCGGCAGTGGTATGTGAAAAAATTGCCGGCCGGTATGGCCGAGCGGTTCTAGGCGCTTCAGTCTGGAACCGCGCGACCGCTACGGTCGCAGGTTCGAATCCTGCCTCGGACATGAGTGTGGGTGATGTCCTTGGGTTAGTTAGGTTTAAGTAGTTCTAAGTTCTAGGGGACTGATGACCTCAGATGTTAAGTCCCATAGTGCTCAGAGCCATTTGAACCTTTTTTTTTAGTACGTCTGGCAGCTTAGCAGTCTTTGTCATTTCTCGCGAAAAGGCCCTTAACTTGGCTCCAGATCAGCTCTGTTGGGTTTATATTGTAATGGTACAGTGGAAAATCTGAAAATGAAGCATTTGTATGGCGTGCTTGAAGCTGCGAAAATGGTTTTTTTTATGTTTCTACGATACCCACCACTTTCGTTCGTGTGATACTACGTCTGTGGGATAAAACAAAATGAAGAGCATTTGGTTTTTCATTTTTGACGTAAAAATTATGTTTTCTTAATTTAAGTAACCTTTATTAACAGTCTTTCATAAAATATCGATAATTAAGAATTTATATTTGAAATGAAAACAGGAATTTCGCGTGCAATATGTAATTAGAAACAAGAAGACGTGTACTATTAATAAAAAAATGATGAATTTTACAATTACGAGATGTAGGTATTTCAAACTGAACGAGGAAAAACAATGACACAGGCAAGACTTGAACCACCGGACAATGACCTGAGGTAAATTTTCAGTCTTCTGCGCTATCGATAGCGCTCCACATACAATGAGTCGGTGTCTTAACTGTTTGTAATACAGTCCCTCGAAACATTTCAAAGCCGGTTATCTCCGTGAATTTATGAAAAACATTAAGAACAACCCGATTCTCGGCACTTTTTAACCGTGTTCCACACGCGTGTTTCGCTGCGGAACAGCAAGCAGCCTCAACCGTTTTCATTCAGCGTATTAACAGCGCGACAATCAGAGCACAAAATGCAGAGATTGTGACTGTACACGATTTTTGAAATAAGAGCTACATAGCTGAAGCGTGATTAAGAAATACGTTGATGACTGTTACATCTAAAATATCTTAAAGTTTCATTTAACGTAACTCAGTAACAATACAGGGTGTGCAAACCAGAATAACTCGAAAAATAAGCTTCACACGGAAAAATGTGTAGAATCCAAAGTTGATTATTTTCGAGGGGGACATCTGATGGTGCTAAAATTAACCCGCCACCGCAGCCCCCTGGGTGTGAGGCGGGAGGAAACTTTAAAATTTCAAATGGGAACAACCATTTTTTATTGCAGAATCAGATTCAACATAAAAAACTACGTACATTTTGTCTTAAACATTTGTTTTGATTCTTGGTAGTTGGCACTGTAATTCTAGAAAATCCATGTTCTCATTTTTGCGTGGAAAATGGTTACGGATAAAAAAAATACTTATTTACTTCGTAAATTTTGATTCGCTAAAACTAAAACTCTCCCTCTCTCCCCATAGGATGGGGTTTGAGGGAGAGGAATTAGAGTTTTACAAATGTTGACCCAAATACTGTATTAATTTTTCCCCAGATTCGGATAAGTTTTGTTTGTTTCGTGGTCATGAGGCCACACAACTTTTAATTATCAAACAAATCATCTGACTAGCTAACTAACTAACCAAACATCCTACTTATTAACGAGTGAACCCATTAACTAACAGAGTAAACAAAGTAAAAGACTAATTGAGGAAAAGACTAACCCACTCGCTAACTAAAGATGAACGTATTCCCGTTTAAGATTTGGTGGTCCTGAAAAGGAACGATAGGTTTCGTTTTATTGTTGATTATTTGCAAGTACTTGCAAGTAAATGAATTTCGGGGTGCTTGTTTCCAGTGAGTCCCCTCGCCTCTCACCATTTACCACGCAAAAATTAGAACATGGATTTTCTTGAATTACAGCGCCAACTACCAAGAATCAAAACAAATGTTTTAGACAAAATGTACGTAGATTTTATGTAGTATCTGATTCTGCAATAAAAAATGGGAGTTCCCATTTGAAATTTTAAAGTTGCCTCCCGCCCCACCCCCAGGGGGCTCCGGTGGCGGGCTAATTTTAGCACTAGCAGATGTCCCCCTCGAAAATAATCAACTTTGGATTCTACACATTTTTTGGTGTGAATCTTATTTCGAGTTATTCTGGCTTGTCAACTTAAAATTTACACCCTATATATCTCACACGTAAGTAGGACCTACTTCCAAGAGTTTAACAGCACCAGTGTACGTGTGCTACGGTTTCTGACCAATCATCGCGTTTGTGTTTGTTTACATCAAGTTTATTCTTATGATCAACGGAGTACAGTGCGGCCCACACCAGCACTCTGAAAGTCAGACGTGCGCTTGAACAGGTGCCAACAGCGTATCATGGATAGTGGGTGTCGTCAAGGTGGAAGCCCAGGACCCAGATCAGCAACACAGCATACACGCATCCAGGTGGTACTATGTACGGCCAGGTAGACAGTACTCAGCTGCATTGTCCAATGGGTTGGAGGCGGTAGTTTGAATTAACTTGGCACGGGCTTTCACCATGGGAGGACCCAGGCTCGTCTGCACCTTGTTTCAGTCACAGTGGTGAGCAAACAGCAGCGGCAGCTCACAGTAGCTAAATTCCACTATGGTAGGCTGCAAATGCTCTCGCAGGTAATCGTCAGGCAGCAGGCAGCTCATCATGACTTGCGAACTAGCGAGACTATCATTCCGTCAAAATCGGAGATGCAGACTGGTGGACCAGCCACTGAGCCCGAGGCTTCTGAAACGCGGGTATTCAAGCTGGACATATCGTCTTCGCAGCCGGCATGCTGCCATTTGCCCCTCATTACCTGGATGTGTCGTTGGACTTGCCCCCATTGTGGTGTCTCAGTTGTTGTCCGTTTCCCGTGCCTTCGCACTTTCCGTCGTGCTAGGACAATGTAGAGTGGCTGACCTCGGATGTTACATGTTACGGCTTCATACTGCAAGGCTTGCGGAACGGCGTATTGGGTGCTGCCACACTGCGTTGTTTGCGCCCCTTGGTTATGGCTTGGCTCAGTCCGGGAATGTATTATGAGCGGCATCCTGGCTTCTGCAATACTAGCACTCTTTGTATACTCCAGATACACGCTATAAGCCAGATCTGAATCTCTGCTGTCTCCACTAAGTAATAATTTTAAAAATTTATATGCACATCTGGGAAATGGATCTGCTGTGCAACACCTGTCTCCGACAAAACTAAGATGTCTTCAGTAATCCTTAAATTTGACATTTCTTCTCCCTGAACCTTAATTTCGTTTCCAAATTTCCCTTTCGTTTTCTTTGTTGCTTGCACAGAGTATAGGTTAGAACACTGTCTCACTCTTTCTCAAATACTGCATCCTTTTCATTTCCTTCTCATTTTCTTTTATACAGGTTGTAGGTAATATCTGCCTCCCTGCATTTTATCCTTGCTACCTAAACAACTTCAAAGAATGTGTTCGAACCAACATTATCGAAATCTTTCTCTAAACGGCTCCAGTACACCGATGGTACAATAATCATTGACATCGATTAGTAGCAGGAGTTTGGAAGATAAATTCTGTTCTAACATTATGAAATGCGTTGAAGGAAACGATTATTGACATAGAGCTAGCATGGATATAGAAAATATGTTTTAATTCACACGGAGCAATGAGTGCTATCGATAAGTGATCTCCAACTGATTTCATATTTCAAACGTTCAAACGTATGTGAATTCCTACGGGACCAAACTGCTGAGGTCATCGGTCCCTAGACTTACACACTACTTAATCTAACTTAATGCTAAGGACAACACTCACACCTATGCTCGAGGGAGGACTCGAACCTCCTGCGGGAGGGGTCGCACGATTAGTGACACGGCGCCTCTAACCGCGCGCCCACTCCGCTCAGCCGATTTCATATTTCCAGATTTCCACAAGGCTTTTGACACCATTACTCACAACTAGCCTCTATCCCCTAAGGAAATTGAGTGCATGTGGAGTATCGTCTCAGTTGTGCCACTTATTTCCTGTCAGGAAGGTCACAGTTCGTAGTAACAAACGTTAAATTATCTAATGAAATTTAAGTGATATATGGGGTTCCCCACGGCAGTGTTATAGGCCCTTTTCTGTTCTTAATCTATATAAAAGATAAAGAGGACACTTTGAGCAACCCTCTTAGATTGTTAGCACACTATGCTGTCGTTTACCTTCCAGTAAAGTCTTTAGAAGATCAAAGCGTATTCCAAAATGATTTAGATAAGATGTCTGTACGGTGAGAAAAATGGAAATTGAGGCTAATCTATAAAGAGTGTTAGGTCCTCCACACCAATACTAAAAAACGATCTTGTAAATTTCGGTACACTATAAGTAACACAATTTTAAAGTTTGTATTTCAGATAAATACCTACAGGTTATAATTACAAACAACTTAAACTGGAATCATCAAAAATGTTGTGATGGAGGTGAACCAAAAACTGCCTTAGTTCCAGAACGTTTAGAAGAGGCAACAAATCTGTTAAAGATACTGCCTACACTACACTTTTCCGTCCTCTTCTAGTGTATCGCTCCACTGTATTGACGAAGGACATCGAATAGGTTCAAAAAAAGGGAGGTCGTTTTGGATTATTGCGAAACAAGAGAAACACACATACGCTATGCGAGCTGAGGTGGCAGTCATTAAAACGAAGACGTTTTTCGTTGCGGTGAGATCTTTTCTCGAAATTTCAATCACAAACTTTTTCTTCTGAATGCGAAAATATTTTATTCACTCCAACGGACATGGTGATAAATGACCATCGTAACAAAATAAAAGGAATCAGAGATCGCACGGGAAGATTTACGTGTCATTGTTCCCAAGTGCTATTTGAGAGTCAACGGCTGAGAGAGAATCTGAAAGTGGTTGCATGGCCACTCTGCAAAACGCTTAGTAATCATGCTTATGTAGAGATCTGTATCGTTGAAGCACGCAAGCCGCCCCACTGCGGCAAGTTCGTGGTTTAGTGGCTTTTTTTTCGAAACGACAATATATTTATCATTTTTCTTTTTGCACTTCGACTCTTGTGAAGAGTCAACTGTTTTCCAGTTGCGGTCTCACAAATTTCGACCACTTTGTCAGCACGTTTCATGTTGTGTTCGCAGCGCCACGCCGTAACTGTGGTCAGCCGCGTGCGCCTGCGCCAGGCGGCAGTCGACTGTGACGCAATATCCGGTTAGGCCACGCCACAGCGATGACTGGTGTCGCAGGCTGACCTACACGCGCGAGCGATAAGATACGGTAATTGCCACTCCTAGGCTGCACAGAGGTACCACTTCCCAGTGTCGGCTTTCTTTCTAAGGTCGTACCGTCCTCCAGCAGTTCACATGTCTAGAGATGGGCAAAGTCGTTCTTTTCACCGAACCATTCCTTTTGACATAGTTCTTTTTTTGTACATACAAGCAATTTTTTTGTTAGGAAGGGCCGAGTCCTCCCAATTTCAATCCAAGCCTTTACATGGGAACCTGGCTAGTGGTAACCACTAAAGATAAAAATATTCTTATTGTCACTAAGAGCGGTTACCTGCTTTCTTTTATCTAAATGGCTCTGAGCACTATGGGACTTAACAACTGAGGTCATCAGTCCCCTGGACTTAGAACTACTTAAACCTAACTAACCTAGGGACATCACACACATCCATGCCCGAGTCAGGATTCGAACCTGCGACTGTAGCAGCAGTGTGGTTCCGGACTGAAGCGCCTAGAACCGCTCGGTCAACTCTGCCGGCTCTCTTATCCAAGACAGAAAGAAGGTTAGTATCGGTCTTAACATTATCTGTGTTTTTTTTGCGGATTTACATTTCAGCTAACATCGCAACTATCAACTGTGCACTCACCATCATCGATAACTGATTATAATTGATAACTGACCATCACTGACCCAGCGGAACACATTTTTCATGTTTCCGACGGGTATAAAATGGACTGTAGAAGATTTGAAAATGATAAAGAAGCTGTTGTTAAACGTATATCGATTAGAAAGAAGGCTGAAAATTTCAAAATACTACCTTTTAGCAAGCTGCTAATCAGATTAAGTGGTGGAAATGAATCTGACCCAAGGTTAGGAAGGAAATACAACATGTTGAAACACGTGAGGCTACAATGGATTTAAAGAATCATGCACCTCAACTTTCCATCAGACTTACTGAGTAAAAACGTAAAATAATGATATTTATATAATGTCTTACCGTTTATTAATAGAGAAATTAATTAGATATTACACTCAATTTCAGACGGTAATCCAGCTGTACCTCATGTTGGATACAAAAAATCTCACCAAGTTTCGCAGTGGAGAAGAAGATGAGGTTCAAGATGCATTCAGTCTGATTCCTCATCAGTCTCCCATCTCAGAGATTGGCACAACTATCCCAAAAGAAGATAGACGAAGACATTTAAAACAGTGTATTTATGAAAGAAGATGATGAAGAAGAGAGGCTGATTATGATGAGGAAAATGACAATGACGATCATAATGAGGAAGAAGAGGATGTCTTTCACGATTGGATGCCTGTCTCCAAAAAATCACCAGCAGATATCAACCTGAATACATTAGTGGTGCTACTAATTTACTTGCTGGTTTTGAAAGCGATAGGCTGTAGTTTACATGATAACGAAATAACGTCTATTGAAGAGAAGCTTCGTGAAACATACATTGAAGGTGTCGAAAATAAAATGAAAGATGGTAAGTCGCATATGAGAACATTAACTCTTACCTAGATGATAAGATGTTGAGGGAAACACGAAACTCTTACCATAAAATGTTCTCATTGTTTACTTTTCTAAATCTCGGCTGTCAGATCTGCATAGTGCTCTAGATCAATTTAATGTTATATTTCTTTTAACAAGTTATTTAGACAATTTACATGAGGAAATATTCAATTAGTTTGCAAGTGTGTCTAATTTTCGGCAGTTCTTAAACGTGAAAGTAATACTGGTGCATTTTAGACTATAGGTTAGATCTGAAGTAGTGCCCATATGCGACCAATTCTTACGTATTTAAATGAAACTAATGCGTGGGCTCAGATCAAACTACTGTAGTAACCTATAATTTAAATGAAAAGCCCTTGTTTGCTCTTGCTCTGCAGTGTACTGTATAGTGTAGAACAAAAGCAAATTAACGCTCTTCATTTATTGTAGTGTTGTTCTACCAAGAACCGACCGAAGATTCAGTTAATAACAACCTGTAATGTATTTAAGTAATATCAAATAATCAAGCTGCGTATATTTCAATGCAGACGATTTAGATGCCGAAATATATAATTTGAAGGTCCATTGTGCTAGCGGAGTGTGAGATCTCTTACACTTAACATAAAGTTATTTCGATCGAATTTTCACGGAAGTCTTGCATTTACAATAAGTATGTTCAAAATGTTCAAATGTGCGTGAATTCCTAAGGGACCAAACTGCTGAGGTCATCGGTCCCTAGACTTACACACTAATTAAACTAACTTAAACTAACTTATTCTAAGAACAACACACACACGCCCATGCCCGAGGGAGGAACCTCCGGCGGGAGGGGCAAAGTGTGTGAAATATTATATATGATACAATAAGCGACAAATAATTATATCACAGATTCTTATATTAGAGATACTGATTCTGTCATCATCTCTGGAGATGCCACATATCTCTCACCGTCTTTGGTCGTCTCATGAGTGTGTGAAACTAAGAATTTTGCCTTGCAGTTCTTCCTTATTAAAATCGAAGTGATAAAAGTACCTTCTTCCTTCATAAAATTGCGTAAAATTTGTTAGATGTTGGTGTAGCAGCTAGCGAGCCTTAGTTCCGATTGTAGCAGTTTGTTCAATCATTTGTAATAACTGACGACGACCCTATTTTTTTCTATTGATGCATTATCTTTGTTGCCTCCTAAATTGCTCTTGAGAGTACAGAGCATCATTTTGACCATATTTATAGGTCTTATTCCACGTGTGGTCCATGACCAAACTTTTGACGTTTTTACGAGTGTAAACATACGTTGGTGACAGCAAACAACTGGGGCATAAGTCGGCAACTGATTTTGTTTCGCATTTGTCAGGGTTTGCAGACTAGTATTTAAACTAAACTCTTGTTTGAAAACGCGTATTACCAACTCGTTAATTACGTTGGCTAAGGCAATACTGATTTTTAATTATTTATGGGGAGAACGCTATACACTTGTTCTAATATTCCATAGCGAATGATATGTAATTTCCCGTGAAAAATACCAATGTGACTGGTGAGCCTGTCACTAATGATTTTTTAAAGTCTGTAGTGAAAACATAGGTATCAATGTTTTCAGCATTTTATGCAATTCACACAATAAAAAATTCAGGTGCTTTGGATACTTTTGAGCATAGTCAAGATGAGACTACACCATAATTGGTTCTTTCATTTTAATGGGGGCCAAAATACTAGGTTCTGCATGTAGGAGAGCAGGGGGACATGATACATTATGCAGTATGTGTTTCTGCAATTTTACCTATATTTCACGTAAAAATACGCAACTCGTTGTTATTTTTACGCCTCACATTAATATTACAGTCTGATAGGCTGGAAAGACGAGTGAGAGGGAACATAAGGCAGCATAAAGTGTAATTGAGCTAGTCTCCTCATCTAGGATTTCCGATTTTCGGTTTCATTTTAATAATTTACTCTGATCGGCAGGGAGGAAGAAGGGAGGGGGCTTTTGAATTCCCACTATTGGCTGTTTCATTTTTAATACTTTGCTGTGACTGGCTGGAGACAGGGGAGAGGAAGAGTCTTTATCATGTCCCATTATCACACTTGGGCTATCTGTACCAGTTTGCGTTTTTGATTGGCTCTTTCATTTTTAATACTACACTGTGATTGGTTGGAAAGAGGGTAGGAGAGTGGGAAATTGTGTGGGCAGATGGGGTGGAGGGAGTGGTATATAGCACAGTTTACATAGTTGGATTTTTAAAATTCATTTTATTGATTAATAGATTGACTTTATTGATTGACCATGTCACTGATAACAGTGACGACATGATTTCAAGATCATTGAAAACATCATGCATGTCATTGATGATCATGTAATGACCATGTGATCACTTTGAAGGTCATTTCAAGGTCAAGGTATCCTAGAACGTACATAACAGTACTACTTAATCTGTTCCCAAAGGTGACATGAATTCATGCCGTCAGTAAATCTCAACCAATTTTGGAATGAAGAGTATTATGGGAACTGCATGCAATGGACATCTGGACCCAAGCACCTCGCAAACGGCTGCTGCTCACAGCGGCACATCAAGCTAGACGACTTCAGTACTTCCATCTACGCATAACCTGGACGGTATCGCGCCGGAAGTGTGTCGTATGGACCAAGAACTCGCGATTTTGTCTCTTTTCAAATAATACGAGGCGTCGAATGGACCAACAGCACAGTGACGCAATTTAACCTGCAGTGTGTAGAGGGTGTGGATCATAATGTTTCCATAATGTTTTGGAAGTGTTTTTCATACAATGACTTTGGTCCACTCATTCGGGTTATGGTGAACATGAAAAGCAAGATTTTTATTCTATGATTATCGGTGACTAAGTGTTACACTTTCGTCTACATCTTCACGTGGATGCTCCCGTCCTGCATGATGACCATAGCCTAGTTTACAGCGCTCCGCGAATGCATGTCTGGTTTGACGAACACACAGACACCCTATTGAGCCTCGACTGGCCCTCAAACTCATCCTATCTTAATCCTATAAAAATGTCTAGGACTATTTGGAACGCCAACAAATACATCGCTCTCATTTGGTATCTCTATAGGGTCTATTCAGTGATTGGCTTCAGCTCATAAAGGATGCCTGAAGAAACTTGTGGACACCCTGCATCACTGAATACAGGTCGTTATCAAGAATGGGACGTAATGTTACATTGAATTAGCGTGATGTGTTTATCTGCATTCTTTATTTGCTTCTGTAGAGTGGACCTCCCGCCGGAGATTCGAGTCCTCCCTCGGGCATTGGTGTGAGTGTTGTTCTTAGTTTAAGTTAGTTTAAGTAGTGTGTAAGTCTAGGGACAGATGACCTCAGCAGTTTGGTCCCTTAGGAATTCACACACATTTGAACAATTTGAACTTCTGTAGAGTACAGTTCTCAGTTTTTTCCTACCAGGCGCTCAACCACATATGACTGAATTCGCCCTTACGTTTTACCGTTCTCACATACAGGGAGCGGACGAAAATCAAGAAAACATCCCAAACAAAACACTGTACCATGTTAATAAGGGGTAGGAAAACTTTTGGCCTTCAAAACAGCTTCCAGTAGCCTCAGAATGGATAAATACAGGTTCGGTATGGTTTTTCAAGGGACTCTTCTACCATTCTTCCTGCCACAATTTCAGGTAACGATGATGGAGGTGGATAGCGATCACGCAACCTTGTCTCCAAACTACACCACAAAGGTTCAATGATATGACAGTTAACGCAGAAGAGGGAGTCAGCGATCATAAAGCGGTTACTGCATCGATGATTTCAGCCGTAAATATAAATATTAAAAAAGGTAGGAAGATTTTTCTGTTTAGCAAAAGTGACAAAAAACAGATTTCAGAGTACTTGACGGCTCAGCACAAAAGTTTTATCTCAAGTACAGATAGTGTTGAGGATCAGTGGACAAAGTTCAAAACCATCGTACATATGCATTAGATGAGTGAGTGCCAAGCAAGATCGTAAGAGATGGAAAAGAGCCACCGTGGTACAACAACCGAGTTAGAAAACTGCTGCGGATGCAAAGGGAACTTCACAGCAAACATAAACATAGCCAAAGCCTTGCAGACAAACAAAAATTACGCGAAGCGAAATGTACTGTGAGGAGGGGTATGCGAGAGGCGTTTAATGAATTCGAAAGTAAAGTACTATGTACTGACTTGGCAGAAAATCCTAAGAAACAGAGGATGACAGACTAAAGGCCGAAATACTAAATGTCTTTTTCCAAAGCTGTTTCACAGAGGAAGACTTCACTGTAGTCCCTTCTCTAGATTGTCGCACAGATGACAAACTGGTAGATATCGAAATAGACGACAGAGAGATAGAAAAACAATTAAAATCGCTCAAAAGAGGAAAGGCCGCTGGACCTGATGGATACCAGTTCGATTTTACACAGAGTACGCGAAGGAACTTGCCCCCCTTCTTGCAGCGGTGTACCGTAGGTCTCTAGAATAGCGTACCGTTCCAAAGGATTGGAAAAGGGCACAGGTCATCCCCGTTTTCAGGAAGGGACGTCGAACAGATGTGCAGAACTATAGACCTATATCTCTAACGTCGATCAGTTGTAGAATTTTGGAACAGGTATTATGTTCGAGTATAATGATTTTTCTGGTGACTAGAAATCTACTCTGTAGGAATCAGCATGCATTTCTAAAAAGACGATCGTGTGAAACCCAGCTCGCGCTATTCGTCCACGAAACTCAGAGGGCCATAGACACGGGTTCCCAGGTAGATGCCGTGTTTCTTGACTTCCGCAAGGCGTTCGATACAGTTCCCCACAGTCATTTAATGAACAAAGTAAGAGCATACGGACTATCAGACCAATTGTGTGATTGGATTGAAGAGTTCCTAGATAACAGAACGCAGCATGCCATTCTCAATTGAGAGAAGTCTTCCGAAGTAAGAGTGATTTCAGGTGTGCCGCAGGGGAGTGTCGTAGGACCGTTTCTATTCACAATAGATATAAATGACCTTGTGGATAACATTGGAAGTTCACTGAGGCTTTTTGCGGATGATGCTGTGGTATATCGAGAGGTTGTAACAATGGAAAATTGTGCTGAAATGCAGGAGGATCTGCAGCGAATTGACGCATGTTGCAGGGAATGGCAACTGAATCTCAATGTAGACAAGTGTAATGTGCTGCGAATACATAGAAAGAAAGATCCTTTATCATTTAGCTACAATATAGCAGGTCAGCAACTGGAAGCAGTTAATTCCATAAATTATCTGGGAGTACGCATTAGGAGTGATTTAAAATGGAATGATCATATAAAGTTGATCGTCGGTAAAGCAGATGCCAGACTGAGATTCATTGGAAGACCTCTAAGGAAATGCAATCCGAAAACAAAGGAAGTAGATTACAGTACGCTTGTTCGCCCACTGCTTGAATGCTGCTCAGCAGTGTGGGATCCGTACCAGATAGGGTTGATAGAAGAGATAGAGAAGATCCAACGGAGAGCACCGCGCTCCATTACAGGATCATTTAGTAATCGCTAAAGCATTACGGAGATGATAGATAAACTCCAGTGGAAGACTGCAGGAAAGACGCTCAGTAGCTCGGTACGGGCTTTTGTTGAAGTTAAGAGAACATACCTTCACCGAGGAGTCAAGCAGTATATTGCTCCCTCCTACGTATATCTCGCGAAGAGACCATGAGGATAAAATCAGAGAGATTAGAGCCCACACAGAGGCATACCGACAATCTTTCTTTCCACGAACAATACTAGACTGGAACAGAAGGGAGAACCGATAGAGGTACTCAATGTACCCTCCGCCACACACCGTCAGGTGGCTTGCGGAGTATGGATGTATATGTAGATGTAGAGGTAGATATTGAGTCCTCGTGACTGTGGAGGCCAGGGGAAATGCATTAATTCGTCCTCGTGCTAAAAAAACCAGTCCTTGACGATGTGAGCTGTGTGAGCAGGGGCACTGTCGTCTTAGGACACAGCATCACCACTGGGGAACAAGCATTGTGCCATGGGATGGAAATGATCAGCCAATATGGTCACGTAGTCCTTGTCAGCAATGCGACCTTGAATAGTACCAATGGGCACCCTGGGATACCACGATATGGCTGCCCAAATCATTACCTAAGCCCCGCCACGTTTCAAGCTTGCCACATAAACTCGGCCAGAAGTTGGAAACAGTGTGAAACAAGACTCATCCTACCAAACGACTTTCTTTCATTGCTCCACAGCCCGGTTTTTATGACCTCGGTACCATGTTTTCCTGTTGCGTGGATTTGCGTTACTGATGAGTGCTTTTGGAATTCCAGCTGGCCCTCCAATTCCCTACTTATTGAGCTTCCTCCGTGTTGTTTTGGTACTGACGGAATTCACAAGTGCGGCATGAAATTCTGCGGTGACTTTCGCAGCTTTCGTCCTCTTATTTTTCGTCACAACAATTCAAATGGTTCAAATGGCTCTGAGCACTATGGGACTTAACTTCTGAGGTCATCAGTCCCCTTGAACTTAGAACTACGTAAACCTAACTAACCTAAGGACACCACACACACCCATGCCCGAGGCAGGATTCGAACCTGCGACCGCAGCGGTTGCGCGGTTCCAGACTGTAGCGCCTAGAACCGCTCGACTACCCCGACCGGCCCTCTTTAATTACCGTCCATCACGATCTCTCAACAAACCCTTTCATCCGCGTTGTGATTTAGCGGATGATATTTTTCTGCTTTCCCTGCATGCCGTATAAACCTTCGATATGGTGTCTCTTGAACATTAAAACACTTCATCTACCTTGGTTACGGTGGCACCCACGATACAACCATCGATAATTTGCCCGCCCACGAATATACTAAGGTCCCACATAATGCACTCACAACTACACGCAACACAACGCCTAATTTCATTCTCTGCTTTCGTATGGCATCATATTCTGGAGTAACTCATCACTGAGTAAAAGAGTGTTCATTGCACAAAGGCGTGTAATTAGAATAATTGCTGGAGCTCATCCAAAATCATCCTGCAGACACTTATTTAAAGAGCTAGAAATCTTCACTGTAGCCTCACAATATATATATTCATTTATGAAATTTGTTATTAACAGTCCAAAGGAGCGACTGCTACGGTCGCAGGTTCGAATCCTGCCTCGGGCATGGATGTGTGTGATGTCCTTAGGTTAGTTAGGTTTAAGTAGTTGTAAGTTCTAGGGGACTGATGACCACAGATGTTAAGTCCATAGTGCTCAGAGCCATTTGAACCATTTGAAGTCCAAAGGAATTCAAAAGTAATAGCAGTGTACATGGCTACAACACTAGGAGATAGGATGATCTTCACTATTCACGGTTAAATCTAAGTTTGGCTCAGAAGGGGGTAAATTATGCTGCCACAAAAGTCTTTGGTCACTTACCTAATAGCATCAAAAGTCTGACAGATAGCCATATAGCATTTAAAAGGAAATTAAAAGAATTTATTAATGGCAACTCTTTCTACTCATTAGATGAATTTTTGGATATAGTAACTGGGTATTTTCCCCCACCCCACAAAAATTAAAAACATTAAGTGTCATGTAATATTTTGTGTAATGTAATATCTTGTATAGACACCTTTTATTAACCTGACACGTTCCACATCATTACGAAGTGTCGTATTCATGATCTATGGAACAAGTACTAATCTAATGTAATCTAATCTGTTTTGACCACACCTGACACTTACCAAATATTGAGAACATTGCACAGGTGGCGTTAGTGGTGAGATAGAGCAGCGCAACCTGCAGGCTTGGCTAGCGTGTGCATTAATTTGTGTTCGAGCATGCATTTCTGGCTCCATGTCCATATTTTGGTCACAGTTCTGTGTCTCCTTTGATGTCATCATTCCCATGTACTGTCGGAGAACTGCCAGCCTTACCTACCAATTTATTTATGTAGAGAATAAAGACTCCCCTTGCAATTAACTTAGGTGCGAATGACGGTGCTTTTGCTCCTGATTATTGTTGTATTAATTTTATTTGTTGTGGTGTTTTATTTTGTGTCGAAATATTATTTTGACGAGATTTTGTTTCGAATAGTTAGCCTTCAAGTTATGTTCTGTTAACTAAACTCGTCGTTTGCATAGTACGTTGAATGACTAAATCTTTGTACAGCGCTGTTACCGCTATTTAATTGCGAGTTCGTGAGTCTGTAAAGAATCACCGTGAGATTGCAGGTTCGTTCGCCATGCCTCCAGCATCTCTCCAATTGCACGTCAACATAGATATCTGGAACACTCTACATATTTATGAGAACGTAATTGTAGAAGAATAATTAATTTCGAGTCTCGCCTATTAATCAGTTGAGATGAGCTCTTTTATTTCTTCTGATACAAGACAATATATCTATATGTCAGTAGTAGTTTCAAGATAATCTTAATGGGAACAATAGTCAGAAGAACAACCGTCAGTATAATTAACATTCCAGATAACAACAGAAATCATACATAAATCAGAGATGATAGTATTGTTCATATCTCTCTCGAAGATTATAGCGTCTTTGATTCCTACATAAATCGCACAGTCTCAAACAGTCATTTCACTAATAAAACTGTTCATATTAAATCGTGACATTACACTGTCTCAAAATTGACGAAGACTTGCTGCATCTGTCGACAAAGTAGTCCCCAGTACAGTGGCATATCTATTTCGATAAGTGTGATGCATGCATCTTATTCAAAAAACGTACTGTATCAAACGCTTTCCACAAATCGAGAAAATATAGTCATCTTCAGCACCTTTAAATATAATGACGACCAATAAATAATTGTTTACTTTATGTTTGAAAGTTTGCTGAAGAAAATCCGTATGTTCATTGGAACAGCTAACAAGTAATTTATTTAACTTGTGGGATGCTTACGACACAATACAAATTGTCCTAATCGATGATCTTTTAGTAAAAATGCTGTAAAAATGGTGGTAATTTTGTGATGGCTTTGGAAAATCGTGAAATAACTTTTTTACATGGAAAACACGCCACTTATTTCAAGGTTGTATGTAGGTTTCAGTTAGCTAAAATATAGCATGCTGACTGTTATATATTGACTTTATCTAATCGCTAACAGCAGAAGACCCGGGCCCTCGTTAAAGTAACGTTAATGCTAATGGGAGTTGTGCCATACATAACGTAGCCAAGAAGACCTATTGTTGGTCACAGCAGTGACACGAAAATCCGAATACGTCGGAAAAGTTTGCTTGTTGCACCACCTTGCAAGATAGCACATTGGGTAACACTCCCCCCCCCCCCCCCCCCGCCCTCTCTCTCTCTCTCTCTCTCACACACACACACACACACCTACACACACACACCTTCTCTCTTTTACACAATTCCCCCTCTTACACTCACTCTTCCTGTCATCCTCTTCCATCTCTCACACTTCACTGTCCCCTCCCTGTCTCCCTCCAATACTGCATACTACCTTTCAATGGCTCACATTCCCTCTCAGTCCCTCACAATGTCCCTCACCCCTCACTTTCCCCCTCACAGCCCCAATCCCCCCTTATTCTCCTTGCCACTCTTGCATCCTCTCTCCCTCTCTCTGTCATACACTTTCTAACCCAGTCATACCCACAGAGTATTTCAGCCAGACACTGTCCCTCTCTCTCCCTTCTGCCCATTCCTCCCTACTCTCCCTCTCTTTACCTCTCTTCTCTTTCCCCTGCCTCCCCCTATCTCACCTCTCACTCTCTTCCTCTCCCTTCCCCAACTCTTTCCGCTCTCTCTTCCTCCTCACTTCTCTCTCACACTTTCTCTTCTCTTATTCTCTCCTTTTTTGCCCCCTCACAAAATTCTTTCACCTCTCTGCCCCTACACCACTTCTTTCCCCACTCTACCCTCACTCCCCCACTTCCCTTGCTCACTCTTGCCCTCCATCTCCACACTTTGCTGCATTTCCCTCCATTCCTCTCCCATCCTCCCTCCCTTTCATCCTCCCTTTTCCCAATCCCTTCCCCTCCCTTCCCCTATCTCCCTTCCTGTTTTGGCTTCCCCCTTCCCCCCTTCCCTTTCTATTTACCTTTCCCTTCTCCCTTACCCTTCCCTCTTTCCTTCTCCTGTTTCCCTTCTCCCTTTCCCTTCACCCCCATGTACCCCTCACTGTTTCCCCTTCCTCATTTCTCCACTTTCCCACGATTTCTTCCTTCCCCCTCATTTCTTCCTCCCTCTTACCTTCTTCCCCCTGCCCTCGGTGTCACGTCTGTTCACCAAACCTTGCCCCTCTTCAACCATTACCTCCTCATCCTACCATCCTTTCACTCCATCGTTCCCCTCAATCCTTTGATAAATGAAAACTGTTTTATTGCATACACTGAGTTTAAGGTTGGTTGGTTGGTTGGTTGATTTTGGGGAGTGGACAAAACAGCAAGGTCATTGGTCCCATTGGCTTAGGGAAGGCCATGTCATTTCAAAGGAGCCATCCCAGGTTTTGCCCGAAGCGATTTAGGGAAATCACGGTAAACCTAAATCAGGAGGGCCAGAGATGGCTTTGAATCATCGTCCTCCCAAATGCAAGTCCAGTAACTGAGTTTAAAGCAAAGCATTCGTTGTTGTTCCATTTTTCCACTGAAAGGCCAAAATAAAGAAATCATAATATCAATATTCAAATTCGCACCATTTTTCAAACCACAGTAGAGATCATAGATTATGGAAATAAACTTATACTGTGTTCATATCTGTAGACTTTCTGAAAAAAAAAATCATCTGTAACGAGCCAGAAAATGGACCCCTCTGTTCTGTCATTCGCCCATTATAGTTCACTGGCTGATTTAGTCTGACATTTACATTAATTTTCCAGACATAAGATCCAGATTGACACAGATGTTTTAATACTCTCTAAGTCGTAACAGGAACCGAAGGGTAAAATGTGGTCCCATAATGAAATCAGATTTACGTTTTCAAACAGAAATTAAATGTATATCTGTTGGTTTTTCTATACCACGTCGTTGCTCAAGCGGCATGAGGTGTCACACCACTACCAGGTAATTAGTCTTTGCTCCAGTCTAAGATGCATGTGATTTGGCAGTCTAGTTAAGCCAGCGTTTCTCAACCTTTGACATGTGCCCCAACTTGATGGGCGTCATAATACTAAATGGGGAGCGTGAACTTCTTCAAAAAGTCATCAAAAACTGATTAATTCACTGAAAGGAAAGCAAAGCGAAACACATTCTCACTTAATAGAAAATGAAAATTTACATTGGTGTAATGTACTGTATCAGCACTGCAAAATGCCTTTAATAATTCACTTTTCAGCACTAAATTAAAAATAATTTTAGTAACTGTTAGTGACTCCCTTGGGTTTGGATTGCAGAGTAAAGTTTTTTGAAGGAGGTTGTCCGCTACCTGTAAGACAGAGAGCAATGGATAACCATCGATTCTGGCTTTGTCAGTGTAGCAAATCTGTTTTGCCAAATAGCAATAAGTGTACTTATTCTTGGTAATGTGTAAGGTCTGTAACTTCGTATATTATACACCGAAGAGCCAAAGAAACTGGTATACCTGTCTAATATCGTGTAGGGAGCCCGCGAGCACGCAGAATGCCGCAACACGACGTGGCATGGACTCGACTAATGTCTGAAGTAGTGCTGAAGGGAATTCACACCATCAATCCTGCAGGGCTGTCCATAAATCCGTGAGAGTACGAGGGCTTGAGGATCTCTTCTGAACAGCACGTTGTAAAGTATGCCAATCAATAATGTTCATGTCTGGGGAGTTTGGGCCAGCGGAAGTGTTTAAACTCGGAAGAGTGTTTCTAGAGCCAGTGTGTTGCAATTCCGGACGTGTGGGGAGTCGCATTGTCATGCTGAAATTACCCAAGTCCGTCGGAATGCGCAGTGAACATGAAAGGATGCAGGTGATCAGACAGGATGATTACGTGCGTGTCACGTTTCAGAGTCGCATCTAGACGTATGAGAGGTCTCATATCACTACAACTCCACACACCCCACTCCATTACAGAGCCTCTCCCAGCTTGAACAGGCCTCTGCTGACTTGCAGGATCCATGGATTCACGAGGCTGTCTCCATACCCGTACACGTCCATCCGCTCGATACAACTTGAAACGAGACTCGTCTGACCAAGCAACATGTTTCCAGTCATCAACAGTCCAATGTCAGTGTTGATGGGCACAGGCGATGCGTAACGCTTTGTGTCGTGCAGTCATCAAGGCTACACGAGTAGACCTCGGCTCCGAAAGCCCATATCGATGATGTTTCGTTGAATGGTTCGCACGCTGACACTTGTTGATGGCCCAGCATTGAAATCTGCAGCAATTTGCGGAAGGATTGCACTTATGTTACGTTGAACGATTCTCTTCCGTCGTCGTTGGCACCGTTCCTGCATAATCTTTTTCTGGACGCAGCGATGTCGGAGATTTGATGTTTTACCGGATTCCTGATATTCACAGAACACTCATGAAATGGTCGTACGGGAAAATCCTCACTTCATCGCAACCTCGGACATGCTGTGTCCCACTGCTCGTCCTCCGGCTGTAACACCACGTTCAAACTCACTTAAATCTCGATATCCTGCCACTGTATCAGCAGTAACCGATCTAACAACTGCGCCAGACACCTGTTGTCTTATATGGCCGACCGCAGCGCCTTATTCTGCCTGTTTACATATCTCTGTATTTGAATATGCACGCCGATACCTGTTTATTTGGCGCTTCAGTGTATATTATTAATTATAAGCAAAGGGGTACTGTGATGAAAATTATGATTGAAAGCTGGGTCGCGAATACCGAAAGGCTAAGAAACGCTGTGTTATGCGAGTGTTCGGAAGAAGCTGGGTGGTGTACTCACTGCGAGAACGTTATAGAAATTGTCAACAAACTCTAAAGAAGGACGATATAAGAACGGCTCTGCGCATAGCTGACAGCCTCTCTCTCCAAATTTAGAATGGTTTTTACCTCTACGATTCAAGAAAGTTTACTTCCTCAAACTTAATGACCATGAGGTTTGGGAAATGCGGGCACATACAGCCCGATACCGACTGATTTTCCCTCCGCGCACTAAGCACGAAAGAAACTAGAAGGAGGGGAGGGGGATGATTAAAGCACATTCTAGATTTTTCGGAAACCTTTTGACAATGTTCCACACAAGCGGCTCCTAATCAAACTGCGTGCCCGTGGAGTATCGTCGCATCTGTGCGACTGGATTCGTGATTTTCTGTCGGAAAGATCTCCATTCCAGTAATTGACGGGAAGTCATCGAGTAAAACATAAGTGATAGTTGGAGTTCCACAAGGAAGTGTTATAATCTGTTCATAATTTATTCAAACGATTTACATTACCGTTAGTAAACTCTTCAGAAGATCAACACGAATCAAAGAATACATAATTTATTCGAGATACCTCCATGCTGCGAAGAGTGGCAGTTGATTCTCAACGATAAATAAAAGTGTTAGTCCTCGACATAAGTACCAAAATAATCCATTAAATTTTGGTTACACCATAAATCAACAAATCTAAAGGTTGTCGTCTAAACTAAATACTGAGGGATTAAATTTAAGGATAACAAATTGGAATAATCACGTAGGTATTAATGTGGAAAAGGCAAACCAAAATCTGTTTTATTGGCAGAACGCATACAGGAGGTAACAAATGTAGTAAATAGACAGCCTACAAAACGATTATTCGACCTGTTATAGAGTACTGCAACGTGGTGTGGGATCCTTACCAGACAGGATTGACGGAAGACATAGAAAACGGTCAAAGAAGGGCAGCTTGATTCGTACTGTCGCCGAACAGAGGAGACAGCGTTGCAGATAAGATACGCGAATTCGGTGCCAGTCATTGAGCAAAGACGGTTTTTCGTTGCGACGAGATCTTTTCACGAAATTTGAATCATCAACTTTCTCCTCCGAATGTGAAAATACTTTGCTGACTCCCACCTAGATAGGGACAAACGAGCATCGTAATAAAATAAGAAGAAACACAGCTCGCTCGGAAAGATTTAGGTGTTTATTTTTCCGATATACTATTCGACAGCAGAACGGTAGAGAAGTAATCAGAAAGGATTCGATGAAAACTCTACCAGGCACTTAAGTATGCACTTCAGAGTATCCACGTAGGTGAAAGTGTGTAGATATACACCGTATACCTTTCACAAAACCAGAACGACGCTGTTGGAGTACGTATATCACATATAAGTACTCATATAAATAGATCGCTACTTACCCTAAAGAAGACATGTCAAGTTGCAGACAGGCACGATTAAAAGAAACTCACATTTAGCTTTCGGCCACAGCCTTCGGCAATAAAAGGACACACACACACGCAACATTCTCTCTCTCTCACACACGCACACACACACACACACACACACACACACGAGAGGCTGGAGTTGGCGGTCGTGCGTGCGTGAGGTGTGCTTCCTTACAAGGGAACCTCCCCATCGCACCCCCCTCAGATTTAGTTATAAGTTGGCACAGTGGATAGGCCTTGATAAACTGAACACAGATCAATTGAGAAAACAGGAAGAAGTTGTGTGGAAGTGTGAAAAAATAAGCAAAATATACAAACTGAGTAGTCCATGGGCGACATAGACAATATCATGGAGACAGTTGGCACACGAGCGCCGTGGTCTCGTGGTAGCGTGAGCAGCTGCAGAAGTAGAGGTCCTTGGTTCAGGTCTTCCCATCGTGTGAAACTTTTACTTTCTTTATTTTTGCATAGTTATTATCTGTCTGTTCGTTCATTGACGTCTCTGTTCACTGTAATAAGTTTAGTGTCTGTGTTTTGCGACCGCATCGCAAAACCGTGCGATTAGTAGACGAAAGGACGTGCCTCTCCAATGGGAACCGAAAACATTTGATCGCAAGGTCATAGGTCAACCGATTCCTCCACAGGAAAACACATCTGATATATTCTATACGACACTGGTGACGGCATGTGCGCCACATGACAGCAATATGTTGTCGACCCACCTAACTTGTACACTTGGCGAATGGGTAAAAAGATTCTTCTACCTTGCCCGATTTAGGTTTTCTTGTGAATGTGATAATCACTCCCAAAAAAGTGATGAAAACATAAGAGTTTGTCACATAAACTGAAAATAAAAAATTATACTTTTCACTCGATGGAAGATTTGAACCAAGGACCATTCGTTCCGCAGCTGCTCATCTTACCACGAGACCACGGCGCTCCTGCGTTTCCGGTGTCCTTGATGTTGCCTATCTTCGCACGAACTACTCAGTTTGTATTTTGGTTATTTTTTCACAGTTCCACACAACTTCTTCCTGTTTTCTCAATTGCTCTGTGTTCAGTTTATCAAGGCCTATCCACTGTGCCAACTTATAACTAAATCTGAGGGGGGTGCGATGGGGAGGTTCCCTTGTTAGGCTGTGACCGAAAGCTAAATGTGAGTTTCTTTTAATCGCGCCTCTCTGCAACTTGACATGTCTTCTTTACGGTAAGTAGCGATCTATCTTTTCCTACATTGTTCATATTCCTACCCGGAGTTTCCATTGTTTGATATATGAGTATAGAAGTAAACTTACTGCATCAATGAATTTATTCCTGATAAATCCATTAGAAGGCATTAAATCTGTTGTGTGAGTTGTTCTAGAGAGCGCCATCTACATGCACGGTAACTTGTCAAATCGGTTCTCTGTTTCTGGGGAGCAGAATAATTTCCTGCGGCGTTTCCACTTATGCTGCGATTCTTCTTAAGATGACAGCGTTGCATAAGAAGAGCTGTTCGTCACGTCTTACATAAACCTCGCACCCGATGGAGATTTCCACTCATCGCTGCAGAACCGGATTGCTGCGAACCCCCCTTCCTGTAGCTTCCTCCGTCTAACGCCCACCTCTGCCTTACATGTGCCAGAAACCGAGTCCGTCACACCGCGAATAGATATGAACGATCAAGACTCGAGGTTCACCTTCAGAACATTTGACATCGAAAGGGAGACAAAACAAATAGATTCATATTCTGGCAACAATTGGTTCAAGTAAATAACGCGCCTTATCTGCCACACATTCAGTTAAGAATGGATTATGTGTAATGCACAATTTATGCGAAGTTTCGTGGCATGACGTAGATGTCACACTCGTACTGCAAACATAGCACACTGTACGAGGGGTATTCGGAAAGTAAGGAACGATCGATCACGAAATGTAAACCCCAGCGAACACCCAATGAAGCTTTGCACCGATACGTTGGGCAGTGTCTCTACTATGCCCGCAGACAGCATCATATCTTTGTTCTCTGTTCTAAGCGCACAGTGAGCTCGTAGAGATGCCTATAATAATAGTGTCTCCTGCAAACAATGGCTGCCTGCTGAGAGATTTCGCCTGATTTCATGCAACCCGACATAACATAACTGTCACGCATTTCCTTCCTTATGACAGTTCTCGGACTGCACACTGCAAGGGCAACGAGAACACTCCCATAGCGTTTTCGATGGGAAGTGTTTGATCGCAGACCATACAGCCCAGACTTTGCTCGTTCTAATTTTCATCTACATCTACATCTACATGGATACTCTGCAAATCACATTTAAGTGCCTGGCAGGGGGTTCATCGAACCACCTTCACAATTATGTATTATTCCAATCTCGTATAGTGTGCGGAAAGCAATAACACCTATATCTTTCCGTACGAGCTCTGATTTCCCTTATTTTATCGTATTGATCGTTTCTCCCTATGTAAGTCAGTGTCAACACAATAGTTCCACATTCGAAGGAGGAAGTTGGTGATTGGAATTTCGTGAGAAGATTCCGTCGCAACAAAAAACGCCTTTCTTTTAATGATGTACAGCCCAAATCCTGTATCATTTCACTGACACTCTCTCCCATATTTCGCGTTAATACAAAACGTGCCTTCCTTCTTTGAACTTTTTCGATGTACTAAGATGGTATCTGTTCTTTCGGACATGAAATGAAAACCGTTAGCTGCTTACAGGCGTTGACATACGTCAACGGGGACAGATGAAAATGTGTGCCCCGAACCCGGGGTCTCCTGCTTACATGGCAGACGCTCTATCCATCTGAGCCACTGAGGACACAGAGGATAGCGCGACTGCAGGGATTTATCTCTGGCACGCCTCCCGCGAAACCCACATTCTCAACGCATTTTCCCGCACTACTCGTACATTCGCAGTGCCCCCGCCCATTTCATTCTAACGAGCTGCATGGTCACCTATGGAATCTGTTCTTTCGGACATGTCCGAAAGAACAGATACCACCTTAGTATGTGTATAGTTAAGGCTCGCCGGCCACTTGACCATTTTCTTCTTCTGTGCCAATGCACAAACAGTGCCCCAACTCTTACGTGAATCGGCAACGCGCCGCGAGTAATGAGTATAATAGTGCGGGACGTTGAGAATGTGGGTTTCGCGGGAGGCGTGCCAGAGATAAATCCCTGCAGTCGGACTATCCTCTGTGTCCTCGGTGGCACAGATGGATGGAGCGTCTGCCATGTAAGCAGGAGATCCCGGGTTCGGGGCACACATTTTCATCTGTCCCCGTTGACGTATGTCAACGCTTGTAAGCAGCTAAGGGTTTTCATTTCACTGTAACTTTTTCGATGTACTCCGTCAGCCCTATCTGGTAAGGATCACACACCACGCAGCAGTATTCTAAAAGAGGACGGACAAGCGTAGTGTAGGCAGTCTCCTTAGTAGATCTGTTACATTTTCCAAGTGTTTTGCCAATCAAACGCAGTATTTGCTTAGCCTTCCCCACAACATTTTCTATGTGTTCCTTCCAATTTAAGTTGTTCGTAATTGTAGTACCTAGGTGTTTAGTTGAATTTACGGCTTTTAGATTAGACTGATTTATCGTGTAACCGAAGTTTAACGAATTCCTTTTAGCTCTCATGTGGATGACCTCCTCACACTTTTCGTCATTTAGGGTCAACTGCCAATTTTCGCACCATTCATGTATCATTTCTAAATCGTTTTGCAATTTGTTTTGATCTTCTGATGACTTTATTAGTCGATAAACGACAACGTCATCTGCAAACAACGTAAGACGGCTGCTCACATTGTCTCCCAAATAGTTTATACAGATAAGGAACAGCAAAGGGCCTATAACACTACCTTGGGGAACGCCAGAAATCACTTCTGTTTTACTCGATGACTTTTCGTCAATTACTACGAACCGTGACCTCTCTGACAGGAAATCACAAATCCAGTCACATAACTGATACGATATTCCATAAGCACGCAATTTCACTACAAGTCGCTTGTGTGGCACTGTATCAAAATCCTTCCGGAAATCCAGAAATACGGAATCGATCTGAAATCCCTTGTCATAAGCACTCAACACTTCATGTGAATAAAGAGCTAGTTGCGTTTCACAGGAATGATGTTTTCTAAACCCATGTTGACTGCTCATATGAACCGCTGGCTATGAAGACAGAGTTTTGGCACAGACAACGAGTTGCAGTCCAGCGTATAAAATTGTCGGAAAGCACAGGAGGCTGGCTTATATGACCAGGATATTGGGAAGTTGGTACAAGGCTTCGACAGATGTTCAAGCTGGGGTGGTGATTATGTAGAGAAGTAGCTAGAAGGTGTAACTAACTATTGCATATAAAACAGTTTTGATTTTCACTGTGGTTTCCATTTCGCGTCCGATAGTTCCTTACTTTCTGAAGAGCTTGCGTATTTCGCTGAAAATGACAGTACACCAGCATCCTCTTCCCTTCGAGAATCTTATGAAATCTTGTTTCTTCTACTCTATGTTCACGAATGTCAAATATACTGTGCAACACAATTAAAGAATAACGTTTTGAAACCTCGTAATTATCTCCTATCGCGACGCAGAAGTTTGAAATTTGTCTCAGAGGTTCAGAGGTGCCTACACCTTCCTCTGTAACGGTGCAAAAGCGAGACGCCCTGTGGCGTCACACACGGTCTCGGCGACACTTCAGACATCATTGCAGAGGTTTTTTCCTTTGACACTTGCCTTGGCACTTTTTTCCACTCTGCCCTTCAAACCGCTACCCTCGTTCAACTTTCGACCCAATCTATCTCCAGATGAGTGCGTATTAATGGTTAACCTTAACCAGACGTACGCAAACATTGCAGTACCCACATCCTGCGAGACCTCACTTAGTGAAAGCTAACCAATATGCAGAGATGGCAGTAGACCATTTGTGTTGGCCATCATGCCGGTGTAGGTGCGGTGGGCTCCATCTCTTTTTTTTAACAAAAAAAAAGAAACTTCCAACATCAAGGTGTCGATGCATGCGAGAAAAAGGCCAGTGCTCAGATGTTCATTTGAGCTGTGAGGCAGGTTAATGACGTCAAATTGGCATCAAATTTCATTACAATTCCTAGCAGCGCCACTGTGGATGTATCACATGATAGAAGGTCAATATACGCCCTCTTACCCACATTTCATCTCTTTCTTTGACGCCTCTGCGATAGAAGTCGAAGAGGCAACGAAACGGAAGATAACAGAGAGAAGGCCGAAATACTGAATTCGGTCTTCCGAAGTTGTTTCACCGCGGAAGACCATAACACTGGCCCTCCTTTCAATCGTCGTACGAAATCCGAAATGGAAGAGATAGAGATAACCGATAGCGGAATTGAAATGCAGCTACAATCGCTTAGTAGTGGGAAGGCGTCAGGACCAGATTAGACATCTATAAGATTCTATAAAGATTATGCGAAAGAACTTGCTCCCCTTATAGCACAGTAATTCATCGTAGATGCCTTGAGCAACGAAAGGTACGTAACAACTGGAAGAAAGTGCAGGTCATTGCCGTTTTTAAGAAAGGCCCTAAAACAGATCCACACAACTATAAACCTATATCGTTGATGTCAATCTGTTGTAGAATTATGGAACATGTTTTATGGTCAAGAATTATGACGTTTTTGGAAAATGAACATCTTCTCTATAAAAATCAACATGGATTCCGCAAACAGAGATTCTGCGAAACTCAGCTCGCTCTGTTCCTCCGTGAGATCCAAAACGCAGTGGACAACGGCGCTCACATTGATGCCGTGTTCCTTGATTTCAGTAAGGCATTTGACACCGTCCCGCATTGCCGTTTATTGAAAAAATACGAGCTTACGCAGTATCGGAGCAGACTTGCGATTGGATTCACGACTTTCTTACAGATAGAACTCAACACGTCGCTCTTAACGGAACTAAATGGACAGATGTAAAGGTAATATCCGGATTACGACAGGGAAGCATGATAGGACCGTTGCTGTTCACAACATATATAAATGATCTAGTAGAAATCGACGGATGCTCTTTAAGGCTTTTCGCAGATGATGCAGTTGTTTACACCAAAGTAGCAACGGCAGAATATAGTAAGAATTTGCAAAACGATCTGCAGAAAATTGATGAATTGTGCAGACTCTGGCAGTTGACCCTGAACGTAAATAAATGTAACATATTGCGCATACATAGGAAAAGAAATCTACTACTATACAGCTACACTATTGATGACAAACAGCTGGAGACAGCGTCTGCCGTAAAATATCTAGGCGTAACTATCCAGAGCGACCTTAAGTGGAATGACCATATAAAACAGATAGTGGGCAAAGCAAACAGGAGACTCAGATTCATCGAAAGAATCGTAAGGAAATGGAACTCATCCATTAAAGAAATGGCTTATAAGGCGCTTGTTCGCCCGATTCTTGAGTATTGTTCATCTATCTGGGATCCCTATCAGGTAGGACTGATAGAGGAGACAGAGAAGATACAACGAAGAGCGGCAAGTTTCGTCAAGGGATCGTTTAGCTGGCGAGAGAGCGTTACGGAGATGCTAAACAAGCTCCACTGGCAGACGTTACAAGAGAGGCGTTGTGCATCACGGAGAGATTTATTATTGAAATTTCGGGGCAGCACTTTCAGGAGGAGTCGGACAACATACAACTCCCCCCCCCCCCACGCGTATTGACTACGAGGACAAAATTCGAGAAATTAGAGCCAATACAGAGGCTTACAGTCAATCACTCTTCTCACGTACTATTCCTGTTTGGAACAGGGTTGGAGGGATCAGATAGTGGTACCGAAAGTACCCTCCGCCACACACCATTAGGTTGCTTGTGGAGTATGATGTAGGTGTAGAACCGCGACGCTTAGCATTGAAATCACGCGGGTTTCTTATGGGTGGCCCACGGAAACATTTCTAACACGCCACAGCTCATAATCAACACAAAAAGGCCTCAGGAGTTCTCTTAAAGGGCGTCTGCGAAATCATCCCTTCCCTAGGGGCGCTCATTTTCACACATTTCCCGCTCAAGAACGACAGTTTGCTGTGCGATGTGCAACACGACGACGTCCTTGAAATATTTTCGTACTGCTAACGCCTCCCAGACTATTCATCCCGTTTCTAAGGAAATCGGGGAGCTGCAATTCCATTCAACGTGATTCCATTCCTTTGGAATGTACTGAAACCGCAACATTTGCTCTGGTACGTGGGGTGGAACTACTAGGGATCCTTCAGAACAACTCGACGAAATTTTTACGTGTTCGAAAGCAGAAAAGAGTGTCTATGCTTTTTCATCCCTCATTTTTCGCGCCCTCCTGTGGCATGTGTATGGGAGTACGGGACATTGAAGAGCACGTGAGTAATATAGCAAATAGTCCCTTTAAGACCCCCAGTCTGGCAATGCCATCGGTGCCATCTACACACCTTTGTTAGCCATTTTAAAAATGTCTCTGTACAGATACATACATCTAACAATTTCCACCCTCTGACTATATGGACAACCCTTTCGACAGCTCTCTGATTTCATATGCGACCTGCAGGTGCTAGTGTGGAGTTGGTTGTTTATCCTGACTTGGGTAGGGATTGGTGAATGAGAGTATCTCTGTACGAGGTGTCCAGGATATCATTTTTAAAGTTCCCAACAAAATTGTTCGAATGGCACCAAGGGCGTCAAGGGTGTTGCCGAACTGGGAGGTCTTACAGGAAACCTCCTTCGTTTCATTCACGTGTCTCAATGTCGCACCCCTCTGTGCACCTGCCATGGGAGAGCGTCATAAAGAAGGGATGAAAAAGCGTAAGTACCCATTTCTGCTTCAGACCACGTTAAAATTTCGTAGATTGGTTTTGAATGTTCCCTAGCAGTCTGCCCTGTAAACCAAAGCAAAATTTAAGGTCGCTCTACACTCCAAAAGAGCGAGGTCGCGTTCAATGGGGTTGCAGTCTGGCATTGTCCTTAGAAAAGGGTTGATTCGTCTGTGGAGCGTCAGCAGTGGCAAAATCTGCCAAGAACTTCGTCCTGTTGTGCGTAGCACTGCAAACTGTTGTTTTCGAGCGCGAAATGAATGAAAATGAACGCCCTAGGAAATTAGTGGTTTCACTGACACCCTTTAAACCACCTCCTGAGGACTTTTCGTGTCGATTCTAAACGGCTGTGTGTTCAATATGTTTTCTTTGACCAGCCATAGGAACCCACGTGATGTCAATGGTAGCCGACGCGGTTCTGACCTCCATCGCAGAGGTGTCAAACGAAGGGATGAAATGTGGGTAAGAAGGAGTGCACTGACTTTTCCATCGTGTGAAACATCCACAGTAATGTTGGCAGAATTGTAATGTATCTAGTTAAGACACTACAGTTCTCTTAACACTGTCAGCCATTATGTGGCACATTTGCTATAACCAAGATTTACTTCATCAGGTTACCTTCCATTGGGAAAGCTGTTGCACTCAGCGACTGTTATATTGACTTGTAAATTATAGATTTCAGCGATCAGTCGTCCTTTTTAAATTTTATTGGCATATCTATATTTCACCTAGAAGCTAGCCATTCTCAATGCACTATTATTTACGCTCAATGCATGTAAGGCCTGTTGGTCGGGCTTCATCCACAGTTCATTATTAACTGTGGATGAAGCCCGACCAACAGGCATTACATCCACTGAGCAGAAATAATAGTGGATTGAGAATGGCTAGCCGGCCGCGGTGGCCGTGCGGTTCTGGCGCTGCAGTCCGGAACCGCGGGACTGCTACGGTCGCAGGTTCGAATCCTGCCTCGGGCATGGGTGTATGTGTTGTCCTTAGGTTAGTTAGGTTTAAGTAGTTCTAAGTTCTAGAGGACTTATGACCTAAGATGTTGAGTCCCATAGTGCTCAGAGCCATTTTTTTTTAGAATGGCTAGCTTCTATCTGAAATCTAGATCTGCCAATAAAATTTAAAAAGGACGACTGATCGCCGAAATCTATAATTTACAAGTCAAGATTTACTTGTTCTAGTTTACAGAATAAACAAAACCTCGCTGTGGGTGTTTGTAGCAAATACCTAACATTTGTTTTCGGTTCTCCTTGTTCTAATATATGGCAGCATCTGCCTGAGGAAAGCTGTTTTATGGGAGTGGCATCGCTTCGAGAAATAAAGGCACTTTCTGTTTGTTTTTAGTAATTTTGGACTAGAATGTGTTTAGCATGTGCTTTAATACGCTAATAGACCGTATATCATCAAACAGTTCATTGTTTATTTCATCACAACACTACAGCGGTTCATTTTTTCTGATGTTGCACTGAGTCTGCCTTCGTCAACGAACTTCACTTTCACATTCCACTGGCACCGTTTTCACAATTTCTATTTTTCAATATTGAGTTTACTGAATATTGCACATATTTCAGTTACAGTATTCACTTTGAACAGTACTTTAGTCTGACTTTGTTCCAAAAAAATGCACTGTCTGCCTACATAAACTTCTCATTCCTAAAATCTGAGCTCAGGACGGAGGAAATTTGATAACTTCTGTCTTCACATTGTTTACTCATAACAGTTCTAAATTCTCCTTCCTTTAGGTCGGAAGGGCAGCCCTAGGAGTTTGGAATCTCTTTCTCTTGCACTTTTATTCCCTGTCTAAAACTTTCAGTTATTCGATTACTTCTTCTCTTGCATAACCACCCCGGTTGTAGACGGTGCTATCAGGTAGTTATCAGTGTAATGCCGAACTTCTGAACCCGTCACAAACATTTCCAACTGTCAGCTACGTTACGCCGCTCGCAGCTAGCTGGAAATTAGCTGGAAACGACCAAGAGCTATGCAACAGCCTCATCCACGCAGTTGGGCACGGAATGAAAACACATCGTATGCTCCTTTCCACGCTAAATATCCTTACTTTTATCTTCCGCCTTAACTAATTCAACTTGGTATTTCTAGGTTCCTGGGTCACATTCGGAAAGACAGAATTTAAAATCTCTGTTCGGCTATGCACATTTAAGGTTCATGTGGTTCTGCTAAACAGCTTAAAAGGAAGATCCCAGGATGATTTCGTAGAAAATAACACGGTGGACTTCCGTCTCTATCCTTCCTTATTTTTGACATTCTGCTTGCTCTCTGACAACCTTGTCATCGATGGGATGTTACGGTACCCGATCTTACTTCTTATTCCTCTCATAAGTCAATGTACAGCGTGAAGTGTTTCCTCTCTTCCTAAGCAGAAACTCAAAATGGCATCTCTAATATCTTTACCTTCTAAGAAGACAATCTTATCTCCGTTTAACACGTCTTCTGTTGTACATCTGTTTTTCTGAGTATTGTTTTAGTCGGCAATACAAGAGTTCTATTAAATCGGCTCCAAATTACACAGACGCAAAAAAATCGCAACATCAAAAAATAATTAATGTATAGTAATGAAATTTCAGGAATCCATTTATCTAGGTAACATATTTAACTTTGTAATATCACAGGTTAATGTATGCAGGAGATAATCCATCGCAAATGTGAACGCTGGCACATTAATGTTGAATCCAAGCACGCAAATGGTCATGTATTGTGTTGTGCAGGTGCCGGATGTCAGTTTGCGGGCTGGAGTTCCATACCTGTTGCACTTGGTCGGTCAATGCAGGGACGATTAATGCTGTTCGTGGATGACGCTGAAGTTGTCGTCCGATGATGTCCCATATGTGCTCGACTGGAGACAGATCTGGTAGTCGAACAGGCCAAGGCAACATGTCGATAATCTGTAAAGCATGTGGGCAAGGATTACCCAGTTGGAAAACATCCTCTGGGATGCTGTTCATGATTTGGAACCTCGTAGTGGCATTGCTAGCACTATTCGTATGAGACTGGCACGAAATATGAATAGACGTCATCTTTCATATGTAGAAACACACCTGCGAACTTTTGTTTATGTCAGACTTCAACTTCTTGATGTTGCAATTCTTTTTCCGTCACTGTATTTCAGAGAGGATTCTATTTGAATCTCAGTGTGGTTTCCGAACCTCCAAACGCAGAACGGATATGACCTTCTGTGCTAGTAAACCCAAAGAAAAATGCAGAGAGCAACAGAAACCTCTATATGTAGTTTTCTATGACATGGAAAAGTCTTTGTTTCAGTATGTAGATCTGTCATGTGGAAGTGTCCTGAACGCTCTGTCGAACTAGTTCAAGTTCTTCAAGGTGGCATGTCTGGACAGGTTCTTCACAGTAACTCTCCGTGGGGTTTGTTTCCAATCACTCAGGATTTGAAACAAGACTGTGTGCTAGCTCCAACACACTTTGCACTGCACATGGCTGCCGTGCTGTATGAAACATCTGCAAATAACTAAGGCTTGGAGATTAAGTCCCGTTTTGATGGCTGTCTCCTCGATCTGATAAGACTTCATTAGTAAATATGTACCCAGGTTACACGGGTGACAGAACTACAGATTGCCGGTGACACTGCATTCCTGCTGCAACACTGGCAGAGCTACAAGGACAGTCAACTGCTTTAAAACTGCATGTGATCCGTTTGCTATTATCATAAACGCGAAAAAAAAGTACTAGCACAACGCGCCCCAGGATTAACGTTCCCTTACACACAGCTCTGGAGCAAGCTGATCACTTTTCATAACTTGAAAGTATCTTCTCTAAACGGTGTACCTGCGAACAGGATGTTGATAAAACAATTGGGTCTGCCCGTGCTGCATTCGGACGGTTAAAGCACAGAGTCTTCACGAATAAAGACGTAAAAGCTGCATACCAAACTCATGGTATATAGCTCCGGTCGCAGGTTCGAATCCTGCCTCGGGCATGGATGTGTGTGATGTCCTTAGGTTAGTTAGGTTTAAGTAGTTCTAAGATCTAGGGGACTGATGACCTCAGATGTTAAGTCCCATAGTGCTCAGAGCCATTTGAATTTTTCGTGGTCTATAGAGCTGTTGTCATTTCTACTCTCCTCTGTGGCTGTGAAACTTGTACACTATCGCCGTGATATCAGAATGCTTGAGCGGTCTACCAACAAAGAATGAGATAACATCCTGAATATTAAGTTGGAGGGCCATATGACCAACACTGGGGTTCTCGAGAAACCGCATCTCAAGAGCACTGAGTCAACCACCACCCCTCATCAACTGAGATGGTCAGGCTATGCTCGTGTCATGAGTGAGACCAGACTTTCCCGCTAAATCCTTTACGGTGAAACCTGCTCTGGCAGTAGATCTCACAGAGCTCTCGTAACCGCCTTAAAGACCAGCTAAAACACATCATCAGGATGACTGGTATAAACATACAAACGCAGGAAGAGTGTACTGTGGACCGTTTACTGTGGAGAACCACTAGATCAGCCGCTGTCGATTTCTCTGAAGGAAAACGCCGAAAACATTACGAGGTCAAGCGACAAGCAAAAAACTCTCCATCGATTACAACCCACAGTCACGGAAAACACACCCGTAAGTTGGGTTGAAATGTATATTCTATGCAGGAAGAAGTTAGGCGTACTCGGCATCGAGCCGCTGCAGACGACGACGGCGAGAAGCTGAGATGTCAGAATGTTTAGCCAGTAAATTCGTTTTCGGACAGGTTCCGCCATGAGCAAACAATTTTTGTCTTCTTTTCTACCCAGATATGTTTCGGTGCAGTTACAACATCATCAGTATTTTTTTAAATTTCTCTCAATTAGATAACAGGTAATTTTTTTTTAGTTTCTGTACATATAGAATTACAGTTTTTAACTAAATTATCCACAAACTTAAAACACAAATGTTGTTTTTCGTATATATGCCTTGTTAACGCATAGATAGACAAGCACAAATTTCAGTATTAGGTACACACAAGACAGAACAGCACTAAAAACTAACAGCTGTCATCCTACGCCAGCGGAACGCCTTATGGATATGAACCACAGAGCAAAAGACTTCAACACTGCCCTAAGCAATTCTTAGCTGCGGCAACAACCCCCTAGAGAAACTAATAATAATTATAGAAAACTACCATATACAGAAAGCCATAGTTGAAGGAAAAAATAATAATCAAATACACTGCTTCTGGGCGATGAAATATCGTTCTCTGCCGTCAAAGAACTATCAGACACCCATATACCCCATCCCTCCCTCCATTGCCGGCCGGTGTGGCCGTGCGGTTCTAGCCGCTTCAGTCTGGAACCGCGTGACCGCTACGGTCGCAGGTTCGAATCCTGCCTCGGGCATGGATGTGTGTGATGTCCTTATGTTAGTTAGGTTTAAGTAGTTCTAAGTTCTAGGGGACTGATAACCACAGATGTTAAGTCCCATAGTGCTCAGAGCCATTTGAACCATTTCAACCTCCCTCCATTCCCCGCACACACACACACACACACACACACACACACACACACACACACACAGTATCAGTCATACCTCTCAAAGCCTAAGGCCAAAAAAAGATTCAAAACTTCCACCCAGATCACAATGACCTGTTCGCAATCTTTTTGTCGTTTGTTCTAAACAGCGTCACAGTGCAGTTTAAAGAGCAGTTTCACAGTGAAGATAATGAGGAAATCGCTAAAAATAAGTGTAAACATATTGCATACAAAGAAGACAAATACACACACACACAAATGGTTCAAATGGCTCTGAGCTCTATGGGACTTAACATCTGAGGTCATCAGTCCCTTAGACTTAGAACTACTTAAACGTAACTAACATAAGGACATCACACACGTCCATGCTCGACGCTGTATTCGAACCTGTGACCGTAGCCGCAGCGCGGTTCCGGACTGAAGCGCCTAGAACCGCTTTTCCACAGCGGCCGGCTACACACACACACACACACACACAAACAAACACAGAATCTTTCACGTGGCTTAAAATAATGTTATGTTATTCACAAAAGTCCAACATTCCCAGTCGTGTGTATTCGACGTAAAAAAAAAAAAAAATATCTGTATTAAGTCCTCCATGGTTGCAGACGACAAACTATAAAAGAAAATCAGCTGTAAAGTAAAATACAGAAACCCACAAAAACCACAGCATGTGTTGACAAGATATTTAAAAATTCTGTTTTCTAATTTTAAATACTTTATTTAAAAACTGAATTTCTGCGTGTACATTAACAAAACAATTTTTCCTGTTATTTAATAGAAAGAAAGTTTCAAGAAAAAGCACTGATCGCATAACTTTAGAGAAACGTGACTGGGCAGAAAGCAGAAAAAATTGTTTTAGCTCAGTGCGGAACCTATCCAAAAACAAATTTGTTTGCAAGCGAACACAGACACAAGAGTGATCTTCATCACCGTATGTTCATCTAGTAATTTTCACATTCGTCCGCATGTTCCCTTAGCGTAGTGATGATTATCTCGTTACATCCTTCCTGTTGATAGAGTTTGTACACTCGATCAGATAACTATGAGAATGAAGGTAGATTAGAACTGAAGTCACTGGAGAACACGAGCTTTGACTGAGTAACTGGTTTCTGGAGTGAATGGAATGATCTGGTTATTCACTGGACTATAGCGTAGGACGGGACTCACTTGGACTATTTGACACTACATTTTGGGGACCGAAAACTACATTGCTAGAGAAGTGGAACAGTCTACCTAGATAACGGGGAAACAGTCTCGAGGAGAATATCCCAATTACATGCAGATCGTGTGTGGCTTATACTCCGTACCAATCTGTTGATATTCAAAGGTCAATGGCCTGTTTTGTCGTCTTACACGATGTTTTTCCGAGTGTAGCTTTGTGTTGTTCTCCTGTGTCTAGTCGCAGTGCCAAGTTCTTCCCGCCTGCTACAAATAAAGATTACATTTTTTGTAGATGCCCATATGATTCCGCGTCCTTGCAGTAGTGATGGGCATAAAAGAGCGCTGCAAGAATACGATACTCTGCTCGCGAGAAGTAAATGGAATCTGATACACAGTCAAGAAGTGAGGACTTTTACCGATTATATCCCAGCTGTCACGAACTAGGGGCAACGTGAACTTCAGTTGTGTATCCGGCTATACTTGCAAAGATCTCGGTTCTCATGTGCGTATTTGCCGTGCCTGGTATTTCGTGCCATCAGCTGCGCCATCCAGGGACACCAGTACAATCCTGAAACGTATCATTTTACTTTTCCCGTGAAAATAAGAAAGCGCTGTGTTTTCTTTGCTATTCAGACTTTCTCATACGATTGTAAGGAATCTATTCGGTAAGAATTCTTTCTCTTATCACAGTCTCACATCGCAGTTTTCTAAAAAACTAGCTGTCTCTTCATTATTGGTCGTTATTATAATGCTTCGAATTTAAGTAATGCACCGCCCGTCATTCGCAAATTTTCCACTGAAAAATCCAGAAAGCTTTCAGTGTAACGTTCTTTCGATATAACAAGTGAACAAATTAAAACTGTTTCCCCGAATTCCTGTGTAAGAAGCAGCTGGAAACAGGCGAAAAAGGAACACATGTTCAAGAACTGGTAACTTCCACTATAGCGAACAATAATCGTTTACCTTCTGGTCTCCAGTACCGCTGACATCAGCCGGTCTAAAACGTGAAACGCGAGACCTTGTTCTCGGATGTGGTACGCGAATACTCGACATTAGTCTTCGAGAATACCGAGAACACGTTGGAATCAAGAACTTCTCATTTCCGGATTTAGGACGGCCAAAACCTACTATGCATCCATGTCAACAAAAAATACAACGGAGCATGAGTCTCCTTTACTAGTTGTCAGACCGTCTAGGTCGGTACTAAAGACCGCAGAAGACAGCTCACAATCGGAACGAATTCTGTATCATAAATAAGAAAAAAATTGACTGTTGGCCAAATGTTAAGCACGAGCAAGAGATGCAAGTATATGTTCTGAACAGATGCAGGAAGGGCTACCCATCATGCTAAAGTTTAATCTAATTACTGGCATGCAGTAGTGTCCAGCGAGTTGATAATGGTTATGTTTTCGAGCGAACATCAAGATTATCGGCGTTTTTGCTGGATATGAATACATACGTTTTGTTAACTGAGCAGAGAGGGCTTTCATTGTAAATAATGTTTCTGCGACTGTGTATCATGGAAGTAGCTAAGCAGCTTTTTGGAGGACGCTTGACAATGTCAGCCTCGTGGACCTGACCTTTGAGGAAATCCAATCTCCTGTAATTCCCACCAATATCGAGACTGAAACTTCATAGCAGATTAAAACTGTGTGCTGAACCGAGACTCGAACTCGGGAACTTTGCCTTTCGAGGGCAAGTGCTCCATCATCTGAGCTACCCAAGCACGACTCACGACCCGTTCTCACAGCTTCAATTCTGCCAGTACCTCGTCCTCCTACCTTCCAAACTGCACAGAAGCTCTTCTGTGAACCTTGCAGAACTAGCACTCCTGGAAGAAAGGATATTGTGAAGACATGGCTTAGCCACAGCCTGGGGGATGTTTCGAGAATTAGAATTTCACTCTGTAGCGGAGTGTGCGTTGATATAAAAACCTCCTAGCAGAGCTTCTGTGAAGGCTGGAAGGTAGGAGACGAGATACTGGCAGAATTGAAGCTGTGAGGACGGGTCGTGGGTCGTGCTTGGGTAGCTCAGACGGTAGAGCACTTGCCCGCTAAAGGCAAAGGCCCCGAGTTTTTGGCTCGGTCCGGCACACAGTTTTAATCTGCTATGAAGTTTCATATCAGCGCACACTCCGCTGCAGAGTAAAAATCTCATTCTGGAATATCAAGAGTGTCCGAATCAATACTGTCTCAGATTGTATGCATTTCTCAGCATTTTTTTTTTTTTTTTTACAATTTAAAATCTAATATTGAGGGAAAAGTAATGTTATAAAAGATTAACGTTTACATAGAAGCTATTATTAGATCACTATAAAATAAAATTACTGTCAAATCCTACGATTTTAGAACATGGACCGTCACTGACTAAATTTGACGGACCAGACAACACATTTATTGATAGAACACTTAAAAATATGTGCACTGTTACCAACATTGGTAGTTATTGCGCTTAACGGCGATGTTACTAGACTCCGTTAAGTTGGGTCAATGAGCCTTGAATGCGTAAGTAGTTCTCTTTTATAATTAAACAAATATCAATTGAAATAACTTCAAATTATAATACGGAAAATAAAACCATGGTTTACTGCATGTGCACCACCCTACATGCCCCTTCACTTGCCTGCACAGTTAAATAAATAATTTAGCTCTAGCCTATGACACATTCTCGTACGTAGTAATCAGACAAGACAGTATTTATCCAAGTCTTTTTAGTGGAATTTTCTGCTTTTCACTTTACCAAGTCGTAATTTTGCCCAAGTCTTTGTGCATTCTCTATTGATCATCCAACGTCGATACTTCCCTGTAGACACCGTCGTCCTCAGCGAACAATCTGCCTGTGCTGCTGGTTCTATTTGATAAATCGTTCATGTGTACTGACAACATTAGAGGTTCTAATAAGCTTCCTAGTGGCACATCTTAAATTAGTTTCTCTTTCGAACATTTGTCGCCATTATTCTATCAGTAAAAAATTGGTTGCCAATCGCTTGTCTGTGAATATAATCCATATGATCGTACCTTGATTAGTATTCGACAGTGTGGTACAATGTGGAACGTGGAAATTTAGAAGGACAGAATCTACCTCTTCAGCTGCTCGCTGTCTGCTGTCCTGTAACTGCAACTCTCAGAAGACAGCTTACGAAATAACTGGAACAAATCGCATTATGTAAATTAGGAAAAATTAGCCTATTTCGTGTAAGGAATGTGAACCATTAAACGCAACATTAATGTACATCTACATCTATGCCAAGTAAACCACTGAGGCGCGTTACAGAGAGAACTTTTCAGTGTACAACTGTTAATGTTTCTTCCCATTTCCCTGGAATATTAGAGAAGGAAATAATGAGTTACAGTGACCATTAATTTGTAAGCATATCGTGCAGAAAATGCCGTGCCGTATCCTATCACGGTCGCCACTTGCTGCGCGACTGGGCGGCTCACGCTATGACGCCGCTGGCACGTTGTTGCGACCTCCACTGTGTAATGTACGGTGCACAGGTTAGGCCACGCGTCACGGTGACTGGCCCGGCAGTTCCGCACCACTGAAGAAGGCTGCGTGCCAGCCGCTCTCCCACCCACGCACAGCCTCTGCAGTCCCAACTACCGAGAGATCGCGACCGACTAGCTAGCTGGACGAGGCCGCTGGTGCAGGCGTCTGCCGGAACTGCTTGGCGAGAAGCACAGTTTGAAACCTTACGTATAAAAACGGTAGATTCATTGACTGAAGGCTGTGTAGGCTCGTGATGCATCCTTTAACAGATGTGGTGGCACCGCACTGTAAGCAAAGAGCAGGACTCCAGTGTCAAGTCGAGGCTTGGTGAACAGATTTAGTATGCAAGAAGTCTAATTAAATTAGCACTGACGGTTGGTCTCAGTAACTTCGATGACATACGTTTATCGGTTTGCCTTCATGTATGAGAGGGGTACAATAAGACATGTAACACATTTTTCCTCGACTAATTTCGGTTGAAAAATGTGGAATTTTTTGTAGGACATCGTGGAATATTCTCACTTCGACCCCTATTCAATGAAGTTACGATAGGTGGCAGCGCTATACGAAGCCTTGAAAATGGCGCCTGTCACGGAAGTGCGTTCCAAGCAGAGAACTGTGACTGAGATTCTCTTGGTGGAAAACCAGAGCATCGCAGATATTCACAGGCGCTTGTAGAGTGTCTACAGCGGCCTGACAGTGAACAAAAGCACGGTGAGTCGTTGGGCGAGGCGTCTGTCATCATCGCAACAAGGTCGCGCAATCCTGTCCGGTCTGCGCGTGCCAGCTGCCCGCACACAGCTGTGACTCCTGGAACGTGCGGACACACTCATTCGAGGTGATCGACGGATCACAGTCAGACACCTCGCTCGACAACTGGACGTCTCTGTTGGTAGTGCTGACACACTCGTTCACCAGTTGGGGCACTCAAAGGTGTGTGCCCGCTGGGTTTCTCGCAGCCTAAAGAGCAACGAGAAACCATCTGTGCGCAACTGCTTGCGCGTTACAAGATAGATAGTGACAATTTTTTGTCGAACATCGTCACAGACTATGAAATACGGGTTCATCACTTTGAAACGGAAACAAAACAGCAATCCATGCAGTGTCGCTACATCACCACTCCTCCGAAGAAAAATTTCAAATTCAAATGGCTCTAAGCACTATGGGACTTGCCACCCGAGGTCATCAGTTCCCTTGGCTTAGAACAACTTAAACCTAACTACCTAAGGACATCACACACATCCATGCCCGAGGCGAGATTCGAACCTGCGAACGTAGCAGCAGCGCGGTTCCGGAATGAAGCGCCGAGAACCGCTCGGCCACAGCGGCCGGCTGTAAAAGTTCAAAGCCATACCTTCGGCCAGTAAATTCATGGCGACAGTCGTCTGGATCTCTGAGGAGGTTACTCTGTTTGATGTCCTCACTCATGGTGCATCGATCTTCTCTGAACTGTAAATTGAAAAAATAAAAGAAACAACTACAGCGTGTTGGTCGCAACAAAAATGCAAACGGACGTCTCTACAGCAGCGCAAGTCCTTACACAAGTCTCCGCGCCCGAGAGGAGCTCGCAAAACTTCTTCCTCGTCCACCCTACAGCCCGTATCTCGCACCTTCCGTCTGTTTGGCCCAATGAAGTATGCACTCAGCAAAAAGCAATACGTCGACGACGGGTAGGTTATTGATGCAGCAAGATATTGGTTCCGGGGTCGACCAGTAGAGTGGTACCATGCGTGCATACAGGCCCTCTCAGTAAGGTGACGTAAGGATGTCGCTTTGAACGGACACTATGTTCAAAAAATAGGATTTTGTTGCCAAAAGAGTGGGGAATAATGTGGTACACTGGAATCCTGAATAAACCCAACGAGCTTTCAGAGAAAAATGTGTTGCACTACCTATTGCCCCCTATGAACCATGGACCTTGCCGTTGGTGGGGAGGTTTGCATACCTCAACGATACAGCTAGCCGTACCGTAGGTGCAACCACAACGGAGGGGTATCTTTTGAGAGGCCAGACAAGCGTGTGGTTCCTGAAGAGGGGCAGCAGCCTTTTCAGTAGTTTCAGGGGCAACGGTCTGGATGATTGACTGATCTGGCCCTGTAACACTAACCAAAACGGCCTTGCTTGTTTTGGTAGTGCGAACGGCTGAAAGCAAGGGGAAACTACAGCCGTAATTTTTCCCGAAGACATGAAGCTTTACTGTATGATTAAATGATGATGGCGTCCTGTTGGGTAAAATATTCCGGAGGTAAAATAGTCCCCCATTCAGATCTCCAGGCGGGGACTAGTCAAGAGGACATCGCTATCAGGAGAAAGAAAACTGGCGTTCTACGGATCGGAGCGTGGAATGTCAGATCCCTTAATCGGGCAGGTAGGTTAGAAAATTTAAAAAGGGAAATGGATAGGTTGAAAGGTGGCTACACTGAGCCACAGCGCCAGAGATTGCGCCAAAGAGTATTATTCCGCCGCCTCCACTGGCAGTGCTTGTCGAGAACTCGTAGTAGTCAGTGCTTGCTGAGATGTCGTAGTGAAGAGTTCTTGTCGAGAAGTCGTGGTGGAGAGTGCTTGTTGAGATGTGCTAGTAGTGAGTCGGTGTTGATATGTTGTAGTAGGGAGCGCTTGTTCCATGTTTTATGCAGTTGTTTGATGGGATAGACAGCAGATGTTGTTCGAATGGAGATATTGTAATGAGCAGAGTGCTTTTCGTCAATATATATGAAGGTAAAATATTCCCTTTTTTTTCATTATTTCCATGTCTTAAATAATGCGTCATTACAGGTTCACTCAACAAAGCATCTGGCTTGTGTTCTTGTATTAGAGTATAATTCTGGTTTCCTTACGCAATTATAGTATTTCTATTTTTTTTAATTACTTCAGTATAAATGATATTTAAAATTTCTTGTCCTATTGAAGAAGAACCGTGCCAGATGTGTACGTTGAATCACACTTCCACACACAGAACAGTTACACTTGTGTTTTGTTGTTGCGTTGGTTTTATAGTTGCTGGGGACTTAATTAATTAATCAATTGTGTTAACGAAAATTTTCTTTCATTCCTTGTTGTTATTCTATGCAGTCAGATTGCGTACTAAAACTAGTCAGGGCCAACCGTTTACGAGACCTCGTAATCGGACAGACAACTACTAAAAATTTAAAAAGAATTTGCATTCGTAATATATAAATAAGCCCCCATGCAAGGTTAAAGTTAGATATAGTGGGAATTTGTGAAGTTCCGTGGCAGGAGGAACAAGACTTTTGGCCAGGTGAATACAGGGTCATAAATACATAATCAAATAGGGGTAATGCTGGAGTAGGATTAATAATGAATAAAAAAATAGGAGTACGGGAAAGCTACTACAAACAGCATAGTGAACGCATTATTGTGGCCAAGATAGACACGAAGCCCACGCCTACTACTGTAGTACAAGTTTATATGCCAACTAGCTCCGCAGATGACGAAGAAATTGATGAAATGTATCATGAGATAAAATAAATAATTCAGGTAGTGAAGGGAGACGAAAATTTAATAGTCATGGGTGACTGGAATTCGAGAGTAGGAAAAGGGAGAGAAGGAAACATAGTAGGTGAATATGGATTGGGGCTAAGAAATGAAAGAGGAAGCCGCCTGGTAGAATTTTGCGCAGAGCATAACTTAATCATAGCTAACACTTGGTTCAAGAATCATGAAAGAAGTTTGTATACATGGAAGAACCCTGGAGATACTAAAAGGTGTCAGATAGATTATATAATGGTAAGACAGAGATTTAGGAACCAGGTTTTAAATTGTAAGACATTTCCAGGGGCAGATGTGGACTCTGACCACAATCTATTGGTTATGAGCTGTAGATTAAGACTGAAGAAACTGCTAAAAGGTAGGAACTTAAGGAGATGGGACCTCGATAAACTGAAAGAACCAGCGGTTGTAGAGAGTTTCAGGGAGAGCATAAGGGAACAATTGACAGGAATGGGGGAAAGAAATACAGTAGAAGAAGAATGGGTAGCTTTGAGGGATGCAATAGTGAAGGTAGCAGAGGATCAAATAGGTAAAAAGACGAGGGCTTGTAGAAATCCTTGGGTAACAGAAGAAATATTGAATTTAATTGATGAAAGGAGAAAATATAAAAATGCAGTAAATGAAGCAGGCAAAAAGGAATACAAACGTCTCAAAAATGAGATCGACAGGAAGTGCAAAATGGCTAAGCAGGGATGGCTACAGGACAAATGTAAGGATGTAGAGGCTTATTTCACTAGGGGTAAGATAGATACTGCCTACAGGAAAATTAAAGAGACCTTTGGAGGAAGGAGAACCACTTGCATGAATATCAAGAGCTCAGATGGAAACCCAGTTCTAAGCAAAGAAGGGAAAGCAGAAAGGTGGAAGGAGTATATAGAGGGTCTATACAAGGGCGATGTACTTGACGACAATATTATGGAAATGGAAGAGGATATAGATGAAGATGAAATGGGAGATATGATACTGCGTGTAGAGTTTGACAAAGCACTGAAAGACCTGAGTCGAAACAAGGCCTCCGGAGTAGACAACATTCCATTAGAACTACTGACAGCCTTGGGAGGGCCAGTCCTGACAAAAGTCTACCATCTGGTGAGCAAGATGTATGAGACAGGCGAAATACCCTCAGACTTCAAGAAGAATATAATAATTTCAATCCCAAAGAAAGCAGGTGTTGACAGATGTGCAAAGTACCGAACTATCAGTTTATTAAGTCACAGCTGCAAAATACTAACGCGAATTCTGTACAGACGAATGGAAAAACTGATAAAGCCGACCTCGGGAAAGATCAGTTTGGATTCCGTATAAGTGTTGGAACACGTAAGGCGATACTGACCCTACGACTTATCTTAGGAGAAAGATTAAGGAAAGGCTAACCTACGTTTCTAGCATTTGTAGACTTAGAGAAAGCTTTTGACAATGTTGACTGGAATACTCTCTTTCAAATTCTAAAGGTGGCAGGGGTAAAACACAGGGAGCGAAAGGCTATTTACAATTTGTACAGAAAGCAGATGGCAGTTATAAGAGTCGAGGGACATGAAAGGGAAGCAGTGGTTGGGAAGGGAGTGAGACAGGGTTGTAGCCTCTCCCCGTTGCTGTTCAATCTGTATATTGAGCAAGCAGTAAAGGAAGCGAAAGAAAAATTCCTAGTAGGTATTAAAATCCATGGAGAAGAAATAAAACTTTGAGGTTCGCCGATGACATTGTAATTCTGTCAGAGACAGCAAAGGACTTGGAAGAGCAGTTGATCGGAATGGACAGTGTCTTGAAAGGAGGGTATAAGATGAACATAAACAAAAGCAAAACGAGGATAATGGAATGTAGTCGAATTAAGTCGGGCGATGCTGCGGGAATTAGATTAGGAAATGAGACACTTAAAGTAGTAATGGAATTTTGCTATTTGGGGAGCAAAATAACTGATGACGGTCGAAGTAGAGAGGATATAAAATGTAGACTGGTAATGGCAAGGTAAGCGTTTCTGAAGAAGAGAAATTTGTTAACATCCAGTATTGATTTAAGTGTCAGGAAGTCGTTTCTGAAAGTGTTTGTATGGAGTGTAGCCATGTATGGAAGTGAAACATGGACGATAAATAGTTTGGACAAAATACTAATTCAATTGCTAAATCCAAAATCACTTGATAATTAAATCAAATTACTGCAAAAAGAACATTTAGTTTAACAAAACTTGCATATAATACAAAGAAAAAGTGAATAAACAAACAAGAGTAAAACTTTTGAGAACAAAAAATAAGAAATTTAAAAATTTATAAAATTAAGAAAAAATAAAAGATTCAAATATTTAAAGAAAAAAAGAAAAAATCACAAACATTAACAAAAAAGAAACGAGCCCCCGAATGACCACACAAGCTTTCGAAATGTGGTGTTACAGAAGAATGCTGAAGATTAAATGGCTAGATCACATAACTAATGAGGAGGTATTGAATAGAAATGGGTAGAAGAGGAGTTTGTGGCACAACTTGACTAGAAGAAGGGATCGGTTGGTAGAACATGTTCTGAGGCATCGAGGTATCACCAATTTAGTACTGGAGGGCAGCGTGGAGGGTAAAAATCGTAGAGGGGACCAAGAAATGAATACACTAAGCTGATTCAGAAGGATGTAGGCTGCAGTAGGTACTGGGAGATGAAGAAGCTTGCACAGGATAGAGTAGCATGGAGAGCTGCATCAAACCAATCTCAGGACTGAAGACCACAACAACAACAACAACAACTACTACTACTACTACCTGTTGAACACCCCTCGTACTTCAAAGATTGCGAGTGGCTGAAACTCAATAAAACGTGATTCAATAAAAAAAATTATACGTCTCCAACCATCTCATGTCACTTTTAGGCAAAATAAACTAACTGGTAAAAAGTGTCTGCACGCCGATTAGTTGGCATTAATAACGGGGCGTGTCCACTCTTCACCTTTATGACAGCTCATACTTTGCTCGGAATGCTTTAGGTGAGATGTCTGAATACCTGTGGAGAAATGCCAGCCCATTCTTCCTCAGGAATCGAAACCAGAGAATGTTGTGACGTTGGACACTGGGGTCTGGATGGCTCTAAGCACTATGCGACTTAACATCTGAGGTCATCAGTCCCCTACACTTAGAATTACTTAAACCTAACTAACCTAAGGACATCACACACATCCATGTCCGAGGCAGGATTTGAACCTGCGATCGTAGCGGTGGCGCGGTTCAGGACTGAAGCCAAGGAGGGAGACAGATGAGGAGGAGGACAGTTAGAAGGAAGGAGAAAGAGACGAAGGAGAAAGAGGAGAAGGAGAAAGAGAATAAGAGACTGAGGGAGAAAGGGGCAGGAAGCGAAAAGAAGAATTGGATGAGGAAGAGGAGGAGGAGGAGAATGATGAGGGGGTGGTGAATGGGGAGGAAGAGGAAGAGGAGGAAGAGGAGGGAAGTAAAAAAAAGGAAGGAAAAGGGAAAGAAACAGACACGGAGAATGAGAAAGAAAGGTAGGAGATGGTGCAGAACGAAAAATAGGAGAAGAGCAGAAAGAAAAGTAGAAAAAGGAGCAAACCGAGAAGGCGAAGGAGGAAGATACGAAAAAGAAGAAGAAAGAGGAAGAGGAGGCGGAGTAGGATAAGGAATGTAAGAAAAGAAGGTAAATCTGAGCTTTTTCCTTTGGTTGGCGATCAAAAATCATTTGGTGAAGGTAATCGCCCTAGAGTTACAGTGTTAGAAAATTCTGACACACCAGCATGAAACCTTGGATAACGGTTTCTGTGAGTATGCAACACATTACTCTACAATATACTGTGTGCTCATCAAGGGTTTTATGCTGGTGTGTTGGAATTTATTTACTGTTTAACTGCAGTTTGATTACTTTAACCAAAAGAGTTTGACCAAACACTAATGTGGATACACAAATCTGAAAATTATCTGTAGAGTACATGTTATCGAAACTAGTTACCGATCACTTATGCCACGAATCTGAAGTTTGCTTAATATGTAAGATAAATAAGACCCTCGACATCCTGAGGTGGACAGTAAGTTCTAACGCACGTGAATAATCCACATAAATACGTGGGAAGCAATAAAAGTTAAAATTAACAGAGACTAGTTTCCGTTGATAAAGTCATCGGTAGGGATATAACGTATCGGTTCGTAACTTGTCGAAGACTCAGTGAACGGATTGATCGAAAAGTCTGGTGCGGACACCACGGCAGAGAATTACAGATTTCAGACGAAAGGCTTTCTAGTCGAAAGACTGAATTAAAAGCTGTTTATTGGAAAGCACAGGCTATTTTAGCGCAAAATTTAGGTTATAGATTAACAAAGTTAATGACATAAGTAATCAAAACAGGAATCGCGGTTTTGCGAAAGTCACAATTGGCGGAAGACAGAATTAGACCAACTGATCGAATTCTGCCATCTAGGAAGATTTTCTGTTTTTATAATGTATTTGGTTTGTGATCCATTTCCATGGTGTGACGTATTGCGAGGCGTGGCTTCCTCGTTTACATTTTATGGTATAAAACAGAAAATATTTACGATATTAGTACATTAGGGAGTCTAACAACTAGTGCAGTCAGTGAGCGTAAAAAGCGCACCAGTGTAATGTAGCTACTGGCTCTTGCGTTTACTCAAATCTTGATTCGCAGGACGCCACAATGTTAAGAATATTCTTTAGCAGAAGAAATTTTTGTGAACAATGATTACAGTTCAGCGCATACGTAAATTTACCTGGATATGACTTTAATAATTAAAAAAACCAGTTGATATAACATTACATGAAAACGCTACGTTCCCTGAGGGCCGTACACCATTCTGATTTATATGTATATGAGGCGTATAATGCGTAATTCATGACAGCAGTCAGAACTGTATCCTGATCGTACCAGTGCAAATGCCGGAAAGACTGAGGATAGAAGACTAATAATTCGGACGTCGTCATTGACAAATGATACACGAAATTCAGTCTGTGACGCAGTACAAAAATTGTAGCAGCTTCTGTGTTGCAAAGATTAATTACCGACTAAAACGCATTAATTGCTCAAGAAAAATAGTAAGTTAATAGTAAGGAGGTACCTTAGAATATTATTCCGTAAGACATCAGCAACGAAAATATGCAAAACTGGTTTCAGTATTCCCAAATTTGGCCACTATTTTTGTGGTAGCAGTAGCCGAACCTAAACGTTTTAGCAGATTTACTATATGGCTTTCCAAGTTGAAATTGTCATCAGTGTGCAAACCTAAAACCCTACTACTTTCTATCCTGTATATTATTTCGTTTTGGTATTCTAGTTTGAGAGGAGGTGGGATATTTTTGACAGCACAAAACTGGATGAGCTGTGTTTTTTTAAACATTAAAGCTATCTCATTTGTGCAATAACCAGTCAGTAACTTTCACAGAAACGTCATTTACCATTTTCTCTATTGACTGTTCTTTTCTCGGCTTCACTAAAATCACATGTTAACAGAACTAATTCTGCCCCATTTTCGAAATAAATGGCAGATCCTTACCAAAAAGCAAAAACAGTACTGGGTCAATGATCGAAGCCTGTAGGAGTCCCACTGTAATTTGTCGCCGTGAAGATGATGCGTCTCTCTTAGGACGAGTGGCGTTCGGTAAGTAATGCAACACATTTTTCTTTTAAAGCAGATTGGTTTTATTCGGATTCCAATACACCATATTATTCTCCACTCTTTTGGCTGCAAAACCCTATTTTGCAACATAATCTCCGTTCAATGCGACGGCCTTACACCACGATACTGGGAGGGTCTGTTTGCCCTCGTGGTACCACTCTACTTTCTCTGCCTCGTGATGACTGGGTGTTGTGTGATGTCCTTAGGTTAGTTAGGTTTAAGTAGTTCTAAGTTCTAGGGGACTGATGACCATAGATGTTAAATCCCATAGTGCTCAGAGCCATTTTTTGGTACCACTCTAAGGTCGACATCGTAGAACGTCTTGCTGCACCAATAACTTCTACATCTACATCTACATCTATACTCCGCAAGCCACCTGACGGTGTGTGGCGGAGGGTACCTTGAGTACCTCTATCGGTTCTCCCTTCTGTTCCATTCTCGTATTGTTCGTGGAAAGAAGGATTGTCGGTATGCCTTTGTGTGGGCTCTAATCTCTCTGATTTTATCCTCATGGTCTCTTCGCGAGATATACGTAGGAGGGAGCAATATACTGCTTGACTCTTCGGTGAAGGTATGTTCTCGAAACTTTGACAAAAGCCCGTACCGAGCTACTGAGCGTCTCTCCTGCAGAGTCTTCCACTGGAGTTTATCTATCATCTCCGTAACGCTTTCGCGATTACTAAATGATCCTGTAACGAAGCGCGCTGCTCTCCGTTGGATCTTCTCTATATCTTCTATCAACCCTATCTGGAACGGATCCCACACTGCTGAGCAGTATTCAAGCAGTGGGCGAACAAGCGTACTGTAACCTACTTCCTTTGTTTTCGGATTGCATTTCCTTAGGATTCTTCCAATGAATCTCAGTCTGGCATCTGCTTTACCGACGATCATTCCATTTTAAATCACTCCTAATGCGTACTCCCAGATAATTTATGGTATTAACTGCTTCCAGTTGCTGACCTGTTATTTTGTAGCTAAATGATAAAGGATCTATCTTTCTGTGTATTCGCAGCACATTACACTTGTCCACATTGAGATTCAATTGCCATTCCCTGCACCATGCGTCAATTCGCTGCAGATCCTCCTGCATTTCAGTACAATTTTCCATTGTTACAACCTCTCGATACACCACAGCATCATCCGCAAAAAGCCTCAGCGAACTTCCGATGTCATCCACAAGGTCATTTATGTATATTGTGAATAGCAACGGTCCTATGACACTCCCTTGCGGCACACCTGAAATCACTCTTACTTCGGAAGACTTCTCTCCATTGAGAATGACATGCTGCGTCCTGTTACCTAGGAACTCCTCAATCCAATCACACAATTGGTCTGATAGTCCATATGCTCTTACTTTGTTCATTAAACGACTGTGGGGAACTGTATCGAACGCCTTGCGGAAGTCAAGAAACACGGCATCTACCTGGGAACCCGTATCTATGGCCCTCTGAGTCTCGTGGACGAATAGCGCGAGCTGGGTTTCACATGACCGTCTTTTTCGAAACCCATGCTGATTCCTACAGAGTAGATTTCTAGTCTCCAGAAAAGTCATTATACTCGAACACAATACGTGTTCCAAAATTCTACAACTGATAGACGTTAGAGATATAGGTCTATAGTTCTGCACATCTGCTCGACGTCCCTTCTTGAAAACGGGGATGACCTGTGCCCTTTTCCAATCCTTTGGAACGCTACGCTCTTCTAGAGACCTACGGTACACCGCTGCAAGAAGGGGGGCAAGTTCCTTCGCGTACTCTGTGTAAAATTGAACTGGTATCCCATCAGGTCCAGAGGCCTTTCCTGTTTTGAGCGATTTTAATTGTTTCTCTATCCCTCTGTCGTCTATTTCGATATCTACCATTTTGTCATCTGTGCGACAATCTAGAGAAGGAACTACAGTGCAATCTTCCTCTGTGAAACAACTTTGGAAAAAGACATTTAGTATTTCGGCCTTTAGTCTGTCATCCTCTGTTTCAGTACCATTTTGGTCACAGAGTGTCTGGACATTTTGTTTTGATCCACCTACCGCTTTGACATAAGACCAAAATTTCTTAGGATTTTCTGCCAAGTCAGTACATAGAACTTTACTTTCGAATTCATTGAACGCCTCTCGCATAGCCCTCCTCACACTACATTTCGCTTTGCGTAATTTTTGTTTGTCTGCAAGGCTTTGGCTATGTTTATGTTTGCTGTGAAGTTCCCTTTGCTTCCGCAGCAGTTTTCTAACTCGGTTGTTGTACCACGGTGGCTCTTTTCCATCTCTTACGATCTTGCTTGGCACATACTCATCTAACGCATTATGTACGACGGTTTTGAACTTTGTCCACTGATCCTCAACACTATCTGTACTTGAGACAAAACTTTTGTGTTGAGCCAACAGGTACTCTGAAATCTGCTTTTTGTCACTTTTTCTAAACAGAAAAATCTTCCTACCCTTTTTAATATTCCTATTCACGGCTGAAATCATCGATGCCGTAACCGCTTTATGATCGCTGATTCCCTGTTCTGCGTTAACTTTTTCAAATAGTTCGGGTCTGTTAGTCACCAGAAGGTCTAATATGTTATCGCCACGAGTCGGTTCTCTGTTTAACTGGTCAAAGTAGTTATCAGATAAAGCACTTAAAAAAATTTCACTGGATTCTTTGTCCCTGCCACCCGTTATGAACGTCTGAGTCTCCCAGTCTATATCCGGCAAATTAAAATCTCCACCCAGAACTATAACATGGTGGGGAAATCTACTCGAAATATTTTCCAAATTATCCTTCAGGTGCTCAGCCACAACAGCTGCTGAGCCAGGGGGCCTATAGAGACATCAAATTACCATGTCTGAGCCTGCTTTAACCGTGACCTTCACCCAAATCATTTCATATTTCGGATCTCCGTCAATTTCCTTCGATACTATTGCACTTCTTATCGCTGTAAACACGCCTCCCCCTTCACTGTCCAGCCTGTCTCTGCGGTATACATTCCAATCTGAGTTTAGGATTTCATTACTATTTACATCTGGTTTCAGCCAACTTTCTGCCCCTAGTACTATATGGGCGTTGTGACCGTTTATTAATGAGAGCAGTTCTGGGACCTTTCTGTAGACGCTCCTGCAGTTTACTATTAGCACATTAATATTGTTATTCCCTGTTGCATTTTGCCTACTCCTACCTTGCTGCGTCTCAGGAGGCGTCTTGTCGGGCCTAACCTAAAAAAAACCCATGTGCACTCCACACGTACTCCGCTACCCTTGTAGCCGTTTCCGGCGTGTAGTGCACGCCTGACATATTCAGGGGGACCCTACATTTCTCCACCCGATAGCGGAGGTCGAGAAATTTGCACCCCAGATCTCCCCATTATTCACGTACTCCTTCCCGTGGAGTGCATCCTTTATTGAACCAATCAGATGGAAGTTGCAAAGTGGGAGATTTGGGCTGTAGGATGGATGAGGAATAGCAACCCAATGAAGTTTTGCGAGCTCCACACGGACGCGCAGACTGGTGTGAGGCCCTGCATTGTCGTGGGGAAGGAGAAGTTCGTCTGCATCCATCGATCACCTCGAACGAGAGTTCCCGCACGTTCCAACATTGCAAGAGCCGCATTTGTGTGCGGCCGGCCGGCACACCGGAGGTGGGACAGATCTGCGCTACCTCGTTGGGATCTTGACAGACGCCTCGCCCAACGACTCCCCGTGGTTTTGTTCACTACCAGGTCTCCCTAGACATTCTGCAAGGGCCTATGGATATATGCGATGCTCCGCCGGTTTTCCGCCAAAAGAAACTCAGTGACAGCTCTCTGCTTGTAACGCATGTCTGTTAACACAAGCCATTTTGAAGGCTACGTATAGATCCGCCACCTATCGGAACTTCATAAGACTCAAGGAGCTGAAGCTGGAATATTCCACGATGTCATGCAACAAATTCCGCATCTTTTCAACCGAAATTGATCGAGTAAAAAATGTGTTTTCATTACTTGTTAAACGTCCCTCGCATTCGTCGGACAGCTCAGGATAACTCTCTACATTCTATGTGATCTAAGGCTTCCCGGCGAATGTGCTGTATCCAAAGTTCTCGGGTGTCCAGCCGGATCCGATCGTCGAAGTTCCACGATATTTCGGCGAATAACTATTCCGCCATCATTAGTTGATGCTGATGGAATGATCTGACATAAATACCACGGACACAGCGCAGACAGATCATTCCATCAGCACCACCTGATGATGGCGGAATAGTTATTCGCCGAAATATCGTGGAACTTCGACGATGGGATCCGGCTGGACACCCGAGAACCTTGGATATCTCTACATTCTGTTTCTTATACAAAAATTAAACCAGAAATGTGCCGAACTAAGTATTCCACGAAAACTTAACTTCTCTAATACAATCTGACACAATCAAATTCGTTCTACAAGTCACAAAAAACCCAAATGGTGATATTTTATCATGTAAAGATTTTATTTTATGCTCGATAAATGTATAAATAGCTGAGTGAGTAGAGTAGCCCTTTTGATTATCCAAACTAAGAATCCCATTACCACGGGTGAGACCTACGCTGGAATACAGGAAGTAGGTCCAATTGGATGTAGGCTGCAGTAGTTATGCGGAGATGAAAAGGCATGCACAGTATAGACTAACTAAGGGAGCTGCATCAAACCAGTATAGGCCTGAAGATCACAAAAACATAACAGTAACATACTGAAACTTCCTGGCAGATTAAAACTGTGTGCCCGACCGAGACTCGAACTCGGGACCTTTGCCTTTCGCGGGCAAGCGCTCTACCAACTGAGCTACCGAAGCACGACTCACGCCCGGTACTCACAGCTTTACTTCTGCCAGTACCTCGTCTCCTACCTTCCAAACTTTACAGAAGCTCTCCTGCGAACCTTGCAGAACTAGCACTCCTGAAAGAAAGGATATTGCGGAGACATGGCTTAGCCACAGCCTGGGGGATGTTTCCAGAATGAGATTTTCACTCTGCAGCGGAGTGTGCGCTGATATGAAACTTCCCGGCAGATTAAAACTGTGTGCCCGACCGAAACTCGAACTCGGGACCTTTGCCTTTCGCGGGCAAGCGCTCTACCAACTGAGCTACCGAAGCACGACTCACTCCGCTGCAGAGTGAAAATCTCATTCTGGAAACATCCCCCCGGCTGTGGCTAAGCCATGTCTCCGCAATATCCTTTCTTTCAGGAGTGCTAGTTCTGCAAGGTTCGCAGGAGAGCTACTGTAAAGTTTGGAAGGTAGGAGACGAGGTACTGGCAGAAGTAAAGCTGTGAGTACCGGCCGTGAGTCGTGCTTCGGTAGCTCAGATGGTAGAGCACTTGCCCGCGAAAGGCAAAGGTCCCGAGTTCGAGTCTCGGTCGGGCACACAGTTTTAATCTGCCAGGAAGTTTCATATCAGCGCACACTCTGCTGCAGAGTGAAAATCTCATTCTAGTAACGTACTGATTTGTCTCTCTCGACGGTTTGCACTTTTAAGAAGTGCAGAAGTGGATGAACTGAGTTGTTTAGGAAACTCTAAAATATATCTTTCTTTAATCTAATGGTGCAGGCACGTATGCAAAACTTTTACAAGCTAATGATCCAAATGGTATGTGTCAAACAGGAAATAATAAAGGAGAACACTGGATCAATTACAAGCGTATGACGAATTTGTTATGCGACGTGTGTAATGCATGAGCTCACTCTTTATTGGGGACGTCTATGAAAAATACCGAAAATGTCAATTTTCCATTTATTTTTCATTTATCACTAGAAATCATGGAAAATAAGTTCCCGTAGTTTCAATGACAAAATCACATCTGAAGTGCCTGAAATATGATTAAATGTGTGACGCGATCTTCTTGCCTCACCCATTTTCAAGCAACACTTCAATACTAGCTCGGCGGACAACTATTCCGTGAATTACTTTCACGCAAACTTGTACGGGATCCATCTAGAAGGATGTGACACATACTCATTCGTTTTATAGATGAGCTGTTGGACATTAGTGGACACAACAGACTGACAAAGAAGATGATAGACATTCTTCAAGTTTATTATGGCAAGGCAATCAGATAGAACCTATGAAGTGTAAATCACATGAAAAGTATAATATGGGCTACACATTTCCACATGGTGTCAACAGATGAACATCCCACTATCATCTGTGCCATATTATCTGAAGTAAATATCAGCAAGCTCAGAGGGATAACAATCCCTGCATTCACAAGGAGAGGCTTCCAACATGTATCCTGGATGTTGTTAAGCCTACTTATAGATTTATGGCCGATTTTGTACTTCTATAGAAGTGTGTTCATGGCAAAACCCAGAATCCAAATTAGTCTCTAAATTCACTCATATGGAAACGATGCCCTAAAACTGTATTTTCATGTGCTGCAGTTGTCACAACTGAAGCTTATGACACAGTTCTTGTATCTAACGATGGAAACATAGAGAGGATGAAGGAATTATAGACAATGGGCTTTAAGATAGGAAATTTCACTGCAGACATGTTGAGAAAAATAGATTTACAGCGCCTTTCTGCGGGAAATCAGTTGAAGACTTGGTAAAGAAAAGAAGGCAGAAAACACAAAACCACAAGAGCAGCACTGAAGGGGAAGAGGACCCTAAGCACAAATCTGGGCCCTTACGAAGTGGTGATACAAGAAAAAAACGTTAGGCTGAACTTTATAAATTGCATTTCCTGAAAATTATGTTGTTTTTTTTAATTTTATGTACCTTTTTCTCAGACTCTACGAAGGCTAGAATTATGAAATTTTGTACACTTGTTTCTCTAAGCCCAATAAATGTTATCTCAAGACTAATTTTTGAAATTCTGAAGGTAAATTGGGTTATGGGGAAAATTCTTGGAATTTTGCATGAATTTTATATTATACTTACAGAATTATAATTACAAAATCAATAAAATTCTCTTATTCGATATATTCAAACAACCGTATGACAAAAGCTTACTATATGTAAAGGGATTACACAGAGAAAATTTTGTAGAAATGTCTCGAATAATTTGTGAGAAAGGGAACATATACATATTACTTTTTTGCAAATAAAATTTCTTAATTCCATAAAAAAGTGAAACATATATAATCATAGGATCTTAAAAGTAAATGTGTTGATTTCATGGAAAGCATCGTACAAAATTTCATTGCCGTATCTTCAGAATTGTGGATTAGGTGCATCTTTTAAATAGTGTGCGTTTTTCATGAACGTCCCCCTTAAAAGTTATTGTCTCTTTAACAGCTGCGCTAAACCTGGAAAGTACACCCATATCTCGGCCCACCCTCACAAGCTCGGCCGTGCATCCGGATTGCTTATAAGGGAAGAAAACAACTAGTTTATATGTGAAACATGGAAACTTCGGTCGGTGGCGGGAACTAATATTAGCACGATAGCGGAGATTCACGACCTATATTCTGATTTCATCGATAAAGCAACTCATTTTTTGTAGTAGCAACGACAGAACGAAAACACCCTCAAGAATTGAAAAAGCAACTACAGATAATATGACCACACAAACGAAGAAAAGAAGGAGAACAATCTCAGAAAAGAATTGTTGCACTTGATGAAACCTACATACATGATTTTGAACCATAACATAATTTCTCAGTCATCAAAATGAAAAAGTTCCGACCCTCCAGTCCCGAATAAATTCCGCCGCGGACAATCAAAGATGAAACTGATGATGATGTTTGCGTATGAGAAGAGTGGAGTCAGAGCTACAAGTAGAATACCCCAGGGGACGTCTGTAACAGACGCGTGCTAAAAGCAGTTTCTGCAAAATGTTTTGCGCCCGAAAATTCCTCAAATAAGACCTAACATGCTTGCAGCTGGTGTCCTCATTTTGCACGATAATGCAAGACCACATATTCCCCAACCAGTCAGAGAAACGCTCCGCAAATATGGTTAGAAAATACTTCCCCACCCCCCGTTCAGTCCTGATATGAATCTGCCAGACTTTGTTTTGTTTCTATAGTTGAAGGAACAGCTCCGTGGAAAACGTTTTGATAAAATCGATGAAGCTTCCAGTTGAAAGGTCTCTGTTGGATTCCTTTCATGTTAATTTCTTAAATCTGTTGTCATTTACGGCATACATTCCACTTCTAAATTTGCTGTGGTGTTTCTGACTATCTGGGAGGAGACTGAGCAGTGAAACGTGTTACTTTTACACATAAACAAGAACGATCTGTCACACTACTACACTTTAAAACACAGTTTATATATAATTCATGTCACACAGTCGCATACGGAACCTACATCCGCTTTCTTTTATATACTGTATATGATAAGATACTGTCATCCCCCTTCCCTTCTGTGTGAAAGAATGAATGAGCAAATGTATTTCTAGTTGCATGCTGGATGGTAGCAGACAAGCCTGTCTGCTAGAGAACAGTAGGACCAACGTCAGAACAGGTAGCTACGCTTTCTAGAAGCAAAGAGGTTTCTATTCTTAATATGGTGCTGTCCATCCCTTGTCATGTTGGTATAGGAAGCTGCCTCTCTGGTCACTTCCGTTTGTATTTGGGAGGCACCCCTCAGGAGGGACCCACGGCAGTCTGTCCGCGGCGAGCGTCTGAAATGGTAAGATCTCCGGCGAAGCGCGTGTCTGCTAAGTCCGTAGGACAATGGATTTCTTACGTTCAGCCTAACTGAAAATTTAATCACCTTTATTTCAGGTTTAGCTCTAAAATATCTAATGTTATCTTAAATTGAAACCCAGTGTATTTCGAGTGTGAAGTTCAGAATATCTTCCAGTAGTTGCTTTGTCACCACCTATTGATCAGTAACTCTAACTAAGATCATCAATCTTAAATGCGAATGTACGTGAGATTATAACGTCTCGTCTTGACAATATTTTTCAATATAGCAACCTTTCTTTATGTTCAACCCACGTGGGGTGTACTTTGTGAGACCAGTACCACGTGCTTATACAATTGTTTGACCCATCAGGTTAACAGTAAGACGATAGTAGCCAATTCGAGGTTTTTCTTTTGTAAATTGCGTTTCGATCTAATTTATTTTAATTATCAAAATTATTGTGGAGTTACACTTTTTGTGTAAACCAAGTTGACCACGTGAAGCATGTGGTGTAAGCATCAAAGTAGCCCTCAGCTATTCTTTTCGGGAAGATTTCACAGAGAGTTAGTATGAATTTAGTATACTAGTGTGTGGTAATTTCATGACGGACAGGATTGCGCTACGAACGTAACTTCTTTGGGTGAAAATTGAATCGGTTGGTTGTGGTTAATTTCCTCTTGCATATGTTTTAACGTTCTTCGTGTGTTATTTTATGAATGCAGTGTTGTATGTAGTCTCGCAATCTTGGCTCCCTATTTGATGTGTTCCGCAAGATTACAAACTCACATTTACACAATCCTAAATAAGGCATCAGTTTAGTTATGAATCAAGTTTGATATGCTGAAATTTTAAGGGAACAATGATCAAGGTTAAAAATAAATGTCCAAATATAATCTGATTTATTTCATTTTATTTAAATTGTCTTTTTATATATATATCACCGGTTATCGTAAGATGAGTAGTAAAAGATTATAATTAATGTTAGTCTGGTTGGGAATCTGGTAAGCTAGACTGGATACCTGGTGAAACAGTTGCTCAGTAATGCAAGGTTAACTTCCTCAGATAGCTCACAGCTTTTAACCCACTTTTATGGTCTTGAATATCAGCACCGCTCTCAGAACAAATTAATGCAACAACACTACGCAGTGAGAGGACCCGAGTAATCAGACAGCAATGAAGGTGACCTATCCGGGATACAGAAGTTACCAAAACCTTGGGAAGCTGTCGTAAGCAAGAATCGAGATTATACTGAAGGCCTGTAAAGATATTTTGTAAAATAAATTATTTTCTTCAATTTTGTATGACAGTGTGCAGAACGTTTGAAATGATGCCGCATTACTGCAGCAGATTATACTGATGTGTAAGCAGTGGCCTCGACTTTATGCTGGCTGATGATGATTACAGGTTGTAGAGGGTAAGTCCTCGAAAGAACTGAGCCCTAAGTGTGCTGCTCAATAACAAAAATAAGCTGTAGATCGATGGATAATGAGATACAGATAGACCTGCAGAGGATATACGGCACAAGGACTGGCAATCAATCATTAACACCAGGTAATGTAACCATCATACAAAATAGGCCGAAAGGTCCATCATTTTTCTTTTATGCTATTGGAGGTATATCACTGCAAGAAGTAGCCGTTCGGAGCGACCTAGCGCGGAACGACAGTGACATATCAATTTTAGGGAAAACAGAGGGCGGAATGAGATTACAAGAATCTTAAGGAATGTAATTTAACCACGAGACTTAGCTTACAAAACCTTGGTTCGACCGACTCTTGAATATCGTTCGTCGATCTGGAACCCTTACCAGATAAGATTGCTAAAGGAGACAGAGTAGGTCCAAGGAAGAGAGCTTTCGTCACGAGATCTTTGGTTAACATGTAGCTATGCGGTCATCCAGCTGCAGATCAGGTGCTGCAAGAGAGGTGTTACGCATCACAAAGAGGTTTACTGGTAAAAGCTTCGAGCGTGTACGTTCCAGGAACACGTAGCACGTCACTCCATTGGAAGCACTTCCAGCTTAATGACCGTGAGGGGAAATTCAGAGAAATTCTGGCTCAGACGGACGGTTAGAGTGTCATTCGTACCAGATAGCGAAAATTTGTTTATGGAATATAGATATAGAGGTAGACGTGCGCAACCAATAAGCGTCAGCGTTCGAAGGATAGGTGGCAGGAAGATTATGAATACACGTCCTGTCGCCGACAAGATTATTGCTGACGGAACACGAACCTGTAAGTGGGCGAGGAAAACAGCCGCGTCCTCTTCAAAGCAGCCATCCCGCACTGGCCTTAACCTATTAGTGGGAAACAATGTAAAACCTTATAGGACTGGGATTTGGTCCTCCCAAATGCGAATGCATTGTCATGGATCTTGCCTAATCTCTGTCGAGTTCTGGCAGTTCTGACGCTCTTGGTAAAGGAAGCAAGACTCAGGAAAAATCAAAACTCCTTATGGGATCTGTTGACATAGAAAACACGTTCGACGATGTAAAACTACGCAATGTGTTCGAAATACTCAGCAAAGAAAGTGTAATATATAATTTCTATACAAACCAAAAGTGAACAATAAGAACGACGACCAAGAACGAAGTGCTCAGATTAACAAGCGCATTAGAGAGATGAGTGTCCCTTGTGATTACAAAAATGATGTGAAAAGAACGTTTGAAAACTACTAATAAATGTAACTTAATATATTTTTCGAATAATTCATGTGACAACATATTTCCAAGTCTTAAATGTTGGTCAAAGTTAATTGCTATACTGCATAATAATTAATATAAGCACCGAGCGAGGTGGCGCAGTGGTTAGGCACTGGACTCGCATTCGGGAGAACGACGGTTCAATCCCGCGTCCGGCCATCCTGATTTAGGTTTTCCGTGATTTCCCTAAATCGCTCCAGGCAAATGCCGGGATGGTGCCTTTGAAAGGGCGCGGCCGACTTCCTTCCCCGTCCTCCCTAATCCGATGAGACCGATGACCTCGCTGTTTGGTCTCTTCCCTCAAACAATCCAATCCAATCCAATCCAATAAATATAACCGCTCTCACGCAAGAAAATTCTCACTCCATCTGCGAGTGTGATAGTAACTTTTCTTTTCTCGCAGTCGCGTATTCTCCAATACACGGAAACGCCACACAATAAATTTTCTCTCCGCCCTTGCTTCAAAACCAGATAAATTTGCATATCATAAACAATGGGTGACTCAAGATCGAGTAACTACATAAATCAGGAATGTATAGATGTATGTTTACCTTAATTTCATTTTTCAAAAGTGTAGTTGCACAAAGTGCACGAATCGCTACGTCCTGAGTGTCATCACCATTCCGGAGTAGAAATAATATTTAGACGATAGACGCTTAAAAAGAGAGAGTCGTCAGTGACGCAGTAGTGCTTACTTCAGTGCTGATCTCGGAAACAGATGACGCCAGAAGCCGATTACATCGCTCACCGACATGAGACAGAAGACGAACAAAACTGGATCAGCAATGCAATAATAAAGTTGTAGCGACCACAGTCTAACGCAGCGATAGCACTCCGTCCCAAGCGGCCAGTAAGCGACACATCTGAATACGATGTCGGATGAATGCGGATACTAACAATTACATTGACTTGTAACATAGGTTTTACAATACGGAGAGTATGTAGTGCCATAAAAATCGACAATAACTAAAAAATTAGACCACATTTGTGATTACTTAGTTTCCTAAGAACCCTGGGAAATACGAAACGGAGCATTACAGGACAGTTTATTTACAATTCTCTTGTAATGCACAGACGTTTCCTGAATAATGTCGTTTTCCGTTAGCAACGAAAAATTGCTGGTAAATACCAGAAAACCTGATCTTTTGCAAAAATACGTCTTATATCTATCCAACAAATAAGAGTTTTCTTTGCTACACTTTCAGCCAAATCAGTGAATATGGAACGAAGGAAAGCTATACGAAATGCAATATGTACATTATTTATCGTATCAAATAAGTCACCACAACTATAGCTTAAGGGGAAACCACACAGACGTGATAATAAATCGTCAAAAGTAATTAACAAGGTTTCCCAACACAGGAGAAACCAATCCCACAATTGTTGCTAAATCTGAACAGCAAACAGGAGGAATCTTGTAGACATTCGCTTTTGAATCAAAAGTAATTACATTTACAAAAATATTCGTGTATTAGAAAGTCTAGTGAAGAGTAAGGAAGGGCGATCCATTGGATTCCATGAAAAATTTTCAAGTGTCAAGGAATGTGCCTATGAAAAGAACATCAGAAAACAACATAAATATATGCTTCTCGTACATGAAATGCGATTAAATTCTCTTCTTTCAGAGGAATAAGCTGCGGATATAGAATTATTCGAAAGTATTTCTTCATGAATGAGTTGTAGCTTATGTCATTGAATCAGTATGATTCGGCTATTTTTACACGCAATGCGCTATAATTCATGTCTCTTGGTAACTTACTAACGCAATGAACGCAAAAATATGACAACTATTTCGTTAACTAAGTAGACTACAATTAAAAACAAACATATCATTATGACGCATGAGACTCTCTGCTTCCGCACCGCTTGGAGCGCTAGTGTCGCTCTATCTGTCAAGCGATGTGTGTATTAGACTGTGGCAGCGACTTCTGGGCGTCAAAGGCTAACTACTAGATAAAATGGGCTAATATTTACAAAAAAAGAAAGTAAGCAATGCTCAGATGTTACAGAGGATTGCAGTCTTTCACTCCTGTTGTTCAATCTGTACATCGAAGGAGCAATGACGGAAATTAAAGAAATGCTCAGGAGCGGATTAAAATTAAGTGTGAAAAAGATATCTATAATGAGATTCATCGATGACATTGCTATCCTTAGTGAAAGTGAAAAATAATTACAGGACATATTGAATGAAATGAACAGTTTAATGCGTAGAGAATGTGGATTTAGGGTAAACTGAAGAAAGATGAAATTAATGAGGAGTTGCAGAAATGAGATTAGCGAAGTACTTACCAACGAAGTTTGCAATAAGCAAAGCAGGCTAGCACAGGTAAAGAGGGCAGCCTTGGCCGAGAGAAGACTACTAGTGTCTAATATCGGCCTTAATTTGTGGAAGAAATTTCTGCCAATGTGCGCTTGGAGCACAGCATTGTATGCAGGTGAATCAAGGACTGTGGGAAAAAGAGAATCGAAGCGTTTGAGACGTATTGCTATAGAAGAAAGCTGAAAATTTGGCTGCTTGAGAAAGTAAAGAATGAGGCTTCCCGCAGAATCGGTGGAGAAAGGTACATAGGAAAACACTGACAAGGTGTAGGGACAGGATGGTATGACACGTGTTAAGACTTTAGGGAATAATTTCCACGGTACTAGAGGGAGCTGTACAGGGTAAAGACAGAGATGAAGAGGTTAGCATAGGAGAGGCAATCGTGATGGACCGCATCAAACCATCCAGAAGACTGATGACCCAAAAAAAATCTCATTTACGGAGGTGTGTTCCGTGCATACAACTAATTGAAGCCAGTTGGTTTATTGCTTCTTTTATTTGTGAAGCATCTTCAGTGGTCTGTAGTGCCTGTTTCTTGTAATACATATAATAAACATATTATGTGGTGGTTACGATGTGTTACTATGTTACCTTCTGTCGTGTTTTTCTCTTGTTTTTTTAGATTAAAATCAACTTTTGTAGCACAAATTCCGTGATGTGAAATAATCGTTCGTTGTTACTTACGATTTCCAGCGCTGTTGACCCATGTGTGTGGTCCTGGAGCCGTGTTCATTAGTCTCCATGCTCCTGTAGGCCGATTTCCCGCGTTCTTTCACTCACATTTGATTCAACACATCGCATGCATCACTTGCACATTATGTTTTGTGTTCAACATGTGTGTGTTTTCGGTGTGTAGTATTGCCAACTGTCGTTGTGATTGTGTTGTGTTGCCAACTGTCGCTGTGTCTTTATCATTCGACTTTTATTTGTGTTTTGTATGTAGTTTGGTATTTGTTATTTGTTGTGTGTGTGTGTGTATTTTGTTGTGTGTAAATGTGACGTTCTTTCTTGACAGGGTGTTTTTTTAATGGACAATTGTGTGTGTGTGTGTGTGTGAGAGAGAGAGAGAGAGAGAGAGAGAGACAGAGAGCAGGCGGGGAGGAAGATCCATTAATTATTTATTCTGGTTACATTTAGGATCTCTGTTTGTTTTTGTTTTGGTGGTTACAGTTGCTGCACATGGCTTCGTCACAGAAGATAAGAGCAGGTCCTAAAATCACCGCTCGCTCGTGGTTCCTTACAAGGCAGTTGGATCCCGGTGCAACGTGGCGCCATAGCTGTGACTCTGTCACCGACCTTAAGCTTCTCTAGTGACAGGGGGACGCGCCTGTCGCAAAGTAAAGGTCACGTCCTTCCTGCTGACTCACCCGTCTCTGAAGGTCAGCTGCTCGCTGCCCGTGACCTTACGCAACTCGCCGACCGCAGTGCAGCTTGTTCTTATCGTATTACTCACCAGGTCGGGAGCTACGGCGTCGTGACAGTCGTAGCTGATACCAAATAAGGCGACACTGTAGCTAGTACACTCGAACCACATACTGGAGTCGCAGTGGGGAAGAAGGGGGTTTCAATTCCCCCGTCCGCCACTTTAATTTTAATTTTTCGTCGTTAGTATGAAAACGACTCGGATGATGTCACTCGCCCTGTTCTATCCAGTCAGTCTTCTGATTGGTTTGGCGCGTCCGCGACGACTCCCTCTGTGGATCCAACCTCTACATCTCAGCACTTAACACGTAACGTCCTGAATTATTCCAATCTTTGTCTTCCTCTACAGTTTTTATGTTGAACAGGAAGAAAAAAGTTTCTTTATATGATTTAAGTGATTAAAGGAAGTTTCTCACTTCATCTAACCACAGGGTTCAATCATGGGTCCTTCCTATTCTTGATATATGTGAATGACCTCCCTTCTTATCTGAAACAAGAAGCTAAACTGACACTGTTTGCTAATGATGAAATCATCATTATTAATCCAGTAAAAGAAGCTCCAATAGAAAATCAAACAAGTAATGTCTTTGGAAAAGTAATTGATGGTTTTCTGCGAATGGGCTTGTTCTGAACTTTTAAAAAACACAGTACATCCGATTTTTTACTGCAAGTAGTACAGTTCCTTCAATAAATGTAACACATTAACAGAAGTCAGTAGCCAGGGTAGAGCATACTAAGTTTTTGGGTGTACATATAGTTGAGAATCTTAATTGGAAAATTCATGTTTTGGATCTCCTAAAGCGACTAGGTTCAGCAACTTTTGCAATCAGAATAATTGCTGATTTTGAGGATATAGAAATTAGCAAGCTGACATACTTTGCATACTTTCACTCACTGATGTCATACGAAATAATATTTTGTAATATTTTGGGATAACTCAGCACTTAGGCAAAAAGTATTCACTGCTTAAAAGAAAGTGGCTAGAATAATGTGTGGGGTTCATATTCGTACATCTTGTGGGCATCTGTTTAAAAGGTTAGGATCTTTTAGAATACCCTGGCAGTACATTTACTCAGTAAAAGAATTTGTTCTCAACGACAGAGACCAGTTTAAAAATAAGGGTGACGTTCATGATTATAATACCAGGAGCAAGAAAGATTTACACTATCCTCTACTTAACCTATCTGTGGCACAGAGGGGGGTAAAATATGCTGCTGCAAAACTTTTAGATAAATTACCAAACGAAATAAAATGTCCGACAGACAGCAGCAATAGTTTTAAAAATAAAGTGAAATCACGTCTTCTTGACATCTCCTTCTGTACCATAGACGAATTCTTGAATAGGAATAGATAAATCTCTAGGTGTAATACACATCAAAAAAAGTTTTACATCATCTCGGTTCCAAGAGTTACGGAACCTGTGCAGAAAATTGGAATAGAGATCAACATAAACATCATTTCCGCCCTTTTATTGCTCATGAAAACCACACATAGCATGTTTTACCACCATACAGCGAGACCTTCAGAGGTGGTGGTCCAGATGGCTGTACACACCGGTACCTCTAACACCCAGTAGCGCTTCCTCTTGCATTGATGCATGCCTGTATTCGTCGTGGCATACTGTCCACAAGTTTCTCAAGACACTGTTGGTCCAGATTGCCCCACTCCTCAACGGCGATTCGGCGTAGATCCCTCAAAGTGGTTGGTGGGTCACGTCGTCCATAAACAGCCCTTTTCAATCTAACCCAGGCATGTTCGATAGGGTTCATGTCTGAAGAACATGTTGGACACTCTAGTCGAGCGATGTCGTTATCCTGAAAGAAGTCATTCACAAGATGTGCACGATGGGGCGCGAATTGTCGTCCATGAAGGCGAATGCCTCGCCAATATACTGCCAATATGGTTGCACTGTTGGTCGAAGGTTGGCATTCACGTATCGTACAGCCGTTACGGTCCCTTCCATGACCACCAGCGGCGTAAGTCGATCCCACATAATGCCACCCCAAACGATCAGGGAACCTCCCCCTTGCTGCACTGGCTGGACGTGTGTCTGAGGCGTTCAGCCTGACCAGCTTGCCTCCAAACACGCCTCCGACGATTGTCTGGTTGAAGCCATATGCGATACTCATCGCTGAAGAGAACGTGATGCCAATCCTGAGTGGTCCTTTCGGCATGTTGTTGGGCCCATCTGTCCCCGCCCTGTATGGTGTCGTGGTTGCAAAGTTGGACGTCGCCATGGACGTCAGGAATGAACTTGCGCATCATGCAACCTACTGCACACAGTTTGAGTCGTAAAACGACGTCCTGTGGCTGCACGAAAAACATTATTAAACATGGTGGCGTTGCTGTCAGGGTTCCTCCGAGCCATAATCCGTAGGTAGCGGTCATCCACTGCAATAGTAACCCTTGGGCGGCCTGAGCGAGGCATGTAATCGACAGTTCCTGTCTCTCTGTATCTCCTCCATGTCCGAACAACGTCGCTTTTGTTCTCTCCGAGACGCCTGGATACTTCCCTTGTTGAGAGCCCTTCCTGGCACAAAGTAACAAAGTTGAATTACAGACAACACGAGCCGTGCACAGCCTTCCTGGAGGACTGACTGGAACTGATCAGCTGTCAGACCCCCTCTGTCTAAAAGATGCTGCTCATGCATGGCTGTCTACATCTTTGGGCGGGTTTAGTGACATCTCTGAACAGTCCAGGAGACTGTGTCTGTGATACAATATCTACAGTCAACGTCTATCTTCAGGAGTCTGGGAACCAGGGTGATGCAAGACTTTTTTTGATGTGTGAATATGCATTTTGTGTCATTTAAGGGAATGGGGTAGGTAATAAAAATTTTAAGCTTAAAAAAACCGTTGATTTATGTATTTCTTTTGCACTTGCCGCTTTCCGCAGCATAACGGTTACCGTGAGATTGATCAATGGAACACGTAACTAACTAACGTACCCTCTACAGTCCACCCTAGTACTATCGAGAGGATTTCCTGATAACTTAACATGTCCTATCATCCTGTCCCTTCTTCGTGTCAGTGTTTTCCATATGTCCCCTTCTTTGCTGATTACAAGGAGAGCCTCTTCATTCTTTATCTTACAAGACAACCTACTTTTCAACATCCTTTTATAGCACCACATCTTCTCGTCTTTACGGTTTCCCACTGTCTAAGAGCCACTTCCATATAATGCTGTTCTTTAAACGTACATTCTCAGAAATTTCTCAGATTAAGTCTTATGTTTGATACTGTCAGACTTCTTTTAGTCAGGAATGCCCTCTTTCGCTGCAGTACACTGGTTCTTATGTCTCCTCGCATCGTCCTTAACGCGCTATTAACCATATCTACAAGGTAGATATGTTTGAAAGTAGGGGAATTCCTTCGCTTTCTCTAGTTAGTGGTAACTAATTTTTATGTCAAGTTCATCGCTAGGTTCATTTCTATTACCCGTTATTACTTTCGCCTTTCCCTGGCTTACTTTCAGTCCGTATTCTGTGGTCATCAGACTGTTCATCCCATTCAATAGTTCCTGCAGATGTGCCTCACTTTCACTGAGGGTTGCAATATCATCAGCAAATTTTATCATTTGCACCCTGTCACACTGAATTTTAATCCCACGATTGAATCTTTCTTTCATTTCCGTCATTGCTTCTTCGGTGGGCAGACTGACCAGTAGGGGCGAAAGACTACATCCATGTCTTACACCTTTTTTAATTCGTGCACTTCGTTCTTGGTCTTCCATTATTATTGTTGTTCCCTCTTTATTTTTGTGTGTATTGTATATTACCAGTTTATCTCTACAGCTTACAACTATTTTGAGACTTTCGAACATTTCGCGTCATTTTACATTGTCGAATGCTTTTTCTAGGTCGATAAATCCCATGGCGTGTCATGATTTTTTTAAGTCTTGCCTCCATTAATGAATGAAACGACTGAACTGTCTCTTTGGTGGCAGAAATAATATTCGTTTGCATTCATCCGTGTACTATTATCGTCAACAACTTGGCTGCATAAGCTGTTAAGCTGATTGTGCGATAGTTCTTTCATTAACGTGCCCTTGCTAATTTCCGAATTGAGTGGATGATATTTTTCCGCAAGTCTGATGGTGTGTTTACAGTCTCGTAGATCATTTACCCCTCAGTTGCCACTTCTCCCAACGATTGTAAGACTTCCGAAGATGTTTTATCTATGCCAACCGCCTTATTTGATCGCAAGTCTTCCAAATCTCTATCAGACTCTAATGCTGCATCCCCTTTCTATTCCAAATCGATTCCCATTTCTTTTTTTACCACGTCACCAGATAGTTCCTCCCCCACGTAGAGAACTTCAGTATACTCTTTCCAACTATCCTCTGCGTTTGTCAAATTCCCTTTGACTTCTCTTCTTGTAATTTCACCTAACGCTGATTCGACACTTCTATATGTTGAATCTGTCCTTCTGACGACCGTTACCCAAGCTTTCTTCGCAGTTACCTTCCTTGTACCTACGTTTGTCTTTCCATCATCTGTGACTTCTCTGTTTAGAGATGTCCACTCCTCTTCAACTGACCTGCCTACCGTGGTATTCATCGTTGCAGTATACATATCCTAGCGAAATTCAAACGCGTCCCATACTTTCTCACAAGGGGAAGGCCTCAGACACGACCAACCGATTCGGCTCAGATTTGGCAGGTCGCTTGTGTACAACCTAAAACGAAGGAATCTAAGATATTTTGGGTCAACACCCCCACGTTTTTGAGAAAATCTCCCCTAAAGGTTATGACGAGCGATCGAATCAAAATTGGCGGGATCGATAGATAATTGTAAATAGAACATTTTTCATCATCAGGTATGGGGTCCGAAAACGCATACTTTTCCAGAAATCGAGGTAAGAAACTTTTACAACTGCCGCTTCTGTACCCACATGGTCAACGCTTTTCGCCGACAGCATCGATAGCCGCCGGCACGGTAGCTCAGCGTGCTCGGTCAGCGGGGTAGCTGCCCCCTGTAATAAAAAAACTGAGTTAATCGAACAACAACGAACTTGAAAGAGTGTCTTACAACGTCCGCCCCGAGCAGATGCGACGAACAAAAGCGAAGAAAATGAGATTTAAAAATAAATAAATAAATAGCGCAACGGCCAAGGTAACTGGCTGCGAATCTCGAAGAAACGTAGTGGATGTTATTCTTTTGGTTTGTATTTTTCCATACCTCAATTGATAGGGATAGGAGGGTTAATAAGGTAAGTAAATCAATAAGGAATGATAATAATAAGGTGGGCAAATAAATTTCTCAAACCTCTTGGGATAGTAAACAACTAAAATGTTACTCCAGGTCACTCTACAATGGTTCTTCCAGTCACTGTTACGTGTCCTCACTTTTCTTCGAACAACTAAATGGATGGTACTTCTCGTATAAACATTCCAAACAAATATACTCACGCACCAAGAGCATCTAATGAATGCAATCTTTCGACAGCTACACTGTTCCTTCTCTATGATATGACGAAGAGGCAACCGGGACAACATAACTCTCCCCGCGTGCATTCTATCCCGTGCCTCGCCGTAAACAAGCGTCGCACGGTTGGCTATCTGTGATCCCCCGTGAGGAAGTCGCAGCACTTTTACTCGAAGTTGTTTTCATGTGACAAGGCTTAAAAGTTTGAAACTTTACTAACTCACGGTGTTTTGGCAATTAGTTTGCCTACCTTATTATTATCATTCCTTATTGATTTACTTACCTTATTAACCCTCCTATCCCTATCAATTGAGATATGGAAAAATACAAACGAAAACAATAACATCCGCTAGGTTTCTTCAGGATTCGAACCCGGGTTTTCAGATTCCCAGCCAGTTACCTTGGCTGCTGCGCTATTTTTTTTTTTTTTTTAGTTTAGAATGCACGACGAATACCACTTATTTTTTAATCTCATTTTGCTCTATATTGTTCGTTGACTTTGTTCGTTGCGAACGTCCGATGACACTCGTTCTGGTTGTTCGTTGATCCGTTCACTCAGGTTTTTTATTACAGAAGGTAGCTAAACCCTCTGACCGAACACGCTGAGCTACCGTGCCGGCGTCATCGGCGCTGTCGACGACAGGCGTTAACCATGTGGTTACAGAAGCGGCAATTGTAAAAGTTTCTTACCTCGATTTCTGGAAAAGTAAGCGTTTTCGGACCCCACTCCTGATGATGAAAAATGCTCTATTTACAATTATCTATCGATCCCGCCAATTTTGAGTCGATCGGCTCGTCATAACCTTTAGGGGAGATTTTCTCAAAAACGCGGGGGTATTGACCCAAAATATCTTAGATTCCTTCGTTTTAGGTTGTACACACGTGACCTGCCCAATCTGAGCCGAATCGGTTGGCCGTCTCTGAGGCCTTCCCCTTGTCAGTGTGCCACTTCGCCCCACACCGATTTTTCCGTACGATTCTCTTAAATTTCAGTCTACTCTTCACCATTATTAGAAGAGGCGATCAGAAAGTTTCAAATGACGACGTTGCTGCAGCTTATATGCAGCGACACCGATGCGGGTATATAAGCACCGACATGTAGGCAAGGGATTAGTACAGCCTTCGACCGGAAAAGTTTTTGATCGGCCCCTTATAAATTGTGAACTGAGCCTATATCTGCTCTCGGGTACGCCTCACAATCCAGTATCTGATTTCGGAATCTCTATCAGATGATGTAATCCAGCTGGAAACTTGCCATGTCTCCCGGCCTCTTCCAAATATGCCCCTTCCTCTGTGATCCTTGAAAAGTGTCCTCGTTATTACTAGGTGGAATTTATTCTACACCTCATTGAATCTTCCTCCTCTCTCATCCTTACTATCAAGCTCGTATTCTACTGTAAGTGTATCTTCTCGTCTTTCCTCTGGTATAGCGTTCGAATCCCCGTGATGTGTTGACCAGTGGCTGGCTCATCCTCTTTTATTCTTGTGATCAGCCAGCCCAGACTATCTGCTCTACGGTTTTAATACTTCCTTCTACTTTTCCTTGTGATGTACGTTCTCCCCCTTTTTGTTCATTTCTTTCGTTTTCTCTTTCGGTGTGGTTTCTCATTCCTTTTACTTTACTTTACTTTCCCAAACTAAATTTGGGTGTTGTTTTGCCCTGAGCCTCGTTTGCGTCAGGAAAAAGGGACTGATGACCCTGTAGTTTGATCCCTTTATATCCCAAACCAACCAACCAACCAAGAGTTTATTGGATACCTATACGATTCTACAAAGAGTACGTGAAAGAACTTCCTCTAGCAAATGAGTTCCATAGCTCGCTTTAGGTGCAAAGCGTCCCCAGCGATTTGAAAACTGTAGGTAATTCCCATTTTCAACATGAGTCGTCCAAGAGACACTAAAATTATAGGCCCATATCGCTGACGCAAAAATTATGTACAATTTTAGAACACGTTCTATGTTCGCGTATTATCACATTTCTGGAGACCGAAAATTTCCTCTTTAGAAATAAACAAGGATTCCGCAAACAATTTTTATGTGAAATCCAGCCCGCTCTCTTCGTCCAAGAGACCTCGAAGGTGGTGCATACTTCCAGAATGTTCCGCGAGCAGTCCGTTGTTGAACAAAAGAAAGTACTGAGTGTCTAAGGCCAGTTTTGTGACTGCATTGATGAGTTCCTGGCAAACTGCACACGGCATATCACTCTTAGCGAAGACTAATTTTCAAAGTACCTTTGGGCGCACACACAGGGAGTGTTATAAGGTCATTACTTTTAACAGTTAAAATAAGTGAGGTAGTGTGTAATGTCGGAAATTCTCTGAGATTTTCCGCGATTGATGTAGTTACATTGACATAAGATGCAGGAGACCTGTAGAGGATCGACTGGCAGTTGACGCTCAGTACAAACAAGTGTAATGTATTGCGCATAAATAGACAGAATGACCCATTATTGCACGGTTTACACGACTGTGGAACACCCACTGAAAGCAGTCACATTCATTAAATACAGGGTGTTTATAGTTTGGGTGCAGCTACTCGCTGAGGTCCGGCGTGGGCTGAAGTTATCGTATGGCAGCGAAACTTGGTAGATACGCCGTTGCGTTAATGCGGAACTGGTTTATGCTTGAAAAAAATATTAGGTCCATTTGTGGTCACCGGGAGCAAATCTGGCGGTGTACACCAACTCGTCAACGTTTCTGGTGCTCATACTGAACAAACTGTTTAAGCCGCAGTTAATAATAAAATCAATATTATGCTTTACACTTACACTTACTTGACCTTTTCTGTCCACATCCCGTTCCCAATCCATGGAAGCATTTCTACACGTCTTTCTTGCATTCACAGCACCAGATCTGCGCCTGGTGTCCAAAATTGGAACTAATTTTTTTCCAGCCCTCCCATACGATAATTACAGCCCAAACTGGACCTCTGTGAGTAGCTACACTTTAATCATAACCACCCAACTGTTACATAATATTAATCGTAAGTAAGGCGATGCCAGAGAATCCTCAGGAAGTGTAGCCTACCAACGCTGGAGATAGCTTACGAAACCCTCTTTCGACAAATACTTGTATTTTTTTAATGATTCGTGACGTCTTCATCTGCCAATCTCTTTATTTGATGTGCCATTGTACAATTTCGGCCATAGACTAGTTTCAAGTATCTAAAAAGGAAGCATTGTACAATGGATCCATTAGTACCACATATCGATTTAATGTAGGAGCAAGTCACATCCCATGATATACTAGGCGGATTATAACTTACTTTATGGACGATTCTCTAATGGTGTACTATGCTATGTACTTCCTAGCTCCTAGGACTCCATGTAGTTGTCACAAAATAAATTAGAAACAGTTTTTCGCTATTTTACGAGGCCGTTACTTCTGAGCAGTTGTTTCATAAGATCGATGTTTTCTATTTACTTATATTAGGAAGATTATAATTATTTTACAGAAATTTGTTTATTGAGCTATATATGTCTTTGTTCTCAATCGTTCATCGTTGTACCAGACAGGATCGATAAACAGAGGAGATACAAAGAAGAGCAGGACGTTTCGTCACACTTTCATTTAAGTAAGGGCGAAAGCGTCCCGGGGATGTTCATGCAGACGCTACAAGAGAGGCGTCGTGCATCTCTGTGTGGTTTACTGTAAAAATTCTGAGAGCGTACGCTCCTAGAAGAGTCAATCAATACATTGCTTCATGCTACGAATATCTCGCGATAACACAATTAAAGTAAAATTAGAGAGATTCAGGCTCATAATGAGACATACCACCAATTGTTCTGTCCGCGGCCCATTCGCAACTAGAACAGGAGAGTACCCTGTGTCACACGCCATTAAGTGGCTTGCAGAGCCCAGTGTGTTGTGACCATTACTCCGAAATTTCTGTGAATTTCTGCCTCTACGGCACGGGCTTCGAAATGCTCCTCACTGCAAAATCTGGAAGTATTAAATGAAATTTGTGAAATGTGTGTGAAATCTTATGGGACTTAACTGCTAAGGTCATCAGTCCCTAAGCTTACACACTACTTAACCTAAATTATCCTAAGGACAAACACACACACTCATGCCCGAGGGAGGACTAGAACCTCCGCCCCGGGACCAGCCGCACAGTACATGACTGCAGCGCCTTAGACGGCTCTGCTAATCCCGCGCCGCTCTGGAAGTATCCCTGTTTTTAGATTTGTATACCTTCTTAAGGGGAGCCAGAATGGTCCATCTCCTCCATGTTAATTTTAGCAACCTCCATGTTAATTTTAGCAAATAGAAGTAACATTTTTTCTAAAACCATTAAACATATTGCTCAGAAATTTGGACTACATGTTCAGTGAATATTTCTCTACAAAGTTATAATGCCATGTTAAGAAATATTTATTGGTTTTTGTTCTACAGTTCTTTTAAACAGATGCTTATTTTTTTCTCTGAAATTTTGCACTTTCTCTTCTATAACTCTTGAATAATATAATATTTTTTTTACAATTTGTTATAAAAATGAAGGAAAAGAAGTAAACAGCATTGTGTATAAAATTCATTGATACACTGTTAGCAGTTTTTGAGAAAATGTACCTCAAAGATGAAAATTTTAAAGTTACAGGAAATGGCTTCCAAAGTTTTTTAATTCATTCCTGCCCCATATGATGGATTATCAGCACCCTCTTCTTTTTCCAGTGTTAGTTTCCTTTTCACTGGTCTTTTCTCCCCTTTTGTTGCATGTTGTAGGCTTTTGTCTCTTCTTCCTGCACTTCTTAGTCTTTCTTCAGCAATTAGGCACATTGTGGAAATGGTGTTGCGTCCTGGATGGAAACCTAAACATTTCAGCACATCACATTTGATAATGTTTCCTTCATTGTGTGTTGCCACTGCATCATACACTCCAAAATGCAATGTTTTTATCTGTAGAAACACTCTTTTGGGAGTCCTAATCCAAATTAAATTATTTACACTTTCATTTGGATTTTGTGTTTTCCCTTGTAAACACTTTTCCAATAAACTTGGCTGTGATAAATCTCTGAATAGGGGCTTAATTACATCAATCATAGCATTTGGCAAACTGTTTTTGCGGGCATATTCCTATCCTGATTGGTACTTACACCATGAGTCATCACCTGTGGGGCACAGTGCATGTTGTGGGTGCTCATTTGTTGATGCAGTTGAAAGGTCTCTGTTGGATTCCTTTCATGTTAATTTCTTAAATATGTTGTCATTTACGGCATAAATTCCTCTTCTAAATTTACCTTGGTGTTTCTGACTATCTGGGAGGAGACTGAGCAGTGGAACGTGTTACTTTTACACATAAACAAGAACGATCTGTCACACTACTACACTTTAAAACACAGTTTATATGTAATTCATGTCACACAGTCTCATACGGTTCCTACATCCGCTTTCTTTTATATACTGTATATGATAAGATACTGTCATCCCCCTTCCCTTCTGTGTGAGAGGATGAATGAGCAAATGTATTTCTAGTTGCATGCTTGATGGTAGCAGACATGCTTGTCTGCTAGAGAACAGTAGGACCAACGTCGGAACACGTAGCTACGCTTTCTAAAAACAGAGAGGTTTCTATTCTTAGTATGGTCCTGTCCGTCGCTTGTCATGTTGGTATAGGAAGCAGCCTCTCTGGTCACTTCCGTTTGTATCTGTTCAGCACGCTCGGTAGCGGCCAGGTCAGTCTGTCCACGGCGAGAGTCTGAAGTGGTAAGATCTCTGACTAAGATCTCTGCTAAGTCTGTAGGACAATGGATTTCTGAAGTTCAGCCTAACTGAAAATTTAATCACCTTTTCAGGTTTACCTCTAAAATATCTAATGTTATCTTAAATTGCAACACAGTGTATTTCGAGTGTGAAGTTCAGAATATCTTCCAGTAGTTGTTTTGTCACTACTTTGTGAGTAAAGTGGAACCACGTGTTGATCAGTAACTCTAACTAAGATCATCAATCTTAAATGCGAATGTGCGTGAGATTATAAACTTTCGTCTTGACAATATTTTTCAATATAGCAACTTTTCTTTATGTTCAGCCCACATGGGGTGTGCTTTGTGAGACCAGTACCACGTGCTTATACAATTGTTTGACCCATCAGGTGAATAGTAAGATGATAGTAACCAGTTCGGGGTTTTTCTTTTGTAAATTACTTTTCGATCTAATTTATTTTAATTATCAAAATTATTGTACAGTTACACTTTTTGTGTAAACCAAGTTGACCACGTGAAGCATGTGGTGTAATCATCAAAGCAGCCCTCAGCTATTCTCTTTGGGAAGATTTCACAGAGAGTTAGTATGAATTTAGTATACTAGTGTGTGGTAATTTCATGACGGACAGGATTGCGCTACGAACGTAACTTCTTTGGGTGAAAATTGAATCGGTTGGTTGTGGTTAATTTCCTCCTGCATATGTTTCAACGTTCCTTGTGTGTTATTTCATGAATGCAGTGTTGTATGTAGTCTCCCAATCTTGGCTCCATATTTGATGTGTTCCGTAAGATTACTAACTCACATTTTCACAATCCTAAATAAGGCACCAGTTTACTTATGAATCAAGTTTAATATACTGAAATTTCAATGATCAATGTTAAAATAAATTTCCAAATATAAACTGATTTATTTCTTTTTATTTAAATTCTCTTTATATATATATATATATATATATATATATATATATATATATATATATATATATATATATATATATCACCAGTTATTGTAAGATGAGTACTAAAAGATTATAATTAATGTTAGTCTGGTTGGGAATTTGGTAAGCTAGACTGGATACCTGGTGAAACAGTTGCGCAATAATGCAAGGTTAACTTCCTCAGATAGCTCACAGCTTTTAACCCACTTTTATGGTCTTGAATATCAGCACCGCTCACAGAACAAATTAATGCAACAACATTACACATGCCGACCCTGTTCTGTGATTCCGCTAGACTCTGGAATCTCTGAAACGTTAGATTGCGAGTGTTGTATAATCTTAATTTTTTCCCTGCAGCGCTCAAACAACTTCTGCGTTGTTTCTGAGCAGACTTTCAAAAGATTCCCGGCGTTGTTGAACAGCGTTGTGTTGTTTGTCTTGTTTTGTTTTCTATATTTGTGTGTTTTATATGTATGTGTTTTTTTTCTCGCTTGTAAATTACACTGACTTCGATCAAAGATATAAATTTGTTTTGGTTGTGAAAAAGTGCGTACTAAGTTGGGTACCTTTCATGTGACTGTCGTAATTTTTGGGGGATACATTTATTCTGATTAGTGTGTTGTGTACCGGGTATAAATTGAACTAATGCAGACTCGTAACCAAACTAAAAGTAGGTGGTCCAACAACTTAAGCAACATGGACCAAGCCGGCCGGTGTGGCCGTGCGGTTAAAGGCGCTTCAGTCTGGAACCGCATGACCGCTACGGTCGCAGGTTCGAATCCTGCCTTGGGCATGGACGTGTGTGATGTCCTTAGGTTAGTTAGGTTTAATTAGTTCTAAGTTCTAGGCGACTGATGACCTCAGAAGTTAAGTCGCCTAGTGCTCAGAGCCATTTGAACCAATTTGAACATGGACCAAGGGGATAATTTGATTTCGAATATTAACCCGTTGGACGGTTCCGAAAATGCAATGGGGAATACTTCAGAGGAAATGCAAAACAGGACAAACGGGCTCACATCGGAGCCAGAAATTAATTTGCCTCCAACTAACCAAATTGATTTGGCAGAATTCATAAAAGCCGTATTGCATCAAAATAAAGAAAACGCAGAGAAATCAGAAAAATCGTTCCGAGAACAAAAAGAATCATCCAAAAAATCGATCCAAGAGCTAGGCGAACAAATGACAGAGAATCTGAAAAATCGATCCGCAAGCTAGGTGAACAAATAGACGAAAAACTAATCCAGCAGGCAAATAAAGTCGACAAGTCGATGTAGAGAGTGTCCGATGATATCTCACAAAGAATAAACAATCTGGCAAGTGAAATAAAAAGTGATATTATGAAAGAATTAGGCCGTACATTTGAACAAATCAATGACCATCTGCAAGCCTTAGAACAAGGCAAACGGAGTCACGATGCGGAATCAAAAGAGAGCGAAGAACAGCTACTTAGGAATTTCCAAGCGCTGAGAGAAGAATGCCAAAGGGAACACCAGCAGGTACTCTCCAGGGTCCAGGAGGTGGAAACGCATTGTCCCGCGTCCGTTAGCAACACAGTAGCGGACAACAGTCAAGCGATTCACGCACTCGAACAGCAAGTAGAACAATTGAAGCAGACTGGGGCAGAGGACAACAGACAAATACATGATAAGATTGCGGCATTAGCAGACATCGTAGGCACGACGAAGGTGACGGACAGCGATAACAATACTACACCGGTAGTGGTCGTAGAGACCGAAGAAGTGCATTCACTTCTTAGATTTCAGAAGGGACAGTTCGAATTGAACAGGCGGTACAAAGCTGTAACAGGCGAATTACAAGAACGCGTGGCGCATCTGGAAAGCCACATGGGGTGTGATTCTGAACTCGCCAATAGCACTAATAATAGCCGTACGAACAGTGCAGAGAGGGACTCCGGCCACGAAGGAGATTTTGACGACAGGGAAGAATGTATTTTGAGGAGCAGACATGAGAAGAATAGAAATATTCAAGGGCCTCGCCGGGAGGAAATGCGAGGATTTGATTTCAAACATTTCCTTACGGCGAGAAAGTTTGAGATATTTCGAAATTCGAAAAAAGGAATACATCCACGAGCATGGCTCGAGCAATTTGAGTTCTGTCTTCCCCCCGACTGGGCAAGTTCACATAAGATAGAATATATGTGTGGCTATTTGGAAGGCGAACCGGCGATTCGCATGAGGTCGGCAGCGCGTCACTGCAACTCCACTCGGGAGTTTCGACAAGCATTTCTGTTCGCCTATTGGTCGGAAGCGGCTCAAGATAGAGTCAAGCATGGCATAATTATGCTGCCAAATTTGAACCAGTCTGGTTTCGGCAGCCCAGCCCAGCACGCCTATTCGACCACATGCTGCAGGCAAATCAATTTCTATACGACCCATACAGGCCTGCGGAACTAATTAGGATATGCATCACTAAATTGCCGATGCGCTTTCGCCACGTCATTCTTGCGGGACGATGCAAAGAGGACGTGGAAACGTTTAAGACACTTCTCCAAGAGTTGGAATACAATACAGGAGAATGCCCGCCTAATTAGGCACAAAGTTATTACGGGGCACAGCAGCGCGATCGCAGTCGTGGCCGTAGTACTAATCAACGGCGTGACTGGTCATCGCGACGCGAACGGAACAATAATCGGGACCGGCCGTATAGAAACTGGGTAACAGTCGCGAACACAGGTGGAACAACGGAAATGATCGAGGACGTGGACAGTATCGTGAACGCAACAGTTACGGCAACCAGAATCGATACTACGGTGAACACAGTGGGAATAGGACTGTAGACGGAACACCTCATGATGTTGAAATTCGGCCGGCTAACCCTAGACATAATCCAGCAAATGGAAATGAACAAAACAGGCAGTGACAAACGATCAGCGCAGAAGGCGCCCAATCGGAACAAATGAGTGACATGGCAAATGAGTCCATATGGTATATAGAGAGCGAAGATATTAGAGAGGATTTGTTGCAAGAAACTACGAGTGCTAAAATTTCTGGAATAAATCCAGTCGTGACAGTTGCAGTAAACGAAATATGTTTGAAGTGTGTCATTGACACTAGAAGCCCTTTCTCTATAGTGAGCGAGGCAGCATTTCAAAAATGCGAAGGGACTGGGACTTGGCCCGTTTTTCAAGTGCGAGGAATAAAGGTGAAGGGCGCAATCTACGGTAAGAGCGTAGAAATCCGAAGGCAGACTCGGCTTAATTTTACCTGCCAGGGAAGAGAGTTTGAGTACAACTTCTTTGTGCTCCCAATGCTGAATGTGGCAATGATTTTAGGAAATGACTTCATGAATGCCCACCATGCAGTAGTTAACATGGGTGGAGGAGTAATGACAGTTCAAGTTGGGGATCAGCCAATTAATTTAGTATTTGATGAATGCATATTACGTGCCGAGTCAGAGATTAGTTGCCTAAAATTTCAAGCTCAAACCGAGTCGCAACCCAGACTGGACCTACTCGTGAACTATGTAAGTGAGTCGTGCTCTACGTCTGGTGAGCAGGGGATAGATGTTGTTTTTGCTGATGCTCTGAGAAAGAGCATCGCGGGTGTCAGAACCACGGACAGGGAAAAGGAGAAATTGTATTGCCTACTTAGGAATCATGAACGGGTATTTTCTGAGACTCCGGGGGCGATTAAGGGTTTTAGTTACCAATTTAGAGTACGTGACCATCAGAAGTTTTCTGTTAGACCATACCCTATTCCCGTGGCGTATAAAGCCCAGGTGGAGAGGGAAATAAACAAGATGTTAGAACAAGGAATAATTGAGCGGTCAGTAAGCTCGTACAACCCACCCTTGCATGTCGTACCAAAACGCGACAACTCGGTTCGTTTGGTACTAGACTCGAGACAGATAAACACAATTATTATGTCGGAAACGGACAGGCCTGAGAGCCTTGAGGAACTCTTACAACGTTTCCACGGGGTAAAGGTACTATCATCTGTCGACCTCCGTTCGAGTTTTTGGCAAATCGTGCTACACCCATCTTGCAGATTATATACAGCGTTCCTGTGTTATGGAAATTGTTTCCAATTCCAGCGTCTCCCGTTCGGACTAAACGTCTCAGCAGCTGCTTTTATAAGGGGATTAAATAGCATTTTGCCTGATGATTTGAAACAGCGAGTGACAATTTACGTGGATGACTTATTAATTGCGGAAAAGTCTTGGGAGGATCATAATGACGTTCTGAACAGACTACTGGATGTTTTTGAGAAGGTAGGTGCAACAGTCTACTTAGATAAGTCACAGTTCGGACGAGAGAACATAAAATTCTTAGGCCATATTGTCTCAGCAAATGGAATACAACCTGACCCGGAGAAAATTGCGGCGATAGCGGAGTGTACAATGCCGACAAGTAAAAAACAGTTGCGAGCATTCTTAGACATGTGTAATTTTTATAAGCTATTTATAAATTTTAGTGTACTTGGTACACCCCGTCTATGTGTACTAACAGGGGCAGGCCGCAGTGGCCGTGCGGTTAAAGACGCTGCAGTCTGGAATCGCAAGAACGCTACGGTCGCAGGTTCGAATCCTGCCTCGGGCATGGATGTTTGTGATGTCCTTAGGTTAGTTAGGTTTAACTAGTTCTAAGTGCTAGGGGACTAATGACCTCAGCAGTTGAGTCCCATAGTGCTCAGAGCCTGGTATCAAGAGGCACAGGACGAATTTTATAAATTGAAAAAGGCACTGGTAGAGGCTCCCATCCTCGAGCATCCCGACCTGACACAAGAATTCTGTTTAATGACGGACAGTTCCTTGTCAGGATTAGGTGCGGTACTGTTTCAAACGGAAGGAAATGATGACATTACAACTTGGAAAACAATCTCGTTTGGCAGCAGGGTGGTCTCTCGATGTGAAAAAAATTATACCGTGACAGAACTCGAAGTACTTGCGATAATTAGGGCATTATCAAAATTTAGGTATTTCTTATTTGGGAGGACCACCACGGTGTACACTGACCGTCGTGCACTCCAATTTCTTATGAGCACAAAAATCACGCATGGGAGACTAGGACGCTGGGCAATATGCCTACAGGAATATAATTTCACTGTAGAATACATTCCGGGACAGAAAAATGTAATTGCTGACGCTTTATCGCGCATTCCTATAGGTTTGGTTCACACAGAAGAAGGGGAACTCGGTGAAAATAATTTTAGCATCCTATACTTACAGAATGTAGCGTTCGAGAACTTTGTTTCCACCTCTTTAGTGAGTATAGCGGACGAACAGGATAAGGACGCAGTATTGAAAGATATAAAGAAGAAGTGGGAGGACAAGGAGAATGTAGGAATACGCCAGTACCACTTAGTGCGCAATAGAATACTATTCAAGAAACGAGCCACGGACGACTCCAGATGGGTGTTGGTGATTCCGGAGGAACTCGTAAACAAAATTATATGGTACATACATTTGAGTTATGATCACTTCGGAGCACAGAAATGTTGTGAAAAACTGAAGGAGACATGCTATTTTAATAACATGCTACGGGGTATTCGTTGCGTACTTAGAGTGTGCGGACCTTGTCAGCGAGCAAAGGCGGCCACAGTGACGTATGCTGCATCATTGCACCCGATAATACCAAGCAAACTTTGTGACCTCGCGGCCGTGGATCTATTTGGGCCACTAATACGATCTAAAGCAGGTTTTGCATATGTTTTCGTAGCGGTGGAGCTAACCTCCAAGTTTGTGTGTCTGACTCCGTTGAGGCGAGCCACAGGAAGGGCAGTGGCAACTGCATTTACAAAGCAGTTTCTGCATGAAGTTGGACGTGTGAAAAGGGTTATTTCGGATAATGGACCACAATTTAGATCGCAATACTGGCAGCGGATGCTTCGAAGGAGAAGAATTAAACCTATATATATATATATATATATATATATATATATATATATATATATATATCACCCCAGCTCGAACCCCAGTAAGCGTATTATACGTGAATTAGGAAAATTATGTAGGTTATACTGCAGTCGTGATCACCGATCGTGGGACATACACATAAAAGGATTTCAGAACATAATTAATGAGCTGCCTAATACGTCAACAAAGCTTCCGCCAACCACTGTGCTAAAAAACAAGGAGCCCCCGAGCAAAATCGAAGAGGTGGTGCCTTGGCCACTAGAGCCGAGACTACGCCGGAACGCAATTGTTGACTTAGCTTTACGCAACATCAAGCGTGCAGCAGAAGCCAGAGTCAAGGCGTATAAGAAAAACGTGAGAAAAACAGTGTTTCATATAGGACAAAAAGTTCTTATCAGATCACACAAGCTAATCTCTTTAACGGCCTGTATCGGATAAGGAAGATTCCCCATGAAAACGCCATAGAAGTTGAAACTCTTCGATTGAAGAAATCAAAAGGGCTACACCATGTGTCAAACGTAAAACCATACATTGAGTAGAAAGGACAGTGAGGAGTAGAGAGGACGGTGAAGAGAAAGAATTGATTAGTTTACATTTGTGATAAATGCATTTTGAATAACATGTTGGTAAAAATAATGATAAAGATGTTTCTATGTGATTGATTGAAGTGATGGTTATGGTTTTTTTGTGTAAATTGAAAAGAGTAGCTCCTGAGGGAGGCAAGATCTGTGCTGAATTAATGCAAAACTCAGGGGAATATCCGACCTGTGGGTATTATGGGTCTGGAAAACCCAGGTCCCCAGCTGTTAGTAGCCTTGTTTCCGATTTTCTGCTTTCAGTGCTACTATCTATCTATTACTATTCTATATCCGTCAGTATAAATGAGGATCTCTTACTATAGTATGCGTGCTGTATGAATATTTTAAGATAGGAGAACTCTGAGAAAGGAATGAGTAAGTTTAGAATTTTGAAAACAGGATGCAATAATACGATTGTTTAACCAGCGGCTTCCCAATATGCGATGATTTGTTAATATTGATGATATATGTCTTTTTGTTCTTTATAGCTGAGTACGTAAAGTGCTGTCTGTGGATTTCGTAAGTAGATTGATTCCCTTCAAGGTGAAAGAAGAATTGTGGTTTGTGTAATTTACGTGGCCCTGAAATATTATTGTGGTAGTCAAATACGAGCAGTTTTTCAGCAAATGGAGAACTGAACAGAAATATGGGTCCTTTTTGTAGTCTTGATTGATGTTGAGTCAGAGCCTGAAAAACTATTGTGTTAATACTTGTCGCAAAAAAGAGACGTTTATGTATTTTGCTGATGCTGTGAGCATTACAGCTTACTGTTTTCGCTGGTGCGGGATGCACTGCATCCTATATGAGTTGAACTGAAGAAATTTCCCTCTTGAAGGTAGAGGAAGATTAAATAATTTTGATTATGGGACCGAAGGAAAGCTTGGTTTAATGTAATAAGGATGAAGCAAAACATTTGTCATTTAAACTACAGGAGGATTCGGATCTTTTGTGTCTGTTGTCAGTTCAATATGTTAAGATGAAACTGTTTTACGGAATAGAGGAGACCACAATTTTGCCATTCATGAGAAATGAATCCAGAATAATCACCACAGGCGAAATAACTGATTTGGAAGCGAAAGTTAACTTAAAGAAGGAACGAAATTCGAGCAAAATGGGTAAGAAAATGTAGTATAACCTGTATAATGAAAATATTTTTACCCTTCTCAGAGTCATCTGTGTGATTAATTCTTGTGATAACGTAATTTTAGATGAAATTGTCTTACTGTTTTATGTATAAACATATGAGTATGATAAATGTATAATTGAGAGTCTCTTATCAGGTGTGTCAATTGGTATAAATGTGTTGGCGTGCAAATAACCATTGTTCTTTTTACTATGTATGTTTAAGGAAAGTTTCTCCATATTTATCATGTGACAAGACATATGCCACTAGCGTCAAGAAGAGGACGAATTAGAACAATGTTGTAGTGGTATAAACACTGTGTTTAAGTAGCATTGAAGTAGCTTGTTGGATTAACTAGTAGTGGATTGAAGTAGAATTTTGAGTAATACATGTTTATGGGTAGTTAGCTTGTAGTATAGGCAACAGGTGTGCATGTGTGTTTGTGTAAATAACATGTGAACCCTATGCTGTCCTAGACAACAGGTGTGCATGTGTGTGTGTGTAAATAACTTGTGAACCCTATGCTGTCCTGACCTATACTTGCACAAGGCATAATCCTATTTATTTTAGTGAATTACTAAGTAGCATTTGATTTATTAAAACGCAAGTGAACCACATTATTGATGTGGATTTAGATGTTATTTTGTCAGTTCATTTAATTTTTATTTTTATACTGTCAAGTCATTTCACTTTTATTTTTTATATTGTCAAGTCATTTAACTTTTATTTTTATATTGTCGATTCATCTAACTTTTTATTCAAAAAAATTAAGTCTCACTTTTGTTCTAAAAGATCGTGAAAGACAATACTAAGTGGTATTATGCATGACATTTTGTAATCACATAACTATGATGAACAATTTCTGTGAATGCAGTTGACAACGTGAAAGCGAACCGGCTAAACTCTTACGAGACAGCGGGAGCAGCGACGAGCAGGAGTAGTTGTAAACAGGCGGGTTTCCCAGCAGGACACACTGTCAACCGGGTCACTTCGGGAGCGCGGTCAACAACAACAGTAGGGACACGGCAAACACTTTCTCTTGCACCTGGAGCTAATGGCCGGCTGCACCAGTGCGACCCTTCGTGGAGGCGATGACCTGAGATGGCCGAGCGGTCCACCTCACGGAAATCCATCTATTGGCAATGCACCACACGCACGCGACCGTGACGAGACGGCCGTGGTGAAACGACAGAAGACAGGGGATAAAGGGGCGTGGAGCCTTTTGACACGTACTGTCCAGAGAAATTGGCAGACTTCAACGACGCATATCAATATTTCCTGGCGGATGCCCACTGTCAAGCGACAGTAAATCATGGTTCGGTGTTCTCTGGTCGCTAAGGGTGGCACAAAGAAGAGCCACTAAGTGTCATCGTTGCCCAGGAATATCAAACCAGCGAGCCAATTAAGGATAACTTGAGAATTTAACAACACAAGGGGTGTGGAGCCTTTTGACACGTACTGTCCAGAGAAACTGGGAGACTTCAATGACGCCTATCAACATTTCCAGGCGGATGCCCACTGTCAAGCGACAGTAAATTATGGTTCGATGTTTTCTGGTAGCTAAGGGTGGCACAAAGAAAAGCCATTAAGTGTCATCCTTGCCCAGGAATATCAACCTGGCGTGTCAATCGAGGATACCACACGAATTTGACAACACAAACATGGAACCAAATCGAGATGTACGTGACACGGGCCACCAAGAGAAACTTCATGAGAGGGCAGAGACGGCGGGATTGCACGCAACAGATGGACAAATATCCCTACTGACAGCTGCGGCGACGAACCCCCCCCCCCCCCCCGCCCTACCCCTTATATTGTGCCTCGGAACAGTGGAACTACTGAGTGTGTCAGTGAACAGTGATTATACGGTTCTTAGTCCAATGCATATATGTGTGTTTCTGTCAGAGAAACATTGACCCGTGTGTTTTGCAGGGGTTCGATTTATTGGTGTTTATTAGACTGACTCTTGTATTTTGCAGGTGTTTTATTTATTGGTGTTTTTTTTTTTAGATGTTGGCTATTGTACTTTCAGAGCTGTTTTAGTGATCAATGTTTGTTCTTGTGTGATGAATTAGATTTGTGATATTTTGTTTCGTAAATTCAATCCTGTGGCATTGCTTTGTTTATCAGTCAGATAGCTATTCATTCTCATTGGACTGTGATCGATTAGCCTTTGCATGGGGCACATTTATAGTGAGGAACCTCATAAGGGTAACAATCAGACAGTTAATTGTAGTTTCAGTATTATGACACATTGATAATTGTTTGCTAACTAACTGAAAGATAGTAGAGTGATTAAATTAGTGCCACAGAGTTATATTAATTCTACAAATTATTAGTTTTATAAGATATAGAGTTTTTTGCGATAACCACTTTGTAAAACATGTTTTTTCCTCTTATCTTTTTTTTTTTTTTTTTTTTTTTTTTTTTTTTTTTTTTTTTTTTTTTTTTTTTTTTGCTTTTGCGGATTGTGCACTGTAATGTTCTGCTTTATAATACTGATGTTATTTTCATATTTTTTTAATTGCTGTGGCACCTTTGCTATTTTCATAGATATTACTTGTCATAAACTTTCCTGTGATCAGTTGGCTCTTGCAATGAGCAAATACTGGTGAACTCCATAAGGGTAACAACCAGAAATTGTTTTCATATTAATGACACAGGAACCATTGTTTTTACTTGCTGACCGAATTAGGTCTACACTATCTTTCAGATAGGTGTCACAGATTGTTTTTATCTCTTTGAAATTGGTAGATTCTAAAGATGTGTTGAAATTATTGTGTTTTAGCAAGTAGCTGGTGACCTTTAGCCTTTTCTTTACATTTCTGGTTTAAGTTGGGTGTGAGAAGCCTGCTTGGGAATGTCCTAGCATGGCCAGAAAATTCCCTGCACAGTCTTTTCCCGGAGCGTAGGGGTTATGAAAGGTCTCTGTTGGATTCCTTTCATGTTAATTTCTTAAATATGTTGTCATTTACGGCATAAATTTCTCTTCTAAATTTACCTTGGTGTTTCTATCTGGGAGGAGGCTGAGCAGTGGAACGTGTTACTTTTACACATAAACAAGAACGATCTGTCACACTACTACACTTTAAAACACAGTTTATATGTAATTCATGTCACACAGTCTCGTACGGTTCCTACATCCGCTTTCTTTTATATACTGTATATGATAAGATACTGTCATCCCCCTTCCCTTCTGTGTGAGAGGATGAATGAGCAAATGTATTTCTAGTTGCATGCTTGATGGTAGCAGACTAGCCTGTCTGCTAGAGAACAGTAGGACCAACGTCGGAACAGGTAGCTACGCTTTCTAAAAGCAGAGAGGTTTCTATCCTTAGTATGGTCCTGTCCGTCCCTAGTCATGTTGGTATAGGAAGCTGCCTCTCTGGTCACTTCCGTTTGTATCTGTTCAGCACGCTCAGTAGCAGCCCAGGTCAGTATGTCCGCGGCGAGCGTCTGAAGTGGTAAGATCTCCGGCTAAGCACGTGTCTGCTAAGTTCATAGGACAATGGATTTCTGAAGTTCAGCCTAACTGAAAATTTAATCACCTTTTCAGGTTTAGCTCTAAAATATCTAAAGTTATCTTAAATTGCAACACAGTGTATTTCAACTGTGAAGTTCAGAATATCTTCCAGTAGTTGCTCTGTCACTACTTTGTGAATAAAGTGGAACCACGTGTTGATCAGTAACTCTAACTAAGATCATCAATCTTAAATGCGAATGTGCATGAGATTATAACGTCTTGTCTTGACAATATTTTTCAATATAGCAACTTTTCTTTATGTCCAACCCACATGGGGTGTACTTTGTGAGACCAGTACCACGTGCTTATACAATTGTTTGACCCATCAGGTTAATAGTAAGGCGATAGTAACCAGTTCGAGGTTTTTCTTTTGTAAATTGCTTTTCGATCTAATTCATTTTAATTATCAAAATTATTGTGGAGTTACACTTTTTGTGTAAACCAAGTTGACCACGTGAAGCATGTGGTGTAATCATCAAAGTAGCCCTCAGCTATTCTTTTGGGGAAGATTTCACAGAGTGTTAGTATGAATTTGGTATACCAGTGTGTGGTAATTACATGACGGACAGGATTCCGCTACGAACGTAACTTCTTTGGGTGAAAATTGAATCGGTTGGTTGTGGTTAATTTCCTCTTGCATATGTTTCAACCTTCCTCGTGTGTTATTTTATGAATGCAGTGTTGTATGCAGTCTCCCAATCTTGGCTCTATATTTGATGTGTTCCGTAAGATTACTAACTCACATTTTCACAATCCTAAATAAGGCACCAGTTTACTTATGAATCAAGTTTAATATACTGAAATTTCAATGATCAATGTTAAAATAAATTTCCAAATATAAACTGATTTATTTCTTTTTATTTAAATTCTCTTTATATATATATCACGAGTTATCATATGACAATTAAAAGATTATAATTAATGTTAGTCTGGTTGGGAATTTGGTAAGCTAGACTGGATACCTGGTGAAACAGTTGCTCAGTAATGCAAGGTTAACTTCCCCAGACAGCTCACAGCTTTTAACCCGCTTTTATTGAATATCAGCACCGCTTTCATAACAAATTAATGTAACAACATTACACAGTATGAAAAAATAATGCCCATATTGCTCTCCTCATATGCTCAATGCTTCTTGTATTTTACCTAATTGCACACCCATAATACCTCTGCAATCTATCAATTGTTCATCTGTCAATCTTCCTCTTCCTCCAAGGGTCTTACCATCACTAAGGTTGTGGGATCCCAATGTCTGCTTTAGTTTGTGCAAGCGAGCCCCCATGCGCTTCTGCACACGTCCAGTGCACTCCTGTTTTTTAATGTGAATTTCATTGCCATAAGGTTTGAGTTCCTCTACAGTTTTACATCCCTTAAAATCACCATCTCCCAGATAGTTAGTGTACCATACATTATACCACTCCTGTGACCTGGAAAAAATTGCTTTCACCCCCTCTACCTCCATCGCTCCACTCGTGCCGTGAAACACAACTTTCACTATGTTTGTCCTTGGTATTGCCCTTACATCTACAATGTTTAGAGAGAATAGCAACATCAATTACTTTGCAACTGTCTCCACTCGTAGCTGTCACAGCTCCATTTAGAGATTTATGACCTCTACGTTGCCATGATCCATCTAAGGCAACACTTAAATCTCTACAATTACCATTATCTGTCACAGCTTCTTCAACTGCTTTCTTCATTGTTTCTTGAGCAATATCTTCACCAGAAGATTCCAGAAACTCATTATAAAATCCAGACTTGGTTGGTGGTTTTGGCAAGTTCATAATTCCACATAACATTGTCCCTGCAACACTGCCCTTGCCAGTGCAACGCAAGCCAAACACTAGCCTAACATTTATATCATACACCTTCTTTCCACTATTACCACTACGAGGAATACTGTTAGAATTAGAAAACGAAACTTCTGCTGCACATTTTTTCACTTCAATAACATTTTATATGCGTTAAGTTATTTTCAATTCCAGCCCTCTTTCTTTGCAAACTTGGCGTAATACATTATGTTTCAAAATATCAGGGAGCAAGGAAATGTTAATTATTTAATTCACATCATTACTGTCACTTTCATAGTTTTCCAATTTTTCATTGTTGTCACAAAGTTTCTTGCTGGAGTAGTCGGTGAAGCAGTCTGAACAGCATCTCCCTTCGAAACATCAAAAGATTTCTTCTTCCACTCATTGTGCCTTTTCTTAAACACACGATTGCTGAAACGGGGCATACTGATATCCACAAACCAAATACGTAAAACACGAACGAGAAAAATTCGTCAAATACGTAAAATTGAACAGCTAAACAACACAAAGCAAAACTCCACAAGTCAACACACACGGTATAACGTTTATGTTTACCAGTATGAACAGTCACTTGTCACAGAGATAAGGCCATACAACGTTGGAAAACAAAACACCGTCTAATTCCGCAAAGTTACCCTGCTTGCAGCCAGCGAGCGGCTCCATCAGAGGCGACACACCAAACCGCTACAACCGTTCAAGCGGTGCGTCAACTTTGCAGCGATCAAAAACACACTTATAATTCACTTAGAGGGGTGAAACTTGATTTGTTTTATTCAGAAAACTCCAAATAATTTTATAAAGAAAAAAAAACAACAAAAAACGTTAGTTTTGTCATTTTCATCTTTCCGGCTCCCCTTAATAAAAGTGGCAACTGCAGCTTCAACTTCGCTTTTCCGAGTGGTTCGTACTTCCTCAACACCTATAAATTCTAAGGCGAAGACATTACTCCGCGTGACTGATTCGTCCCGTTCGATTCATCAGACTGCTTCGAAATTGCGAGTGATCTGCGATCGATCGTTGTGATTTGCGATTTGCTCACACAAATGCGATACACGTACGAATCGGGTCACCTGGCAACGAAATGCGACGATCCGTTGCTTGTGGGTGGGGCCCTTAATCCGTTGTCAGCAGGCAAAGATTATTCTTACTGTTGCACACAGTTTAACCAACTGCTGCTGCGTGGCTATCGACACTTCAAGACTAGTTACGCAGCCACTTCAAGAGAGTGTTAAAGAAAAAGTAAGTAACTGCGGAGTTTGAGGATATATGATCCTCACGATAGATCGACAGCCAGCACGTCGCTGCATTACATCGAACTCAAGACATCAAGTCAGCTCAGTGTTCGCAGCTTAACATAAACAAAATATATCATTTAGAACGTAAATTCATTTAGTAAGTGACACCATAGCGGAGTTACAGCTAGGGTTCTAAGCGAATGGGAAACAGATGTTATATATTAATGCGACACGAGATGACACAAAGACTGGGCCGCCCATAATCCCCAGAATTTCGAAAATGAGCTGCTCAGACGAATAAAGTTATTCTGAAAACTGAAGGAAGCGAATAAATGGAAATAATTAAACAAAACCACAACCGGAACGTCTAGCAAACGAGATGTAATCATTGTGTGCTACCGAGATAAGAGTAATAATAGATGAAGCAGAACATGGTGGCTTGCGGTGAGGGATTTCGTAACTTCGGAAGAGGAAACCTCAATAGCTTCCACTTCCTCTCGCAAACTGCATAGGTCAACCGGCGCACCGCATTATGAAAGCCCGATAAGGAACAACGATTAACGGGTCTGCTAGTTCTTTACTAAGCGAAAAACTGTTGATATCAGATACACAAGAAAGGGAAGATCGCGTTCATCTACATCTACATCTACATGGATACTCTGCAAGTCATACTTCAGTGTCTGGTTCATCGAACCATCTTCGCAATGATTCTCTATTATTTCAATCTCGAACAGCGTGCGGAAAAAAGAACACCTGTAACTTTCCCTGCGAGCTCTGGTTTCCCATATTTTATTATGATGATCGTTTCTCCATAAGTAGGTCGGCGTCAACAAAATATTTTCGCATTCGAAGGAGAAAGGTCGGTGATTGAAATTTCGCGAGAAGGTTTCGTCACAGCGAAAAATGCCTTTGTTTTAATGGTGTCCATCCAGTATAATGTCCGTTACACCGCCTCCCCTATTTTGCGATAGTACAAAACTTGCTGCTGTTCTTTAAACTTTCTCAATATACTCCGTTGCTGTGCCGTGTCGCTAGCGCCTCCCGTTGGGTAGATCGTTCGCCTGGTGCATGTCTTTCGAGTTGACGCCACTTCGGCGACTTGC